>NC_059345.1:7692213-8048047 GCF_019703515.2 Myxocyprinus asiaticus | reverse complement strand
CTGTTGAGCCCCTTTTGTCCTGGTTCACTTTGATCTCACCTGCTTGTCAGGGGCTCAGAAAGAACTCTCGTACAGTCCCAACGAACTGCAAACAAATTGGCAACCACTTTATTCTCTTTATTACCACAGGTTGCTTTGGAAAAAACCCTTTAAATGCCCTATTAGGACAAAGCATTTTCGTGAGTATGTATCTGAGGATTTCAACTATTTATGTAGTGTTCTGGTCATGTGATTTTTTTTTTTAATCTTTTGCCAAAGAATCCTCAACAGAAACCCCACAACCCACCAAACCCATTGACTTTTCATCAGATCACTGGAAGGACAGCTTTATGGGATGATTTTAAGAGACGTCATAAACGCTGGCCGTACTGCCTCATTGCACCTTTTCCATTTCATAGCCTGTGAGATGTCAAAAGTGTTGAATTGATTTCTGTGGTGTGACACGCCCAATTTATCTGTCGAACATGCCAAAGGACACTTTTATATGCTTTGAAATGATTTTAATGCAACACCCTTATTACTGATTTTGGTTCTCAAGAGACAGATCATCTACATCATGCATACACTTGTCATAAATCTCAACGACGGCTCAAAGTGATTTGCCAGCAGCACTTCATTTCTCTCTCTCTCGCTCTCTCCTTTTTAATTTATCTTTCACACTTTCTCTATTTCTCTCCCACACTTCTTGAAACCAGATAGGTCTGACTTATTCCTCTACAGCCCTTTGATTCTTAGCTTTAGGTCTCAAATACCTTTTGGGAGGATGGTGGATTTCTCTGCACCTTCCAACAGTAAAATGATTGTGGTGGCCTGTAACTGTATAAGGCATCAATGGTTGTCACACTGAGGGCTCAGGGTGTGAGGGGGAGTGTGTGCTGAGCGATGACAACTGCTTGTGGAACAGTAACAATTAACACATATTTCTAGAAGATGCAAATGTATGTTTTCAATTGGTGCTGTTGTTTATGGCAAAAACGACCATTGTGTTACACTCTCTGGTACAATACTGTAAAAATTAAAAGATACTCAAAGCAACTTTTTGGGTTTCCTCAGCTGCCACACCAGCAGAACCCTTTGCGGATCCTCCAGGCACTCTTTCAGTTTTCTGAAAAACTTAATCTTTACTCTTAACTTAGTTTTTGCAAAAACTCAAAAGAACTCTAGTGGCTTTGAACAACTTGAAATATATTTTATAAGTTCCTTAACCAGGATATTTGAGGCTCCTTTAAAGGATGTCTGGGGAATCTCCAGAGAGTTCTGCCAGTATGGCATGTGAGCAACCCCTCGAGTATCTTTTAATTTTAACAGTGAAGAGAAACCCCAAACATTGTTTCATGACAATTTGTTACAATTTGTAACAAGATGGTGAAATCGTAAGACATCGTACGACTTGGCTCATACAAAAAGGTGTTAAATGTATTCCCATAAACACCATCCAATCAACAAACTATAGTAGAAAAATACAGGCATCAAATTTGAACTAGCCTCCTATTCAACACCTTAGGGTTTGGGTAAGGGGTGAGACTTTATGGTTAGGTTTTAGGTTTGGGTAAGGGGTCAAACGTAGGAAAAATCTTAATAACAATGTTCACTGGTTCATTTATTTTTCCCTATGAGAGGAAAAAATATATGTTTTTGTACGATCCAACTCATACGACTTTTTACTATTTTGCCAACCCAGTCTTATAACAATTCATAATGTTCATAAGAATAGTACATGATGGCGAAAAATTAGTCTAGTATGAGTTGGCTCATACAACACGTAAAATTTCTTCTGTTTTGTACCATAGAAGAAAGAGAAACAGCAGGTTTTTGAAGTAGCGTTCTGATGATTTATCATAAGTTTAACCCCTAACCCAAAACTAAACCTAACCATAAAGTGTAGTACCATGCCCCAAAACCTAAACCTAACCATGATATCAATAGGGAAATAACTTTTTTGTACCATGGAATAAAAAATAAAAAAAAGCATTGAAGTTTTGAATGAGCGTTCTTACAATTTTTTATCCCCCTTTCTCCCAATTTGGAATGCCCAATTCCCACTACTTAGTAGATCCTCGTGGTGGCACAGTTACTCACCTCAATCCAGGTGGCAGAGGACAAGTCTCAGTTGCTTCCACTTCTGAGACAGAAAATCCGCTTATCTTATCACATGGATCGCTGTGCATTACATCGCGGAAACTCAAAGCATGTGGAGGCTCATGCTTCACTCCGCGATCCACGCACAATTTACCACGCTCCCCATTGAAACCGAGAACCACTAATCGCGACCACGAGGAGGTTACCCCATGTTACTCTACCCTCCCTAGCAACCAGGCCAATTTGGTTGCTTAGGCGACCTGGCTGGAGTCACTCAGCACGCCCTGGATTCGAACTCATGACTCCAGGGGTGGAAGTGGTGGTACACGCTGAGCTACCTAGGCCCCTTGGAAAATAACTTTTGTGTACCACTGAAGAAAGAAATCAGGGTTTGGAACGAGAAGAGGGAAGTGTATTACAGGTTATCAACATGTACAGTATCGGTCATTTTTATTGCAGGAATATATATGGAATAAGTTGGCTAACCAACTTTGTAAACAGACTTTTTACTTTCATAAACCATGATTTTAAAAGGAAAATCACCGTTGTTTACAACAAAAGAAGGTAAATATGGTGGTTTAGAAGAAGATGAGGGAGGCGTTTCCATAATTAAAAAAAAAAAGTGGCAACACTTACAATAAGGTTGTATTATTTAACATTATTTAACTCCATTAGTTAACATGAACAAACAATTAACTTTATATTTAAAGCATTTATTAATCTTGTTTATTGTTAATTAAAACATATGCTAATACATTTTTTTTCTTTTTTATTAAAGTTGTATATGTTATATGTAAATTATTTTCATATATTAAAAGGAACGAAGATTAATGAATATTGGGACCCACTTTATATTAGATGGCCTTAACTACTATGTACTTAACCATTTGATACAATGTACTTATTATGTGCATACATGTTGTTACATTGTAAATACATGTAAAGTACTTGCATTTAATTACATTTGTAGTTACACTGTTAACTTTATCGCTAAACCTAACCCGACCCTTACCCCAAAACCTAACTCTAACCCCTAAACCTAACCCTAACCTAAAATCCTAAACCTACCTGTACCACAACCACACTAGCAGCAAATGAGGGAATTTTGCAGAACAACATGTAGTTACACAGTAAATATATACACTGTAAAAAAAAAAAATCCTGTTGTTTTTACAAAAAAAAAAAAAAAAAAAAATGGTAGCTGTGGTTGCCAGAATAATTAGTTAAAAAATACAGTAAAAATGTAAACAACTTTACAGAACCTGTAAATTTTACAGTTTAAAACTGCTGTAATTTACATGACCATGATTGCACTGTAAAAAACAAATTCTGCTAAATTTACAGTAAAAAAAAAAAAAAAACATTGTAAACTTGATATTAACCTTCTGAAACTGTAAAAATCTGCTTTATACTTTCTAAGGTATTGTTAATCACCGTAAAAATTACAGAAGAGCACATGATGACATGAAGTTCACCAATTGTGGCCCTTCCTGGAGCATTGACCAATAAATTTGTAGAACACCCCAATGTACGTAACTGATATAAAAAAGAAGAAGAAACTATACTATTCCTATATGATGGGTAATGCAAGGAATTGTGGGAATGCTTGGTTTTTGTTTTTTACTGTAATTTTAACAATAATTTACTGTAAAAAGTGTAAAATGTAAAACTGTAAAACAATGTACTCTCTTGTTAAACATAGTGTATTTTTACCATTAATCATACAGGAAAATCATACTTTTTACATCTAACAAATGTAATTTGTACAAAATTTTATTGTAAAAACTACTGTATTGTCTTTTAAAATATATTAAATTTTTTAACTGTATATTTTAATATTTGTTAATCAATTATCGTTTTATTTCTGTAGCATTTTTACAGTATTTTGCCATTAAAATTACAGAATGTTTTTACAGTGTGTATGTATTTAATGTTAGTAAAAGTAGTTAAGGCCACCTAATATAAAGTGTGAATATTGTTTATTGTTAGTTCATGATACCTAATGTATTAACTAATGCTAACAAATAGAACCTTATTGAAAAGTGTTACCAATTATTTTTTTTTAAATGTTAGCAGATTTGTTGCAAAATTGTGTTTGTTGTTTGTTTGGGAACCCTCTGAAGAACTTCTTGGCATTCTTTCTGTTCTGCGAAACTTAATCTTAGTTCCGGAAATAACTCTAAAGTCTGTCTACGTGTACTCAAGGAACTTCAGTATATATTGCAAAACCTTGAAGCCTTTGCCTTGTGGTGGGTTTACTAAAGGAGCCATTGACAGTCTTTAAAGTTCTTGCAGGAATGAAGAGTACCGGTAAGTTTCTCAGAGCTTTTACTGAAGGATCTCCAGAGGGTTCCTCCAGTTTGGCAGCTGGGGAACACCAAACGGTGCCTTGAGTATCTTTTAATTTTTACAGTAGACTGTCCCTTCCTGCTCTCTCCAATGGAGCAGGAAAACAATGACATGCAATTGCTGACCAGCACACTGCTTATACCGACAGTGACGAAGCAGCTGTCGATGACTCATTTGAAACTCAATGTCACCTAATTTCCCTTAAATATAAGGCCATTGACAGAGGGGATGGGGTCCCCAGCAGGGGCCAGTGCATGTGAAAGGGCCATGTTGATTGTGTAAAAGATGGATGGCAGAGGAGTGTTTGCTGCAAACTGCATTGTTCCCATTTCTCCTTTTCAAAACTTCATGGCAACATTTATATGGACCCTCTCTGAGCTTTTACTTCCAGATAGCTTTTGTTCTTCTCTATACCTCCTTAAATATGCTTGCACACACACATACACACATGCACTTACACACACACAACATAACACAACATAATGCTTCCCTTTTTCCGATTCTGTCACATTTTAGGTGCAATTCTAAATGAGTTTAACATTTTTTTGGTTTGTTTTTACATTTAACAATCTTTGGTTCCTTTCTTTATCAGATTAAAATTGATGCTTGTTGAATGCGTCTTATTGTTAATCAGACAAAGAATGATAATATATTCATGTATATACAGTATAATGTACGGTATGTATTTATCCAACACCAGAATGTTGGTGGGTTGTCATGAGATAAAGTCTCAATTGTTGGTCTGAAGTATTAGGGTCACAAACACACTAAATTACAATTACAAGTGCATGAATATCCCAGATTACCCTAATACACCCTATCTGCTTCAATCCCTAGAATCACCAACCAAAGAATAAAGGTGACATGGCTTGTGTTCTCAGTCTTATGTTGTGACAAATAGGAGCATAGTTTGTGGTGCTGCTTGTGCTAACATAAGTGAGCAGAACAGCAAGGGTGATGAAAGAGCTCATAGTGACCCAAAGAGGGCCACGTGCCGCCACTGCACGCCTGTCACCCCCAGGAACAACCCACAAGACTAAACTCACAATCAAACTCGCAATCAAACTCCCCCGACATCAGTGTGGTTTCACTATAGTTGCCAATCTCTTCTAGTGAGTTACAGTGAATAAGGATGGCAGGTCTTTTAATTCAATCTGATTTCTTCTATGTGGTGTTTGCCACACATGCAAAATTTGGGTGCTGACAGAATCCTGTCCGGAAAGCACTTATCACCATTGTGGCGTTTGCTGATGTCTTATAAAAGCTAACAAGGCCTCATCATGTTGAAAACCCCCTGAATTTGCTTGACGAGTGCAGTTTTCTTTCCTGTGTTGACATATTTCCTTTTGAAACTGCAAGTTTGGGCGGGACATACCAAAAGGCCCGTTCCTTTTTTTTTTTTTTTTTTTTTGGCCAATAGACTTTAGGTTACATCACAGTCATGAACCATGATTTGCTACTTCCTAGTCGGATGCTGGTGGTATAAGGCGGAGGGACATTCTCATTCTAGAGAGCAGCTTATTGGACAAGAATCTGTGTAGTGCAGGCTGAGTCATCAATATTTTTAGCCTATTTAAAATGTAAATGTCTACTAAAGGTAAGTTTGTTACACTAGAATATACACTCACCGAGCACTTCATTAGGAATTCCTGTACACATACAGTACTTATTCATGCAAGTATCTAATCAGTCAATCTTGTGGCAGCAGTGCAATGCATAAAATCAAGCAGATATGGGTCAGGAGCTTAGGTTAATGTTCACATCAACCATCAGAATGGGGAAAAACTGTGATCTCAGTGATTTCGACCATGGCATGATTGTTGGTGCCAGACAGGCTGGTTTGAGTATTTCTGTAACTACTGATCTCCTGTGATTTTCATGCACAACTGTCTCTAGAATTTACTCAGAATGGTGCCAAAAACTAAAAACATCCAGTGAGCGGCAGTTCTGCAGACAGAAACACCTTTTGTGGTGCTTCTAAAACACTTTGGACTCACATGTTGACTTGTGTACTCTTCAGGACTCGTAGTCCGGTCCTTTGCATCACAAGTGCTACTGCACAATTTGATTACACTTAAACAAGATAGTAAATGTAGTTGTTTATGTAATGCAAGCGTTAAAATTAGGGCTGTCGATTTAGCACATTAATTCAGTGCGAATAATTATATACAAAATAACATGGAAAAAAATGAACGTAATTCATCTTGTCCCCCGACCATAATAAGGAATATTACTACCAGCTTGAAGTACCACCTGTTTTCTCCAGGTGGCAGTAAGGGAAAATCGCTGTATAGGCAATGCGCAGCTTAAACAGAGAACAAACCATACTTACTGACAGTAGATAGCACAAGAAAAGAACACGTTCTTGCGTTCAAACCGTATTTTAGAGCTCCTTGGTTCAAACACAGCTTAAGCGCAAATCCGATCGCAGGGATCTCAAGACATGTTTTTCTAAGTTTCAAACTACATTTAACATGACACAGCGACCTAAAAATGGTATGTTTATGACACAATGCAACCAAAGTGAGAAGTGACAAAGTGTCCTGTCAACGCAGGTGTACACTGACACGTCCTTAGAAAAGCCTTTATAACAAATGATTGCTGTGGATTAAAAGTCAATGATAAGCTTATGTTCAATAATATGGAATTAAACAGTATATTGGATTCTGAAGCCTGTCTTATCAATACTTTACTCGTCTGCCACAATAATGTAATGCATTTTTATTAGCTGAATTATTATTTTTACATTTATATATATATATATATATATATATATATATATATATATATATATATATATATATATATATATATATATATAAATATATATATATATATATATATATATATAGTGGAGGCTGTTTAAGTAAATACGTAAAATTAGTGTCAAGTTAATGTTTTACTCTTCATGTCAACTTCTAAATTGTTATATAACAATTTAGAAGTTGACATGAAGAGTAAAAAATTAACTTGACACTTATTGTATTTACTTAAACAGCCTCCACTGATTTGTTCATAGACATTTAACCACTAGAGAAATTTGATGAGTGATACTCAGCAACCAATGGTCAAACAAATAGTGCTATTTGAGTTGAGTTTTTAAGTTGAATACTCATATTGCCTTGGTGTGTCATTATGTTAAAGCCAGAGTACTTTGGTTAATTTGGAGGGCATATTGAATCTGGGCCACAGTTGCCAAAGTTCAAAATCAGATGAATGTATTTGTTGGGGATTGAGGTGGTAGGAATGATTGACTAGTGGTTAAATAATTCTGCACATCTGTTTCCAGGATCTGTCCACACCCGGGTGACAAATCACAGTTTTACACAACCTCTAGACCTCAACAAGGAATTAGACTCATACACTCTTTATCCATCCATTATGACATCATGAAACACTGCAGTGCAAGCCAGGGTGAATGTATGACTCTCAGTAATGACCATGAAACTGGATATACCGCTTTACGTTCAGCAGTTATGGGGGTGTAAACTTTCTCTCCGCCCCTTTCTCCAAATACTCTGATTTGGAAATAAAGTATGTGTCTTTAATTGTGGATAGTTGTTACTTTTTTTGTATATTTCAACATGCAGTAAGCCTTGTGATGTAATTTATACCTTGCTGATATATTGTCATTATTAGGCATCTTGGCTGTAAGGGTCCAACTGTTCTGTGTGCAGTGGAGCAATGACTTGTGGCCTTGCACTGGCCCATTTCTTGGCCTCTTATTGATCACAGTGCTAAAACTCACGTGTGTGACACTGGTAAATAGTTGTAGCGGCCATTGATCCATAAGAACTAAATCTAATTCACAGATGCACTGTGGGACATGTTGCTAAATCAGAGGTAGTTCCTGTAAATAAAGCAAAAATGAGTACACAGACTAGAGGTAGACCGATATAACAGTTTTACTGATTAATTGGTGCAGATAGTTGTTTTTTGGAACTATCGGTTATCTGCAAAAATCTCTGCCGATAGTTGCCGATAGTTTAAAAAAACAATATTTTTCCTCATCAATAAACCTCATCTGGTGAAATGTGTATATATACTTTTACTGTATATACAAAACTCTTCATCTGGTGAATATATACTCTATAAAAAGCTTAATTTGGTAAATACTTACATATAGAGCATTGTAATGGAGCCAAGTACCCGGTGTATTTCGGTCTTGTTCATTGTTAAAAGTCCAGCATTATGCACCAAATCTGACATTTTGGTTGCACACAAAACTGCATTTGGAATTTTATTCATTTTGGACTCTTGTAGCTGCAATGTCTGTGCCTGTCATAATAAGGAAAGACTAAGAAATGTGTCATCATTCTATAAATGTTTTTTTTTTTTTACTATCGCCCAATTAGTCTGTTATCGGCATTTTTCAACACCTTGGTTATTGGTATCGGCAAAATCCACTATCGGACAGACACACATGTGCATGCATAAACTGATGTAGAGTGGACCAAAATGGTGGAATGTTTCCTGGGAGATTATTACAAAATCATTATCACAAAATAAACCCTGACTGGGTTTTTATGATGACATCATAAAGTTGAAGGATCTTAACACTCTGAATTTTATTTTTCGAAACACTGAGTGTGTTTACATGCACACCAATATACTCATAGCTACCAAAAATCAGCTCATTAAAAAAACAACAAAAAAACAAACAAACAGAAAAAGCAAGAAAATATTGTTTACAGGAGACTTGAAATCATCGGGTTATTCTCTGCTTTTGACAATAAATATAAACAGGCTTGCGCACATTGGATAAACCATTTTTTTTTTTGTTTTTTTTTGTTTTTGTTTCGCAGTGCATACTGTTTCAAAGCAGTTTTACACAAAATAGTGCCCTAAAATGGTAGGAAACTGCTTACCTGGGACAATGGTCAATTATACCAAAATATTTGACTGCAGATTGGCGCAACTGACCAATCAAGTATTCCAGAGAGTTGTGTTATAAAATAACGTTTCAAAAGTATAGACACAAGATGTAAGCAATATGACATGCATGTTAACATGATTTTAGTTTGATAAATTTGCTTACTAACCTTTTTTGTGTAAAGTTATATCCAAATTTACAGCTTCGTTGCCATGGCGACTTAAAGCCTGTAATCCCAGTAAACGATAATTTGAACAATTTTATAGATCAAATAATACACAAGTTTTTGCAGAAAAATTTATGTAAGTGCTTTAATAACCATACAAAAATTGCCCCCATTCACTTCCATTGTAAGTGCATCGCTGTAACCTCAATTTTTGCATTTTATAAAGAAAAGGAGGGACAAATTGAAATTATTTTATCAATACTGTCACAAATAATGCTGATTCAGCTTAACTTGTGTTGAACCTGTAATATTCCCATAATATAAGAACAAGGCCTGAACCTTTAGAGACATTCAAGAATTCAGCAATTGTTCATAAAATTACAGGTGGATTTGTGCATGCTACATTATAACATTAATAAGAACTTGTGAACCATGAATCACTTGTTACAATGCTAAAAAATCATTCTATCCAGACAGAGCAGGGGTTTTGTGTCTGTACTGGTCTGAATGCTGTCTTTGAAGAGGAGGATTAGGATTAACATTGAATTCCCTTTTTAACAAAGACTTGACCTAGAACTCTTGTAGGAGACATAGCCACTTGTCAAAACCATAAGAATGGCTAATGCTGCTGCAGTAACTCATTCATTTTTTGGCAAAACAGTATACTATGCCTTCATTAAAGAAAACAAACAAGTATGATGTGGTGGTAGCCTAATAGTGGAGCAACTGCTCTTGATACATTAAGGTTGCTGGCCTGAAGCCAGGTAGGTGCAACCTGTGTGATACTCCTACCTCTCCTGCTCTATCAGCATTGTGCCCTTAAACAAGGTACTTAACCGCTGGTTGCTCTAGGGCAGTGTTCATTGCAGTTTGTGCCATGTAAGTTGCTATGGGAATAAATTGTCTGCTAAAATAATGTTTAGATTATGAATAATAATATGTAATCTAGTTTTATTTATAGACTGCTAAATTGCATTATTTTTGGGGGAAATGAGGATTGAGCAAAACAATAAACCAGGTTGTCAATTGAATACACTACATTCTGATAAACTATTAAAATACAAATGACTAAGTGATTAGATCGAAAAAAAATTCTACAGGGGCATAATTTTTTTGCTATTTGATCCAAAAGCATCAACCCACATTACATTTTCCTTCCTTGCATGTTAACAATAACTGTAATTTATCATTCCACAAACTAATCCACAATTTACTTCTCAGTACTTTCTAAGTAGATTCAATATGAGCTTTAATTATTTTATTACTTTAATTATTACTATAATAACACTGCTAGCACTGTATGTTTTTAATTCACCAAAAATAACCAGCTCATAAGAGTTATTCGTTCGAGAGTCAGAATACTTAGGTTGCACTGTATGTTTTTGATTCAGAAAAAAGAACCGGCTCAGTAGAGTCATTAATTTAAGAATCTAAGATCACTGGTCACTCTGTATGTTTTTGATTCACTAAAAAGAACCGTCTCATAAGAGTCATTCGTTCGAGAGTCAGAATACTTTGGTTGCACTGTATGTTTTTGATTCAGAAAAAAGAACCGGCTCAGTAGAGTCATTAATTTAAGAATCTAAGATCACTGGTCACTCTGTATGTTTTTGATTCACTAAAAAGAATCATCTCATAAGAGTCATTTGTTTGGGAATCGGACTACACTGGTAACGCTGTATGTTGTTGATTCACTAAAAAGAACCAGTTCCTGAGAATCATTCGTTTTTGAATCAAACTACGCTGGTCGTGCTGTATGCTTTTAATTCAGTAAAAAGAAACCGGCTCGTAAGAATCATCCATTTGGGAATCGGACTACAATGGTCATGCTGTTTGCTTTTGATTCAGAAAAAAGAACCGGTTCGAAAGAGTCATCCGTTTGGGAATCGAACTACACTGGTTGCAGTGTATGTTTTTGATTCACTAAAAAGAATCATCTCATAAGTGTAATTTGTTCATGAAATGAACTACACTGATTGCACTGTATGTTTTTGATTAACTAAAAAAACCCGGTTCATAAGAATCATTCGTTTGGGAATCGAACTACACTGGTTGTGCTGTATGTTTTTGATTCACTAAAAAGAAACGGCTCATAAGAGTCATTCAATTGGGAATCAGACTACAATGGTCACGCTGTTTGCTTTTTATTCAGAAAAAAGAACCGGCTCAGTAGAGTCATTAATTTAAGAATCTAAGATGACTTGCATCACTCACTTCGGACTCAAACAGTGCATGTAACACCCCCCACATCCATAGAACCACCCTAAACCACTTACCTGTCTTAGCCGACATGCATCACTCACTTCGGCCTAACACAATTCATCTAACACCCCCCACATCCATAGAACCACCCTAAACCACTTACCTGTCATAGCCGACACTGGTCACTCTGTATGTTTTTGATTCACTAAAAAGACTCATCTCATAAGAGTCATTTGTTTGGGAATTGGACTACACTGGTAACGCTGTATGTTGTTGATTCACTAAAAAGAACCAGTTCCTGAGAATCATTCGTTTTTTAATCAAACTACGCTGGTCATGCTGTATGCTTTTGATTCAGTAAAAAGAACCGGTTCGAAAGAGTCATCCGTTTGGGAATCGAACTACACTGGTTGCGCTGTATGTTTTTGATTCACTAAAAAGAATCATCTCATAAGTGTAATTTGTTCATGAAATGAACTACATTGGTTGCGCTGTATGTTTTTGATTCACTAAAAAGAATCGTCTCATAAGAGTAATTTGTTCATGAAATGAACTACACTGGTTGCGCTGTATGTTTTTGATTCACTAAAAAGAATCATCTCATAAGTGTAATTTGTTCATGAAATGAACTACACTGGTTGCGCTGTATGTTTTTTATGAACTAAAAAAACCTGGTTCATAAGGGTCATTTGTTTGGGAATCGAACTACACTGGTCGTGCTGTATGTTTTTGATTCACTAAAAAGAAACGGCTCATAAGAATCATTCGTTCATGATTCGGATTTCACTGGTCGCGCTGCATGTTTTTTGATTTACTAAAAAGAACTGGCTCATAAGAGTAATGTGTTCATGAATCGGACTAATCTGGTTGCTCTGTACATTTTAGATTCACTAAAAAGCACTAGCTTATAAGATAATAGTAATCTATAATTAATATAATTAGTGGTACTTGATAAGGCAAGCATCTCTATAGCAACTGCTTATACGTAAGGTTGGAGATTTTTCAAAACCTCTAACTAAACTTGAACATGTAAATCCTGCACCATTTGTAAATAAAATAGGCAAAAATAAAAATAAAAAATCTCATAGAAAAAGGGCACTTGCTGCATATCTAGGGACCAGAATATCATAGAAACTTGGGGGTGGGCTTTTTTTTTTTTTTTTTTTAATAAGTGACCACTTATCAAACCACTCATAAACCTTAGCATAGTATTGCACTAGTAATGCACCAACAACACCTTAGCATGTTGACATCAAGTTTTGCTGCTAAACGCTCCAATCACATTTTCTTCAGAAAGCATAAAAAAATCAAATTTTCTATGACTATTTCAAGCACAAGACACCTAAGACCCAACTAGGCAAACAAACAAAGCTGGTAAACCCGGCTGGTGTCATCTCACTCTGGCCTGAGTGGTGCTGAGGGCATGGGAGCTGGCTGTGGAGGGGATGCAGTTAAGCTGTCTTTTTGGGCAGTGAATAATGACACAATTGTTTGTCAGTCAGACTAAGAACAGGTGTTATGGAGCTGAAGACTGGAAAGCTAGAGGCCAGTGGCCTTGCTCTCTGGTTTCGAGGCGAGGGGGAAGGGGAGGGGGGTTAAAATCCTCCAATACCTTTGACATGCTGGGTGGTAAGTATGTGTTAGTGTGTGCTACCTTAGAATATATCCATTTAGTCAAGCTAGTGGTTCCATGGCAAATTGTACTGCTGAAGTGGTGAAATGTAAAATCTGACAACCGGGTTTAATTATACGAGACGTTATAAGCATGTAAACATTTCAGAGGCTTGTACTGATGTGAACGCATGTGGACAGCAAACAAAGAGTTAAACCGTTCATCTGTTGTGATGACTTTGGAAATGGTATTGAACTGTGTGCGATGCTACGCTAGCCACAGGAATGCTAATGTTTTCCAACACCAGCTCAAATTAATTACTTTTCACCAAGACACTGGATAATTCCTCCATGTGTGTTGTAAAGAGGTGTCTGGATTTGTGAGCAATTAAATGTGACAATGCCGTTCTGGCAGAGTTTCACTTGAGAGAGAGAGACGTAGAGCCCGACATGTCGGAGGAGGCTTTACTTATTGCTCTTTTCCGCTTTGCGAGACACTGAGACTGCGAGGAGGCAGGGAACCGTTGTCGACATCAGCAAAGGTGAAGGGTTAAGTGTTGTTGGTTCACCCCAAAAATAGAGTCTGGGTTGCAGCCTTTGTATGGTTAAAGACTGCCTCTTACTCTCAAAACAAAGCTCTACTTTTTCTGTCTTTGCCACAACCAACACAACTTGTTAAATTTGTATCTTATCCTGCTAGCCCTATGTAAATGTGTACATCTTTTAATAGATCCCTTATACGCGTTGTCAGTTTTTCACAACCTTCAGTTGACAAAACTGACATCAGGAGACTCTTTGGTGCCATATTTGTTGAGGCCATTTTAACATGCTTTGTCCTCTGGGAGAAAACAAGAAATACATGTTGTCCTCAAGACATTTTGCATTACAATGGTATATGTGTGTGAAGTGCCTCAAAAAAGCCATTTTTATGGCATTTAAAGGAATCGATCTCCCAAAAATGAAAATCCTGTCATAATTCACTCACCCTCATGTCGTTCCAACCCCATATGTCTTTGTTTCTTATGTGGATCACAACATGTTTTAATGAATATTCTGGTCTGTCTTTTCAGTTCATTTGCAGTAGATAGCGACTCACTTTAAACTTGAAAAAGGACCCACATGTAACAAAAAAGTAGTCGAATCGAACATCATATTCAAAGTCTTCTGAAGGAATACAGTAGATTTTGTGAGAAGCTGTCTGTAACTGACGATGGCTGCACTGACACACACACGTACAGGCTCGGCTCTCTCTCCCCCACTCTGAGGTCTGGCCCCTTTTTATTTTCCCCATCTCTCACTGCAAACATAGAAACAGCAATTATCAGCAATTCCTCTCAGGTGAAAGCCCTTACCGCTTCCTCTCTCCCCAGACGAACGCTCGACCATGCCCTTGCCTCCACACTGTCCAAAATGTATTTTAATATCTTGACGTTTGTTTGTGAACGATATGAGAGACCCTCGTTCACAGTGGCAAGCGTGTTCACACCAGAACTTGTGAAATTGTTTAGCGCTAAAAACAAAAGAAAGACATTCACTCGGGTTTGGAACGACATAAAATGAAAATAATTAATGTTTGGGTGAACTATTTCTTTAAAATCCCACTTTATCAACAATAGGACTGTCTGGGCGTCAGTGTCACACATTTACTTTTGTAGAAAGAATGCATATTTAAACCAAAACCAGATTTTTCTCTATGACTCCTCCCCCACCTCACCAAAACAGACCCCTCGCACACACATATGTGGAATGCTTGTTTTTTTCGCCGACAGAAATGAGTTGAGTTGCTGGCTTGGATGATGCTGGGTGGTGGGTTTAGCTAATGAAAAGCAGAGCTCCTGTTCAATGAAACAATCCCTTTTTAAAACTCCCTGTGAAGGAGTGTGATGCTGTAATGCTTAGCATACCCCAATAAAGTCTGAGACATCCTGTTTGAAGACTCTATTCCCATATCAAACTGAGCTCAGAGCTGCGTCTACACCTCCATGAAGGCGTGCTTGTTGGCAGGAGCCATCATCTGTGTTTGTCTTGTGTTGATTAGTGTCTCTGGGAACTGGTGTTATTCAGCTAGTAACTATTATAATGACGTTACAGTGAAAGCAGTTGGAGCTCGAGAAAATCCAGACATAGCTTTCAAAGGTCCAACATAGCAAATTAACTATATTTGGTATGTGCAGCAAAATGTCAAGGAGATGGCTGTTAATCAACACAACAAGAATGCCCTATCTTCTATTAAATCTATAACAACATGTTATGCTACCAATTTCACCTAATAGGACATGTTCTTGGATCTACATGCATTTTAATCTTGGAACTACATTACTATCAACCAGTCAGACTTTAGGGATAAGTATGGGGCTTAGGCCTAGGGCTGGGTTTTGGGTTTTGAACAACATGCCAATAAAACCATAATTTCACTCTGATTTTAAGGGGTTGGTTAGGATTAGGAGGACTACGTTTGGGTTAGTGTGCTTCTGTAAAGGCCTGTTCACATCAAGAATGATAACTATAACTATAATGAGAACTGTTTTAGCATCCACACCAATATATGATAACTTTCTTCTTATTCTAAGCGTGCTGCAGTTATGTTTACAGTCAAGAAAATGGATGTTGACAAGTTGCTGCTTCTACTGATCTACATTTCGCAAAGACAACCAAAAGAAAAACAGATGGATACAAATACAAGACAATGTTTTCGACATTAGCGCTGGATAGGTAAGACAATCCCAATTCACATTGCTATAGAGTGTAATAGTCAGGTTCTGGAAAAACCCCATTCCTTTTTTTGCAACCTAGTCTCATAGAATGAATGTTATAACAACATTTTTGCAAACTGAGTTTTACATGCTGCTTTCTATGTTTTGCTGCAGTTTCCTGGTGAAATGAACATTAGAGGTGCTACAACAACTGTGTGTTTTATTCATTTTCACACAGATCACGGGTGCTATGGCTGTTTATGACTTTAAAAACACGTATTTTTCGTTCTGTTACTCACACCCTGCCATGTTATGATTTCAAAACACTTTTACTCTAACGCATCATTTAAAAAATGATGAATTTTAACGCTTATATTACAGACCCACCTACATTTGCACACGTGTTCCAACAAGATTATCTTCCGCTCTAGCTCACCTGATAGAGTGTTGGACTTTAGACCGAGCATCGAGCTCAGCCAAGGACGTTTGAAACGAAAGTGAAGCAAAAGTGCTGTAGAGGCGACACAAAATGATGTGGTTGCTTCAGTTAATGTGCTTTTCATGTCAAATTTTATTTTAAAACACTATTGGTTGGGTTTAAGTTTTGGTTTCGGGTAAGGATGTCTGTTTTGCTTACCTATCGTTTATCTTTTTGAACACTAATGGTTAGGTTTACGTTAAAGTTTTAAGTTAGGGAGGTACGTTTTACTCATTAAAACATCCATCTTATATTCACCTTAAAAACCCTGTCTGATTACGACACCATTTCACTCACTTTTGGCGCCCCCTGCTGGACATTTCACTGGGAAACTGAAGCCAAATGTGTAATGAAGCACGTCTTTTGCAAAAATGTTGCCATTGTCACATAGATTTCATGAGATTAGGCTGCTTTTTTCCCATAAGGAAAACCATTTTTAACTAAATTGATAACTTAAAAACATCTTTGAAGACAGACCTATTGTGAGCTCCGATGATATATGCTTCTGTTGAAGCCACTTTAAACATCATTTAATAAAAAATCATGTTCAAGTCGATACTAAAATAAAAAAGATATCAAGATACTAGCATTTCTGTAGTACTGATACTACCGAGCACAGACTCATTTCAAATCCCAGCGCGTTGTCTGACGAGTTCAAATACTCACACTTGAATTTGACACATTAGGGGAAAAATAGAATGCACAGTTAATCAAATTAAAATCGTAATATGCCCTATTTTTAATTATTAAACCACAAAAGGATGCAGTTTAATTAATTTACTGTGCTGCACTTTCAATTAAACTGTAAAGCCCCTCATATGCTAAAAACGCTACATTATGAGCATCATACGCGCTGTGCGTGTTGTAGTAGATGACAGAACAGAGCACTTATTCACTATGACACGAGCCACACATGTAGAATATATATTTATCTGATTAAACCGCAGAATTTTGCATTTTAAAAGTTACACTGGGCCATATAACCAACTGCTTTTTCGGAAATGTGCAGCTACCGTCAAAAACACACAGAAACTGAAAAGCTTTCACATCAAAATAAAGCCTGATTCAACTTGCAGAAGAAATATAATAATGCTGTATAATAAAATGTAAAATTCACTGTAATAAAGTTTAATAATAATAATAATAAATAAATAATCATCATCATTATCACCATATTTAAGCAATATCTCTCAACCAAGAGAGCTGAAAGTTTGAATCAATGTTTTTTTTAATACTGTGATGCTTGTTACTTTGATACCAAAAATAAGATCAGTGTTGTGTTGAAAAGTAATTGTTCTATTCATTTTTTTTATTTTTTATTTATTATTATTTTTTTTTTATTAAAGTTTTATGAATTCATTTGATTAGATGAAATAAGGAAATTTTCATTGGCTCCTACTTAAAAACAAATAAACCTTGAAGCAATGTTTTCTTAATTGAGACACACGAAGGAAACATGCAATTGTTTTAATTTATTATTTACATTTAACTTTTAAAATAGGCTAAAATAATGTATTCAATAGCATATTACCCATTTTTGTTGTGGTATTGAAATTGGTATTGAAAATCGTGAAATTTTACTGGTATCGGTACTGAAAACTAAAATTTTAGTATCGTGACAACCCTACACTTAAACTACCTATATATTTGTTTATGTCTGAATATTTTGAAATATACGTTAAATATATTGATTCTATATTTATAATAAACAACTTTAAATGAATAATTTTATATTTTCCCTAATTCAGTCACGTAATTCGCAATGCTTTAAATCAATCATTACAAACTTTGAAATCAAATTTTTTTTTTTTTAATGTTGTGATTCAACTCTGAGCTGGTTGGTTTGGTTCATGGCTAAGAACTCTCTTATGAAGGATTTTATAAAGTCCCTATGGAAAAAATAATTAATACTTCTGGAACCAAGATGAATGAAATAGTGGGCAGGCACTATTGCGCTCTATTTGGCCAAATCTTTAGAATCTTAAAAGCAATTGTGAATTTGCTGCTTACAAAAAAATCATACAGCACTGAATTTTGTTGCATTTATGTTTAACTTCAAAGGTTTTTCTTGAGTTTCATATGACCGTGGCAAAATCAGGTTGTATCTCTTGAGACAATAAAGTCATCTACACTTAGTAGCGTCCCTAATTTGATACTCTGAATTAAATCATGCCAGTTCCTGGTGCAGCAATAATATTACTTTGTCACCAACACCTGGAGGGTACATTTCACATAAAGGACTGTCATCTTTTTTTTGTATAAGAGTCCTTGTATGTAGATTATGTCTCATGGGCTGCATTGCCTAAAATTTATGGCACAGAAAGTATTGGTGTAGTTTGGTGCAGTGTTGTGGTCCTATGGTTAAAGGACCAAAATGTCCGAATGATTGTCATGCAGAGGGCAGTTGCAGGGAGCAGCCAGGCAGTGTGGTCCGCCCCTCCGAAACCGAATAGGACTCGTGGGACAGGCCTTTCCTTTTGGACCAGCTCTGCTCCAGAGGGCCAGGGCCATTAGTTGCCTTAATATTCTGCATTACCTTTCCAACCATTTGTTGCCCCTTTGTTGTGATACCTACTTAAAATATCAAAGCCGGCGAGAGCCTCAATGAGACATTTGAAAACTGAGAAATGCGGGTTTTATGTGTCAGCGCTGCGTCCCCTCCCTCTGTCCGTTCTCTTTACTCAGCTCCATGCAGGTAGCGCTGGATGAAAAAGGAATCAAAAGGGGAGAGAGAGAAAAAAAGCTTGGGTGGGACATCAATGGCTGACATGGTTGAAACAGAACAAAAACTGAAAGCTATGCAGGAGGGACCAGTAGGAGACAAGAAAGAATCAAAGCAAACCAACAGAATGGGAGAAGTGAGAATTTTAAAACACATAACCTAAATGAAAACCATTTCGGCCCTTCTTATTTGAGGTAGTTTGTAGTGTACAGCAGGAATGTAACCACCATAGACATAGACCTTACTCAGAGTAGCGCCATGTTTAATTTTTGATGGGGATGAAAATGAGGCTGTGAGGGATAAAAGTTAATTGAAGTCTTTTTAATAGGTTGTACTGTTGTTTAAGTAGGTGTTGATCTTTCAGCTGATGAAACATTGTAAATACATCTGTCCAAAAAAATGTAAGTTGACAAAAAAATTTGAGCTGTGAAAATCAGACCTTTATACAGTGCATGCCATTTAAAAGACCCTCAGAGCCTCGTTTTCATTCACGTAAAATTCTAATTCGCGTCTAGCCTGACTAAGGTCTCTTTAAGGCAAGTTAAGTCATTTTTGTAATGCCTCAGGGCAGCTGTTTTCTAGTCATACAAGTATTGCTTCTATCTACTTGAACAGGGAATGACTGAAATCTTCTAAACGGTTGGTGAAGATTACGAACAAATAACACATTTCAAATAAGCGAAAAATACTACTAATAATAATAATAATCTGACAACGGTAGTATTATAAATTGCGCTTCTTTAGCTCAAATCATGCAGAAAACCAGGGGTGGTTCTAGGGTCAGTGGATATTCAGGGCTTAGACCCCGACAAGAAGTATGGGGCCATCCTTTGACAAATATCCGCATATAATACACTTTATAGTAAAAGTTTAAAGGTTACTTTTGTGAGTTGTCATTTATATAAATATTACTGAAACTAAAACTAAAAGGTCCCACGAACCTTCAAACCTGATTTTTTTAAAAAAACAACTCTTTTTGACCAATTCGGCTTTCTATAATTCAACGCACATTGGGTCATTTCGTAAGGTGTTTTTAAGTAAGTTTAGAAGTTAGCAGGCTGTAAATAGGCTAAAATAGGTGCTTATGAGAAAATGCCTTCCAGGGCCACTGTCTCAGTACAAGTCTTAGTAGTAACCATCCATTATAATGGACTTTTATGGGAGAGTGTCATTGTTTTGGCAGTAAATAGTGTTTATCACAAGGGAAATGAAAATAAATCACATAAAGTGTTATAGCTAAACCTGTATTGTATTGTACTTTTGTAAAGTGCTGCTAATTTTTTCACCGTCATTTAGAGTCTCTCTTCCAGAATGAGCACTGACATACGCAATGCAATGCAATAATGTCATGTCATAATCACTGGTGTTTTTGGAATCACAGTGGTGAGAAAAAATTATCATGCACTTGAACGCAATATGTTTGACAAATACTTGTTTCGCCTGATTCTGACCGAAAACACGGCTGATTTTCACTGATCTTTCCCCCGGCCGCTTCTGTCAAATCGATGGCGTCCATGTAACGTTTAACAGCCGATATCTCACACAGCTCACATGAAAAATGTTTGTTTCAAGTCCGTTTCTCTTGGTTTGTGAAACATTCTCAGCAGTTTGGGTGTGAGATGCTAAAATACGAGACAAACCGCGTACCGTATTGATTTCATATGGAATGCACTTTTGTTCCCTCAAATATGGGACGGCTGGCAACCCCAGTGATAGGTGAGTTTAGGAAGCAGTTGGAGCAACCTGGTCTCATAGAATCAAGTCAAGTCATTTTATTTGTATAGAGCTTTTCACAACACACATCATTTCAAAGCAGCTTTACAGAAAATGATGCTTCAACAGAAAAAGCAGTAATATAATAATGTATTCGAGTCATAATAGTGCGGTTTAAAAAAAGACATGATTGCAAATTGTGCCTTCAAATAAATAATAGTAAATAATTATATTTATATTTAGACACCCTGTGAGCAAGCTGAAGGCGACTGTGGCAAGGAACACAAAACTCCATAAGATGTTGGTTAAAGGAGACAAATAACCTTGGGGGAAACCAGGCTCACTGTGGGGGCCAGTTCCCCTCTGGCTAACAGCATGAATATAATGGCAATATTAGTTATTTATGTGTAGTACAAGTCAAAATTTAAAATTAGTAATCTAAGTAAGTGTTAGGGGCCAATGTTTAAGTAAAAAGATATTGTGTTATGTGTAAAATAATGACTAAAGTTCTAGAATTTACATTCTTAATTAACTGCAGAAGTGCAAACAGATGCATTGTCTTTTGTAATTTGGCTGATGAAGGCTGCAAATAATTTATTATCTACGTATTCCATTTTAAGAGTGTAGTCCATCCTTTGACCAAGGTGATGCAGGCAGAGGTCAGTAAGTTGCACTGCAGTTCGACTGTAAGCTTGTGGCAGATTCATTTCCGGTGGAGTCCATCTTAAGTCCAAGTTTCAGGCAGTGTCCAGTGAAGTATCCCATGTCTGACGGTTGATGCTGGCAGCAGTTCATCCTCTGTGAAGTCCATCACAGTACAACGAAGTGATATCTGGCTGGCACAGGCTGCAGTTAGTCATTGTCACTCAGCAACACGTAGTAGTGGGAGTCGGACATCAGGTAGGACTGGAGTCGGACATCATGCAGGACAAGAGCTGGACCTGGCATGCTCTGGTAACGTCAGGATATGTATCCCGAGGTTAAGACAGGGAAACAAATAGAATAATATTAGCATAGATGCCATTCACTTTAAAACAGGATTATAGAATATGAGAAGTGTTTCCGGTTCCGGCAGACCTAACTAATGCAGCATAACTATGAGTTGATAGATAAATTAGGTGTATGCCTGGCTGAAAAGATGAGTCTTTTGTCTAGACTTAGACTGAGAGAGTGTGTCTGAGTCCCGAACCATCTTCAGAAGACTATTCCATAGCTTATGAGCCAAATAGGAAAAGGATCTACCTCCTTTTGTGGATTTTGATATTCTAGGTATTATTAACAGGCCAGAATTTTGCGATCATAGTAAATGTGTTGGAATATAGCGTGATAGAAGGTCACAAGTACTGTGGAGCTAGACCATTCAAAGCTTTGTAAGTAGTTAGAAGTAGGGTTTAACAGGTAGCCAATGTAGCGATGCTAAGATTGGACTGATAGGAACATATTTTTTGGTTCTAGTCAGCACTCTAGCTGCTGCATTTTGAACTAACTGAAGTTTATTTATTGAACCTGCAGGACATCCTCCCAGTAATGCATTACAATAATGTAGTCTTGAGATCATGAATGCATTAATTAGTTTTTCGGCATTAGAAACAGAGAGCAAGTGTTGTATCTTAGCAATACTTCTGAGGTGGAAGAATGCTGTTCTACAAATATTGGAAATGTGGTTTTCAAAGGACAGATTGCTATCAAATATAACACCTAAGTTCTTCTCTGTAGAAGACGATGTCCATCGAGAGTCAAATTATATTTGAGTGTCTTATTTTTAGAGGTTTTTGGTCCAATAATTAGTACCTCTGTTTTGTCAGAATTGAGTAGAAGGAAATTTCTAGCCGTCCAATCTTTGATATCATTGATACACTCTGCTAACTTGCAAAATTGTAAAATTTAATCGGGTTTCGAGGAAATATAAAGTTGGGTATTGTCAGCATAACAGTGAAAACTAATTCCACGGTTCCTGATAATGTCTCCCAGGGGAAGCATATACTGTGTAATCACATTCCTATACCTACATTTTTACAAAATTATTTTAACGTGCCTTGTTGTACGTTTCACGGCAGTTTCTTGGTGAAATGAACACTAGACACTACAACGACTTATATTCACTCTCACACATCACGAGTAAAATGGCAGATTATCATTTCATAAACCCTTTCTTTTTACCCTGTTCCTCACACAATGCTATCTTATGACATCTAAACACTTACTATAATGCATGAGGCAATAGATTTTAATGTTTGCATTACAAAACCAACTACATTTGCAAGCTTGTTTAAGTGTGATCAAATTGCACAGTCGCTGAACTAATAGAGCGTTGCACTAGCACTGTAAAGGACCTCGGTATGAGTCCTGAAGTGCATGCGAGTCGATACGGGAGCCAAAAGTGTCTTACAAACACCAGAAAAGGTATGGTTGTTTCAGCAATTGCCATATTTATATCAGATTTTCTTTTATTACACTATCGGTTCGGTTTAGGTTTAAAGTTTTGAATTTGTTGATTTACAACTCGATAGAGCATTAACATTTAACTCACTTTTAGCACCACACCAAAGACATATCACCTCGTAACTGTAAGATCAGGCTTGGTTGGAGAGTCGAATGGTTGGCAAGTGCCCCTTTGCTAGTCACAATGCCAGCTTGATTTCAACTACAAATTAATTTCCCTCCCCACAAGGAGATCTCTCTTCAGTCCTGCTGGGTGTACACACAAACTATTACTTAGGGGAGAAATGTGTGTATGTGTTAGTGAACCTAAAGCCATCATAACATTACAAACTGGAGCTCACAGCACAAGGGTACAGATACCTCAACAGGTCCAACACATCAGCATTTGAAGGTGTGTTGTCTAACAGGCCTTTGTAGTGGTGACATGCTGAAATGTGTTGTACATCTGGTCTCACGTCATTGAGTGACAAAAGGGCTGAGTGGTTTCCATAGTATCGCATTCCTGGGAGACTTATGAACTTTGTGTGTGCCGCGGGAGTACGACCTATTATTGCCATTATCTGATCTGCTGCTGCTGACCTTTATTTTTGTTAGTATTTGACCCAGTTCCAGTCGAGGAACAGGTCTAAATATCTCACCTGCTTTTCCTCCTCATGATCCTGAACAAGAAAAAAAAAAACATTTAACATTTTTTTTTTTTCTTTTTTGATCTGGAAGACACTGTAGGCCTCTTTTCCTCCTTTGACATGTGGCTCGGCTAAGTTCTTGATTGTTATGTAAAGCATCTCACCTGTGTCTCTGCATTTGAGTCTGTAGTGGCTAATCGGCCTCTTGTTGTTTGATGATGTCTGTCCCTATTGTGCATCTGTTGACTGTTAAAGTGAGCTGTGCTTGATGTGGTCAGAGCACAGTTGTAGCGCACGCTCCTTATGTCTACAGATCAAAATGCATCATAACGTGCCAGCAAGTGCAGCGATCACTATGACAGATATTTTTGATTTTCAACTTCGAAATCTAAGAATGATGCCAGAAAAACATTTATTTGTCGCTGTGCTGACTGGGGTGTTGTGGCTTTGTGGCTTTCATCAGACTGAATTGTGTGTGTGTGTGTGTGTGTGTGTATGTGTGTGTGTGATGTGTGTGTGTGTGTGTGTGTGTGTGTGTGTGAATAGGTCCCTTTGTTGGCTGTAGCCAGTGAAGGGACAGAGCAAAGGGGACAAGGACATTGAAGGCTAAATATACTTCTTGAAAAGTTAGTATGGCGGGCTGCTGGCCCTTCACCCCTTGCCCAAATGGTCGCTTGTAATGTAATCCCATTTACATGCTGTGGCTCCTATCCTGATAAAGGACTATGGACAAGGAATGTAAAGCATGCATTGTCGAGCGGTTTGATTGCTGTATGTGTCACAAAATATGATGAAAACTAAGAAGGAGCTGTAGTCAAATTAATCCAAAAATTATATTTCTCAAATCAACATCTTTGACTTGTTTTCAAGTAAAAATGTCTAAATATCCTTAAACATGACATAAGTAAATTTACATAGAGCAAAATTGTGTACGCACATTTAGATACAGTACCATGCCAAAGGCTTTGGCACATTAGATGTCTTGAAATGGGTATCTCAGGAGTACTGCAACAGATGGTATGGCCCCCACAGAACTCATATATATATATATATATATATAGAGTAGTCACCTATAGAAATTTGCAGCAAAATTGCATAACATATTAAGATTTGTTTTCAGAAAAAGTATCTTGAGGAGTATCCTTTTTCCATTTTTAAAGCATAAACGTCACACATTTAATTTTTAATTTTATAATTGAAAGTTGTTTTTGGCTAAAGTTTTAAAGATCAATCCATGTCTTTGCTTATACTCACTCTGAGTTTGATCAATTTGGGTTCAAGTAACTAAAATTCATTATGCCACAAATGCTGTCGATTGAGTTTAACTTGTACTGAACCCAGAATATTCCTTTTTTTTTTTCAAACATCACTTACCTTATATTTAATCTCAAGCAATGACACTTTTGTCGACTTGTTTAACAAGTACACTAACTTTTGAAAAAGAAATTAATTAGGAAAAAATAAATAATCTTTTGCTGTGGTGGACAACTGTCGTAAAAAAAAAAAATAAATAAATAAAAATATATATATATATATACAGTATATATAAATAAAAATCATTGTCAAAAAATATATATTGAAATGGTTTATTATTTTTAATTCACTCTTTGCTGAGATTATCATTATTTAAAATATGTAATAATTTGTATTTTTATAATGGATTTTCATAGTTTAATATTGAAAGTCTGGGTCTGAGACAAGGCTAAAACAGTAAAATCTATACATAAATGGCATTTAAAAATTACCAAAAATAAAAGATGAAGGCATAGTAAAAAGTTTAAGTTTGAATAAAAATCAATCCCTGGGACATGAAAGTGCCCGACATTGAAAAAACAGCCTAACATGAAAAAAAGAAGACAAAAAGTCTTAATGTGGCCAATAGTCAGACTGTTGAAGTCCATGTAAACAAATACTGTAAACAGTGCTTGATGTTTGCTGTCATGCACCTGTAGTCTGAATATTGCAGCACAGTATTTTCATAATCAGATATAAAAGTGACAATTGTATTTCACAGGCACCTTACACTGAAAAATCAGATAAATCTTGGGCTATCTCATCCACAGAGGCTAATTAATAAGTATTATTAAATATTATTCTTTTGTTGTGCCAATGTCATCTCCAGGTTAAACAAGGCTTTTGGGTTTTAGTGATAACCTGTCTTTACTTGTAACAGCACTACATATAGGCATCAAAACCAGTGTTTTTTTAAGCAGGGTGTGGCGGCATGAGCAGAAACCAGCCGACTGTTTGAAGTCCTAAACTTTTTTCTGTCAGTGTTGTTTCGTCTCTGTGCGGCGGGGAGTGGAGAGACAGCGACTGCAAACAGCAGGTGTGGCTTTTGAACGAAGCCATGACATGGCAGGCTTTAGTCTCCATCGCATGATTCTTGTTTTCATGAAAAGAAGAAAGGCCCTCCTTGCTTTTGTCTTTCATCTTCGGGAGACGGCCTCTCCTTTATTTTTTGTCCCTTTTGTTTGTGTGTTGTCCCTGGGCTGCAGCTTTGTGGCTTTCAGCAGGTGTTACTATTTAGAAGTTTGGTTGAACATAAGAGGCAGTTCAGAACCGCCACACGGCCAGGGTGAAGCACTTAATATTAAGTACCGAGACCGGGAGTGTTAGAGACGTTGAGCTCTCTGGGCGATATGTACACGCTTACTCAGGTGGGCCCCATGTAGCACCATGGTGAGGGGGCATAAGAGATGGTCGGATAAAAATATGACATCAGAGCTCTTTATCCTCTCCATGATTCTGCCCTACATCGGAAAATTGCAGTAACTACGCCAACACTGAAACTGAAAAAATGTCTTCAAAGCTTTTTGATTGTCCAGTCAAATGTGGTTTTTCAAATGTTTGAATCCACTCTTGTGACAAATTGTAATAATAGTACAAGATGGCGAAATCTTAAAATAATGGATAAACTTTTACTCACATTGAGAAAAATTAACAAATCAACGAGTGTTGTTATAACTAAATTTTTAAGTTAAACCCTTAACACAAACCTATACCTAACCATGATTTTAATCATCAGTCCTTTGTATTGCATTAATAAATATGAATAATGTGTAATCAAATTTGTTTACAGACGTTTCCTTTCTTATAATAAAGTGTTGTACAACAGGCAAGCTAAAATATGATGCCTGTATTGTATTGATTTGAACTTCTGTTTGTTGATTGGTTGGTCTAAAATTATTTTCGTACGAGCCAAATCGTACTGTTTCTGAATTATGAGTTGTCATGAGATTATGGTGAAATGTTCACACATAGTTTTCTCAAAATCTAAGCATTGTTGAGCCAAACCTGTCTCAAAGGACAGTTCATAGTCTAAGAAACCCAATTTAGGTCATAACTCAATCTTGACTAAATGTGTAGACGCTGTGTTTTGCCTTTCTTTTGCATTGTTGTTGGACCTTTTTGGAAGCCTAATGATGACTAGCTCCGCCCTCTAGAGGAAGATTTGGAGATGGAAGATTACAGAACGTTTATTGTGTTTTAAAACTACCAGACAGATTTTATAAATGCTTTCCCCACCAGTCTTTGGGGAGGGCTCTGCACTGTTCAGATACCACAAAAAGCTCTCTGGACAGAGTGCATGCCTCAATTGCGACAGTTCCAGTTCTACCAGCGTGTCCAATGCTATGTAAACAACCTGGCATGAGAGGTATTGACAGATTTATACTCCTAAACATCAGCTGTACATAGCTTTCGTGCTGTTATACAAATTCCAAATACAACCAAGTTGCAATATGTAAACTATACCGTATCACTGTTTGTAGGGAAAGAAAAATATCAACTTCCTGATCTATACCCTATGCACTTACACTATGCAACTGGCATTCTAGTGTATGAATTTGTAAAGGGTATTATTGTCTCAAATATAACACTAACACTGTTTTGTTTTTGTTTTTCAGAAAGAGACATCTCAAATGCACGCTATGTATTGCTGTTAGCTTTAGCGCATTAGCCAAACTCAGTCCAACAGAGGGATGATGAAGCATTCAGTTCACATTTAATCTGTCAGATGGCAATTGTATATTTCATATTTCCCCAACTTTGAAGTGTGTACCCTTTTCATTCTTGTCCGTTTTGGTCATGTAGCTCAACTGTTGCTAGCATGATAGCCTCTGTTCACCATTTATCTTTTTATCCATACAGTGAATGGTGACTGAGGCTAAAATTCTGGCAAACATAATTTTCATATTTGGGTGAACTGTCCCTTTAAGTCAGCGTTGTTTTGTATTGTAGAAAGCTTAATATGCCTGCATTTCGGGTGGTTTTATGACAAAACCATTCTTTTAAAGTCAATTACAGTGACGTATACGTCCATTCTTTTCTTTTTACAAACATGCCATGCCACCTAGCTTCAGTTCAGGACACTACCCGTGTGCTTGTTATGGCTTTTAGGGGCCAGACTTTGTTCAAAAGCTCAGTCTCCCTTGAGTTTCCTTGCTCAAACAGTTTACCAGAAAATGTTTCTCTTGGCTACAGTCAATAGAAACATTTACTGATGCTATTTATGCTAAATGGGTGCTTTTAAAAGGAAACCACAATTCACAACAGTCCCATCTAAGCCAGAGATACCATTTAATGTTTGCCTTCATGATGCCATGGGACAACTAAGAGACACACTGGAGCAGCTAGAAGAATACTGCATGTATTTCTAATGTGTCAACAAGAATGTGGCCAGTTAGTTGGGTGGCACTTTGTTTTGCCTTCTGTAGTTTTGTGTCCTTGTTTTAATTTGGTTCTTTTACGGCAGCTTACACAAGCTGTTACTCCAAAGGGCACCCACAATTGACAAACAGGGGATAAAAGGTGTCCATGTGTTGGAGTTTTGAATTGCTCAGACATGTAAATGGATGTAGACGTCACGGCTTCATTGGACATCTCATGAGTCACAACTAAAGAGCGTCAAAAGATGTGGACCTGCCTATCATACGTTCTGAAGTGGGTGCTTCAGTATGTATTCAAAGATGACCATTCCAGGCAAGTTAGCCCATCGGGTAAAGCCTTGGACACAGTGTACAATTTTTACAGTCCTTTACGATTGTTGCTTGTCAAACTGTGCGATATGATCCCAGTAAGATTTTGGGTAAAAGCCCAGATGCATAATGCCTAGGGATGGGAATGGTAAGGAATTAAAAGATTCCGGTATCTATGTTAATGGGTCTGTTCCAAAACCTAGTGTGCTGAGGTAGCATCGTATGTATCTTTCCCCGGGTAGGCGATCCCAGAATGCACCATGATGAGCTTGGTGGAAAAATAAATCCAAGAAGGCGGACTAAGCTAGAGAAATTTTGATTACAAATATACTTATAATCCATTCAATACTGAAAAGTGTCAATAAAAAATAGTTTAATATGATAAACGACTGAATATTTTACCCAAAATGTCTGTGTGTTATGCATATTTATGCTCAAGAGAGTATCACATCGTTCCTCTCTTGTCACCTGTATTGAAATCAGTTGCAGGTCGAGTCTCATGCGCTGTGCATGAGGAGCGTTATTTCTGACTGTAGTGGTCACAGTAATGTACTATAAGTCACCAACACAAATTCGCCAAAGAAAACAAGGAAAGAAACAGAGCATTTTCACCTAGGTAAGAGGGTTAGAGTATGCTACAGTACTGTAATAGCAACAGTTCATTCTGGGTCAGCATCCTGTCTCTGACCAGAGTCAGGCCAGAGATTTTCATCAACATCATTGGCAATGATTTCGCTAGCCAAACAGTGGGGGGAAAATGCCCTTGAATGCATGAGCCATCCCTGACAGGACTCCACAGCAATGTCCCCACAAGCTTCCTCCATGGCTTGGAGAAGGTTGTTCTGTACATAGGGATTTCTGTCATAGACCTTCCACTGCCATGCTAAGATGAAAATCCTAATCTATTTTAAAACATGTGTCCTTTGTATCTAATTTGGTTTCATACATTTCTGAAAAAATAAAAATAAATAATAATAATAATAATAATAATAATAGCATTTTCTACAAAAAAGGTATTGAAGTCCTTTCCTTGCAACTTGAATACATAAGAGTGTACACAACTAATCATTCATTTAAAAAAAAAAAAAATTCAAACACATTTTTAAAGATAAAAACCTTTCTATGTTTTGTTGCAGTTTCCCATGAAATTAACACCAGAGGCGCTATAACAACTGTGCGATTTATTCACTTTCACACATATTACGACTACAATGGTTGATTGTGACATTAGTTTATAAACACTTATTTTTTGCTCTATTACTCATACACTGCTACGTTATGAAATCGAACACTTTTACTGTAACGCATAATGTGGGAAAAAAAATGTAATGCTTGAATTACAGACCCACCTACATTTACACATGTATTCTAACATGATTAACTTATGCGGTAGCTCACCTGATAGAGTGTTGGACTTTGAGGGTTGAGCCCAGCTAAACACACTAGCTGACCCGTGAGACAAAAGTGTCACTGAAGTGACACAAAATAACATGGTTGCTTCAGAAAATGGGATTTTCATGTCTCATTTGCTTTTTGGACACTATTGGTTAGGTTAAGGTTTTAGGTTAGGGAGGTACATTATACTCATTAAAACCTCCATCTAATGGTCACTTTAAAAACCATCTGATTAGGACACAATTTCACTCGCTTTTGGCGCCCCCCACTGGACATTTTACTGGAAAACTGCAGCAAAAAGTGTAATGAAGTACATAATTTTGTTTTGCGAAAATGTTACCACGGTCACGTAAAGTTCATATATCATCAGGCTGTTTTATGTGTGTGTGTGTGTGTGTGTGTGTGTGTGTGTGTGTGTGTGTGTGTGTGTGTGTGTGTGTGTGTGTGTGTGTGTGTGTGTGTGTGTTTGTGTTTTATGGAATATGGTTACTCAAAAACACTCAACATATTTTGAGGTATTTTGGTTGCTTTGTAATTTACATTGACCTCTATGTAGGACTGATTTTTCTGCAGGCTTACAGGAGGTGGGGCAATCGTGTCTCACAGACAAGGCTTGTCCTTGGTGTGGCCCTTACCATGTCAATACACTCTGTAATATTGAAGAAATCAACCCACAACTTCAGACTGAATTTGGCCAGCCTACCAGGGAGGGATAGATGTTTCTCAGACTTTTAAATCACAAGGCCCTGTTCTGAAGAAACATACCGCTCCAATCCCCCTGCCAAGACTCCCAGTGAGGTGGGTGGATGGAGATACCACCGGTTATACTGTTCGATTCCAGGACTCCCTTGAGACGGTCAGCAAACTAGTGTCCAGTTTCCTTCCAGCAGTGATGCATTCCTGTCTGGTCCGCTTTGCTGTCTGGTGTTTAGGGTGTGCTGCTTGCTGTCTGCGTACTGTTTATATGTCGTTATTGTCATTCTGCTCAGCTGAAGTGATGATACAGACATTAACTGCCTCAGGAGCACTGCCGTGACCCAGTGACTCACTTGGGCCTGCTCATTTCCGACTGTTGTAATGTAAACAGGAACCTAGCACACATACTCAAAACTGTAATTTGATCTTTGTGTTAAATCAGGTTATTTTTACCCATCAAAAAAATGCTTAATCTCCTTACATGTCAAAATAATTTGCTTATGATTCAAGATCTCTCCCAATGTTGAGTCACAATGTTGTACACCATTATGCAATTTTAAAGGTGAAGTGTGCAATTCTTCCTCCACTAGTGGCACCAAACAGAATCGCACAAACAATGACTGATTTGAAAAGTTTTCTCGAACACTCACACCTTCTTACCAATGGTCAGACAAACTGAGAGTACCACCCCATACTCATGGTATGACTTTTAGACCAACTAATCAACAGATAGAATTTCAAATCGAAAAAATACAGGCATCAAATTTTGGCTAGTCTCTTATCCAAGACAGTGATTTTCCTATTAAAATCATGTGAGGGACTATAGGTTAGGGAGTAGACTTTATGGTTAGGTTAATGTTTGGGTTAGGAGTTACACTTAGGACAAATATTAAAACATTGTTTGTTGGTTTGTATTTCGTATTGTTTTTCTTCATGGGAGTAAAAGTCGTACGTTGTTGGAAACTCGTACGATTTCTAACAATTTCGCCATTTCATACTATTATTGCAACTTGACATGAGTCATCATTTTTCAAGTCAAGTAATTTTTATTCGTGTATTGCTTTTCACAACATCGTTTCAAAGAAGCTTTAAAGAAAATTATGCTGTAACAGAAAATGTAGCCATAATGTCTGTAATGTCTTTGCGTCATCATTGTGTGGTTAATATGATTGGCCATATTATTAATGACACCAATCAGCCACAACATTAAATCCACCTGCCTAATATTGTATAGGTCCCCCTCATGTCACCAAAACAGCATCAACCCACATCTCAGAATAGCATTCTGAGATGATATTCTTCTCACCACAATTGTACAGAGCGGTTATCTGAGTTACCGTAGACTTTGTCAGTTTGAACCAGTCTGGCCATTCTCTGTTGACCTCTCTCATCAACAAGGCATCTCATATCCACAGAACTGCCGCTCACTGGATGGTTTTTTTGTTTTGTTTTGTTTTTTTTGGCACCATTCGGAGTAAATTCTAGAGACTGTTGTGTGTGAAAATCCCAGGAGATCAGCAGTTACAGAAATACTCAAACCAGCCCATCTGGCACCAACAATCATGCCACGGTCCAAATCACTGAGATCACATTTTTCCCCATTCTGATGGTTGATGTGAACATTAACTGAAGCTCCTGACCTGTATCTGCATGATTTTATGCACTGCCTTGCTGCCACACGATTGACTGCTTAGATAATCGCATGGATGATTGTTGGTGCCAGACGGGCTGGTTTGAGTTAGGGGTTATCTATTCTGAGATGCGGGTTGGTGCTGTTTTGGCTGCATGAGGGGGACCTACACAATATTAGGCAGGAGGTTTTAATGTTGTGGCTGATTGGTATATATATATATATATATATATATATATACATATATATATATATATATATATATATATATATATATATATATATATATATATATATATATACTGTATATACATATATATGTATGTATATATCCGACGCAGCAATATTGGCTCAACCAATGGAGTGTGTTTGGGACGGGACTATCTGTACAACCAATAAAAGAAGGCATATGTTATTTTTGCAGTTCTGTTTGGTGACACAAGTGGGATATAAATTATACACTTTAGCTTTAAAAGTAATAATTTATCTTTACCGCCACGTTTGCGTAACGCCATAAACCCTCAATGGTGAAGTTAGAGTTAAAAATTTACATCCAAGTTTCCAGGTTGGAAATCCGACTTCAAGTGGCATTCTCTTGCACTTTTCCAGATAGGAAGTGGTAAATTCCTACTTTCTTAGTTGAATGGAACACAGCGTAACGCAACGTAACTGGGCACCACACGTCAAAACAACACAAGAGCATTGTAGGTATGTGTCGGACCGTAAAGACATTCTTTCTTCAAACCACTTTTCACCTTGGTCAGAAACCCCTCTGAAGGTGTACTTATTTGTTTACCCTGCTGAAATAAAAGACTCATGAGTGTTTAAAAGGGGAAGCAGGGGAGGGATTAAGGAACTTTGGAGCATCCATGGATAAATGTCTCAAGATATGTGGACACAAAGACACAAAAGGACAAAAGCAGCCGAGGTCAGGAGCGCTCCATCACCGCAAGGAAGCGTTATCTTAGCCGGTAGAAAGAGGAAAAAGTCAACTTTGCGTGTCACGCTCTTAACACCTATGTCACTGTTCACCACTACACCCCCCTTCTCTTTATTTAGGTGAGGATAAGACTGCCGACAGAAGCTTCTAGATAAGACAGCCATCCTGTTCCCAGTGGAAAGTGTGGCCTGTTAGCAGGTATTCAGATCACTTGACCTTAGTCCAGAAGGTTATGGAATCTTTCAGTGGGATTATTTAGACATAAGCCCTTAATAATGTTGTGATTTGTTGAACACATTGTTAATCAGGGTGAAAGAGTTTGGTTTTAGGTGTCGGATCTGGGTGCTCCACATCACTCACTCGATTCAAGCTCGAAGAAATGACATGAGAAGACAAGCCTCTTGTGTTCTCTAGGGCCTCAGTGGATTGAATGATCCTTTGGTATCCTCTTCCATTCAGTTTTCCTTAAGCTTGAGGTCTGTATTCATCTGCCTTAATGGGTCTCAGCTCTTCACAGGCCTATAGCTAAACATTGCAGCAATGCACTAAGGGATACAAATGCACAAGATTGGTTGCTTTAAAATAAGGACACCTGCAAGAGAGAAAATGTATTTGTGATTCCCAACCCAGGGTACGAGTACTCCAGGGTGTATGTAAGCAGGTTCCAGGAGTACACGAAAAGAATAGGATTTTGTTGAACCTATAAAACAAAATGTATGACTTAAAATAAAAATAACAGGGATTAAGCACAATCTTCATTTAAGCAATCCCGATGTCGATTCTTGAAAATCCTAGATCGATCTTTTAATTTACTCTATGCGAAGTTCAGCACCTAGATCCTTTCACTGCATGTTGAACATTGTTCACTGAACAGCTACTATTCTTAAAGCGTGTTCACACATACCTTTGCACTGCGAAATTCCACGGCCGAAGATGGCGTGGATGGACATTGAGCGTGTGTGAAACCAGCAAAAATATAATTGGTAAGCAGCCTCTTTTTAATGATTCACTATATACTCTGAGATTGTGAGGCTAAAAAGAAACTTGCAGCTAAAATGATATCCTTGTTCATTGTGAATATTCAGTGTAGCTGTGTACAAAGCACCGCCCACAGAGAGGTCACTGCCAAACCAGCAAAATCGCCTGTCAAAGTTCCCCAAACTTGAACACACGAAATCCGCAATGGGAAATTCTTAACCACCGGAAATCCATTGCGTAAAATGTATGATTGCGCAGATTCCCGTTGAGATGACTGTACTGTGTGTGTGACCGCGCCTTTAAAGAGACAGTACCGTTTTAGTGCTTGTGACCAAAATTAAATACTAATGATAAAATAAATATTTTGAAATGTACCATTTTAGAAGATCCCCTAACCATCAATAATTGTTCAATTCTACTATACAAAGACTGCAAAGAACTTACAGTATACAAACACTTTATTTTTGCTAAATGTCCATCTGGCTTTCATTTATAAATATAAATAAAGAACTTGGACATTGTGTTTCTCTTGCAAAACTATTAACGCTGTTAAACATATTTAATTATCTCAATCATTAAATGGTTAATTTTGATAGTATACTCTTCACAAAAATGATGAATGAAAAGTATAAATGAAAAGCATGTTTATTTATTGTATTTAACACAATACCATATCATTAATCATTTTTCACATTGCCTGCATTCGCCTGAGGTACTTTCCAACCGGTTGGTTGACAACATTAAATTATTTTTAGACTTTGGGACACATATTTTGGTTTTGTGCTGATCAAGGGGTACTTGAGCCTTACTGATGGTGCTGTGTGGGCACTTATGGCAAAAAGGTTGGGAAACTGCTTTAATATCTCAATTGTTTCTCCTAGACTGCAATGAGAATAAACTGTAATCAAATTAATACTTTTGCTAAATTTTACAGCTTGTCAGATTGTCAATTTAGATTAGATATCAGAGATTTGAACTCAAATAGCCTCACTATCCACTAGGGGTGCACCGATACAAAATTTGTGTGCTGATACCGATATCCAGTATGCCTTGTTTCATATCATTGATATTTAAATTCGCAAATTTGAAAGAAATTTAAATAATAACTTTAATTTTCTTTCATGTTTCAAAGTAACTGAATTCTGAATATCCTCATGTTAGGTTTTACATTAAATTGGTAAGAGTTCTTAATTTTAGAAAATTCCTTATGCATTTTTACACTGCCTTTTGAAAGGAAATAATTAGCCCTGATTAACAGCTGTTTTTAAATAATCAGCCGATGTCCGTTTAATTGCATTTATTGGGCAGTACCGATGTTTAGATATCACATTATTGCATCTCTAATCTACACATTAATTTTACAGCTCTGTACTCACACTGTATGTACTGTAAGTGTCTTGTTTTAATATATATATATATATATATATATATATATATATATATATATATATATATATATATATATATATATATTTCTCCCTATGAGGTACATCTGAGTCAGGGCCAGGGCTAGCTATAGGCAGACTAGGCAATTGCCTAGGGCCTCCGAATTGTCAGTGGGGCCTCCAAAATACATGTGAACTTGGTAATTAGCCAGGGCTGTGCGTGATAAGTTTAATTTCTAAAATAGTCAAATGACGGCGATTATCAGCGTTGCAAAAACTAACATGTAAAATGAGTCTAATGTCTACTTCGCTATCGGGAAATCTCCAGCACCCAAACTTTAGCGCATGGTCATGGACGCGTTTGCATGGTCAAGGTAATATTCTCTCTGCGCTGCCTGTGCAGCCGCAGCACACAAAAAAGCAAGAGCAGCAGAAACTAAGAGGCGATCAAATTAAAAGCGAGATATTATTCTGTTTGCCTGCAATTCTCTGAGTATCTAGTTGCTTGATTTACAAAGAGCGTGCTTAAAGGTGTTGAGCTTTTGACTCAGAAATACTGAATTCAGCATGTTTCTTAGAGATGTGATGCACACCATGCGATGCATTCCTCTAATAGGATATTCATATTAATGGTTGATGGATAAGGGGTATTCAGTGGTCTATTCTTAAAACAGTACAATGAATGTTAATAAAAAAAAAAAAACATTTATTAAAATTGTTATATTTATTATATTAGTGTTTATTAAAAAGCAGGAAATAATAAAATGCATATTCTTTGATGTGTTGGCGTTTAAGAAATGGCTATTATGTGTCGTGACATGAATAGGCCTATTAAAAGTAATACAAGTATGTAATTATATCAAAATGTGTTATGGATATGGGATTGATTATTTCCCTTATGTTTTAGTTGATGTACTTGTAAAACAAACAGTCTCAGACAGCTTGCCTATGGAATATTCATGGACGGTTCACAGTAAGCATGAAGCACATTACAGCAAAAATGGCAAGAGCTTGCAGAAAATCCATTCTGATTGTCTGGCTGCAATGAAACTCTTGTGAGACAGCGGTGCACCTGTTTTTATCCATTCATCAGGTAGCAAAGTTTTGTTTAGAAGTTACCAGGCTGCTACAATGAGCACCTTTCAGGAAGAACTTGTCAAAAACTATTACATCTACATTTGGCAGACACTTTTATCCAAAGTGACTTACAGTGCCCATCCCCCTGGAGCAACCTGGAGTTAAGTGCCTTGCTCAAGGACACAATGGTGGTGGCTATGGGGATTGAACCAACAACCTTCTGCTTACCAGTTCAGTGCTTTAGTCCACTACACCACCACCACTATTAGATTATGTGATTAAGTGATTATTTGAATAAGCTTTTGAATAAGCTTTGTTGCATGTCATACCACAGTAATTAATAAAAAAATAACTACCAGTAAAAAAATAAATACAAAAATGAACATAGAAAAAAAAAAATGTAAACCAATTTTTTTATTTTTTATTTTTTTATCAATAAGTATTACTTCTAGACAGGCACTGATCAATCTGCGCAGGCCCGAAGTCGAACACTCCTATTGTAACATCAGTTAACTGTGTGAACTACTCCAAAGTAAAACTGATTTTAACACTACTGCTCTAATATAAAACATTCTTTTAGTTTCCAAATCAGAAATATGTTTTGTGAGGGGAGGGAGGCCCCCAAAATAAAATTTGCCTAGGGCTTCTTAATGTCTAGAACTGGCCTTTGACAAAGTTCAATGAAACCTAACTGAGCTGTCTCCTGAGCTACAAAAGAGCAATCTGTGAGCAATAATATTTTCGTCTGGCAGCATGAGATTTGTAAAGTATTTTGTGAGCTTAACAACTCTAATTTGAATTTCTTTTTTGCACATTCTCTTCTAGTGCTCTGAAAACAATGTTTTTATGTGGCCAGAGGCAAGTGGATTTAGTGCTGGCTTCTTAGATCTATGCTACGCCACATTTGAGCTGGTTCTCTTCCAAACCAGAGAAACTACTCGACAATTTGAAAACAGCCGAGTTCTTTTGGTCACTCACCGCAATCTAGAAATGTGCCTGGGAACTTCACATGCAATTAAAGGGAAAAAGTCCCAAATATAACAGCCGCTAAATGGGAGGACAGTTCAGAAGTTGTCTTACGCAGAGTGCAATTAGCTTATTGCTTAGTCAGTTTTCCCATGCTGTGTTTATGTTTGTGCAGGCTGTGTGCACACATTCTTGTTGTCAATATGTTCCCATCACAGGGTGTAATTTATAGTGTTTTGTTGGGAGCTGTATTAATGGTTATCTCCTGAAATGCTGGTGGATATGTTGCACGCAAACAAGTCTGATGGCTAAACCATTGACATCTGTTCGCCTAGTGGGCTGGAGTCTTGATTCACAAAACATGTTTACTCACAAACAGCATGCAAGCCGACAGCCTCTCTCATTGCCATTCATTTAGACCTAGAGGAAAATTGTATTGTGCAGAGGTTGCTTTTTCATAGCTCAGGTGCCAGATTCACGAAAGTGTATAGTTCACCCAAAAATTAAAATTCTCTCATTATTTACTCACCCTCATGCCATCCCAGATGTGTATGAATTTATTTTGTCTACTGAACACAAACAAAGATTGGTAGAAGAATATCTCAGCTCTATAGGTGCATTCAATTCAAGTGAATGATGGCCAGAACTTTGAAGGTCCAAAAGCATAGAAGGCAGCATAAAAGTAATCCATACGACTCCAGTGGTTTAATCCATACCTTCAGAAGTGACACGATAGGTGTGGGTGAGAAACAGATCCATATTTAAGTATAAATCTCCACTTTCACATTATTCTTTTGTTTTTGCCAATTTGCATGCATATGGCAAAAACTTCATGCATATCACCACTTACTGGGCAGGGAGGTGAATTTATGGTAAAAAAAATTTTTATGAACTTAAATATTGATTTATTTCTCACCCACACCTATCATATTACTCCAGAAGACATGGATTAAACCACTGGAGTCTTATGGATTACTTTTTTGCTGCCCTTATACCCTTTTTGGAGCTTCAAAGTTCTGGCCACCATTCACTTACATTGAATGGACCTACAGAGCTGAAATATTCTTTTAAAAATCTTTGTTTGTGTTCAGAAGAAGGAAAGTCATACACGTCTTGGATGGCATGAGGATGAGTAAATGATGAGAGAATTTTCATTTTTGGGTGAACTATCCCTTTAAGAAGTCTTAAGGAATGCAAAATAATCTTTATTTATCTATTTATTTTAGAATTCAGAAAAAAAATAGTTAAGAATTATTCTCTTTAGAATGTTTTGTGAATCTAAACTTCAGACTCCAGACTTAATGGACTTCTCATGAACAATTTAGGTATCAACTTTGTCTCTTATGTTTATCCTAAAATCCCTTATAAGACAAATAAAACTAGACATAAATGAGACAATTGTTGACATACAGTAAAGTGTATAGTGCTATAAATTTACTGTGGATAGCATCTCACACAAATTGTGATTTAATTGAAAAATTCAGAATTATCCAGTTTATTCCTGAAATGATCAGTCTTGGGTAACGTTACTTTTAAAAGTAACTTGTTAGAATATTGCGTTACTCCTTAAAAAATTAATTAATTAAAAAGATCATTTTTATGGAAAGTAAAGCTTTACATTAATTTTGCGTCCGTTACTTTTGCTCTTCTGCTATGCTATGCATTCCATACAAATAAGCCATGCATTGCATACAAGAGACATTACAGGTCATGCTAGCTACTGTACAACACTCATGTCCAAACAACATAGTAAACAAACAGATATTTAGAAAGTAGTTCTTCACGTCATATTTATAATAAAGAATCAATAACATGAATATGCATGATTTGTTTTTTCATCAACATGGCAGCCAATATGAATAATGAAGAATAACCACTTTACCTAAAGCAGCAAAGTCCAACACTTGAACCTGCATCATATGTCATCGTGTGCTGTACCTGTCGACAATGTCAGAGTCAACTTAAGATGTTTTTCAAAAGTCAAGATAAAATTCAGTGGGGAATGCCAGCCTAACATGTTCAAGGAATATGTTTGATAATAAAATAAAAATTTTCACTTAAGTCATCTCAGTGCACGCATATTTTGAGTTGATCCATGGTGCGTACCGGCGCCACTGGTTGATCGCATACAACTTCAAAGGCGCAGGTTGATACAACTTGAATGGAATCGTTTTTAATGATTCAAAATATCATAAAAATGGCTTGTTTCATGAATCAAACTACAAAAATGTAGAATCTTTTTAGAAACTAAGACATTTTCTCTGCATACACAATCGATGTAGAACGTTGCTCGGAGCCACTGATCTAGAGTCAGCTTTTCTCATCCCATTCTCCCAGTTACTGGGAGCTGTAACACGGAGCAGTTTGGCTGCATAAGTTAGTGAACTGAGCAAGTATTTCACCCTGTGTATCATGTCGTGGCCAGTGGAAGACTAGTCTTATAATCCCTCTGCCTAAACGTGTTTACTGATTTTTTTAATGCAGTGTGTATTAACACTTGAATCAGAATTAGAATCAGAATTGACTTTATTGCCAAGTAAGTTTTCACATACAAGGAATTTGCCTTGATGTTTAATGCATACAATAACAATAAACTATAAACATAGTAAGATAAATAATAAACTATATTTAAGATACAATAAATAGAGAAAAAGTAAACTGACTGGTTTCAATAAAGGAGCTGTACAGTTGTGCAAAATATGTGCAGTTGTGCAGGGATGTGCAAAATATGTGCAGAATATGAACCATAGAATGTGCAACATATGTGCAGAATATGAACCATAGAATGTGCAAAATATGTGCAGAATATGAACCATAGAATGTGCAAATGTTCACTGTTCACAGTTGTTCACAGTTCACAAAAAAGTTCACAGTTTGAGGATAATAAATCAATCATGAATCAATCGCATTTCACTCAACCGAATGTTGACCTCATATTACGCTAAAACACATAGTTTTCCCGGCTTGCATAGCTAATGTTTATGCACGTTAGCGAGTTGCTTGACAGGCGATGTCTGTATCTAAAAGGTGATTGGCTCTTTTACCTGCAAGGTGGGACTTCCTTTCTACACCCATTGACTGTTGGGTGCTAGAGCTTCTTGGTTGGGCTTTCCAATTTCTCCCATTCATTTAAATTGGTGTGGCTTGTCTCTGATCAATAGTCTCTGGCCTCACACTCTTTAGAACTACAATGCCCATCATGCACTATGTCTCCTCCTCGAAGTTTGCTCACTTTTACTCCTGATTTCTCGCAAAACAGGGAAAGCAGAGGTGTACAAAAGCAACACGTTACTTTATTTAAAAAGAAACTCCGATATTATGGTCTAAAATAAATAAAAAAAATTGCGCTACTTTACTCGTTACTTGGAAAAAGTAATCTGATTACGTAATGCGCATTACTTGTAGCGCGTTACCCCCAACAATGGAAATGCTAACCTGACACCACTCATGCAACATAGTCATGTGAAACTGAAATGTTTATTGTTGCATAGCATATTGTGAACAGTACATACTGTTGAGTATACAGCATGCTAACATTCCATTCCTAGCGTAAACTCTTGCTCTTTCCCCTTCTTACAAAGGAGCAGGTCTGTGGCAGAGGTGTAGTCACCTCTCTCTACAGCAGAGAGAGGCCATTTACAGGGCTGCGGTACTATATCGTGTTGCAGTTGTTGCGGCTTGTTTCAATTATAAGGAAGCCATTTGCTGGTTGATTTCCCGAGAAAGTGGTGTTGTCAAACTTTGCTCTGTTCATTTGAGCGTTCTGACCAGCTCAACAAAGCAACATTGGCGCAACCAATGGCGTGAGTTTGGGGCTGGGCTATCTGTTTGTCGACCAATGCAAGATGTGGGAAGTGTACAGGAAAATTATTTTTATTATTTCAATTTGGTGACATTAGTGCCACAGAAATTAAACACCACATATAAGTTTAAAAAAACACAGGTGTGTAAAGAGAGGGCGAAACATGTCCCTGCTTGAAGCATTTGAAGTCAATATCTGCTCACATTACAGCAAAAATAAAATGCACACCTGTTTTCTAATGCGCACAAAATGCAGTGGTCTCACAATGTCATTCACTCTCAAGCATTCCATTGTGTATAATGTGAGCAACAGTTGCTGCCCCCTCGAGCTGTAATTGCCCATTTTCTTCAGAGAATCAAGCTTTATAAAGCAGGAAATCTGTACTGTAATTGAGTCCAGTTTTAGTGCCGGTCTTCATGATTTGAGAGGGTCGACCTCATCTGGGCGAGGTGTGTGTGCGCATCAGTATATCTTTGTGAGGGAGAAAAAGAGTGGGTGGTTACTTGAATGGCCTTTGCCAGTGGAGTCAGTGTGTTCCACCTCTTGTTCCACTAATCGATCAGCAGATTGCATTAACAAGGCCTCTGAAATGAATGGACACGATGCTGCCCCACCTCCCAACCCCTCACCCCTGCTGCCCCTCCCTGTGTCATCAGTCTTGTCCTACAAGATGCCTCACACCCGGCAATGGCATGGGAGAGTGACTGTGTCAGCCCACGGAAAGAAAGCCCTCGTTGCGCCAATGGAAGACAGAGCAAGACAACAAAGTGAGGGATTCTTCACATAGCTTCCCATTTTCATGCACTGCTGCCAGTGAAGAATCAAGTGTCCCCCTCCTCTGGCACCTCGCCAGATATCTCTTGGCTCCCCCAACCTTTTATCTGCATTCAAAGGTAGCCCTATACCTTCCATTCATCAAAGGAGTTCAAATGTGACCACCTTGCAACCCAATGCCATTTTTTTTTTTTTCAACTTTCTCATTGGCCGGGGGCAAAAAGAAAAGACCAACGTGCCCTTTGGAAAGCCGTCAGTCCCAGACACTCTTTGAAGCAATAGAAAAGTCTTAGAGGAGCTGAAACAATTGGATATTAAATTGAATTACAGAAGTCATCTATGTTAAACATGATTATGCATGTTAACTTGTGTTCCTAGAGCCGAAGATCTGCAGATATGAGCCTATATTAAACAGATTTCTTTTTAAAAAACTTACTGAAACTCTAATGGCCATCCTTTGCTCAGTAATACAATTTGCGTTCACATGAAATCTAAAGTATAGTTCCAAACACCAATTTACAAACGGTTCTTATGTTTTTGGTTAAATATGTTGTTTTTATTAATACATTCACAATTATGAATGCATATTCTGAGAAGAGAATAAGACTCTGGTTTTTGTAGTTTGTTAGCTTTAATACACACAGGCACTGATGGTGACATTTTTCATTGTGATTGATTTTAAGCACAAATGCTTTACTGGTTGTACTAAATGACTAAAAGATCCCAATATGCTGAGACTGACTTTCATTGGGCCTTATTTATGAAACACGAGCAGAACAAATTTCCTTGTAAATCAAGCGTAAAACCATTCTTACGCACATTCAATTCAATGAGATAATTTGTGTTCAAATCGAGTTATGAACAATTTACACAAAAATTATTTCTGCTTATGTTTCATGAATAAGGCCCATGATGTATGGGGTACCAGATGTCTGAATGCTGCTTGTGCAAAAATCATAATATTTAATTAGAAATGAACCTACTATTTTCCACTCCATTGTAATCAAAACATAGTTTACATATATTATGGAAGCTTCAGCCCACTGTGTAACTAAACGGCAGGCATTGACTTTTCAGAAATATCAGAGTATAGTATAGTATAGTATTGTATAACGTACTAAAGCATAGAATAAGGCAGTATAGTATAGAATGGAATAGTGTAGGACAGTATAGCATATAGTATAGTGAACTATAGAATAGTATAGGACAGTTAGTGTGGGGTAGTAATGGATTACATGTAATCTGGATTATGTAATCAGAGCACTGAGGACAGTATAGTATTTCACAGGACAGTATATTATAGCACAGAACAAAATAGTTTACTATAGCAGTGTTTCCCAACCACTGTGCCGCGGCACACTAGTGTGGCATGACAGATTGTCAGGTGTGCTGTGGAAAATGTTCAAATTCCACAAACTATATAAATGCATAAACAAATGTTTTTAAAAAATAATCAGGATCAGACTCCCGCTTGTTTGACTACAGCAGTAGTCAATCGCGTGCTTGGCAAACGCAGTCCTACCGAGGCAGATCGCTTGATTGGTTACAGCTACAGCCAATCGTAGAATCTGTGTCTGACAGGAATGGAGCTTGAACTCTGAAGAAGGGGCACTCATGAAACTTGTAAACAAGCTGAATGACCTGGGACGTGTACAGACCGACTGAATGAGAGGGTCATGTTGTTCGTTCACTTCGGCATCTTTCATCTTCCTTGTTCATCAAGGAGAGAAAAGGGTGGAAGAGCTACGATTAATGTGTAAATGTGAGTGGTTTATACACGTTAAGGGTCGCGTCAGCGCTGCCGAATACATTGAAGTATATGAAGTAACGCCACTTTACACCAAAGTGTTTTTCCACACACGTTTTTTCTTCACAAATAATGTCTTTGAGAGTACAAAACAACAAGAAATATTTAAAAACTGTCCAAATTTGTGAAGAGATATTGAATGTTCTTTTAAATATTACCTTATTGTTTCTGAGTATCAGAGACCCCAGATATTGAACTAGTTTAAATTCACCAAGAAAATGCTAAGACCTAAACATAAACGAGTAATTTTATTACATTCTGCTATTAAAGCAACTGCAATTTTTTCTCTCTCTCTTCCAAATACGTTTTCAATGTTTATTGTGCACATCTCGCACTTTCTTGTGTGGCAAACTCGTAAAATCGCCCCTCCGTGACGCTTTCTGCAACGCTTGTCATGTGGAGGGCAATGCAGCTCTTGACGCTGCCATTGATGCCTCGACTTAACTCATATAAAATGCGCTTTACAATGACAAAAGAACATTATTGAAACTCTTTTCTGATAAAAGTCATGCTCAGCAGTTTAAATCTGTAGGGAAATGATACCGTAGATCTGCTTTGTGTTTATAATTACATTCTACTAAAGTCAGTAGATTTGTAGTCATGCAAGTTTTAATGAAAGAGAAGGACGTTATTGAAACTCACTATGATTAGACTATTATTGTTGTCTTTTTGGATGAAAAAATTATGCTTAAACTGAAGGAAAAGCATAGATCGGCTTTGTCCTTTTAATGCTTAAACACTAAAGTTTCTTGGCAGATTTCGGTCATGAATGACTCAAAATGATTCACTGACTCACTCATAGCACAATAGACACTCATTTGTCGCCACCTAGTGACATCTACAGAAGGGGTCACTGAACTAATCAGTTACTAAAATTAAACAAATTTGTGACACAGAGCAAGCCACACCAAAATACTCTTTATTTTTGCAGCTAGTTCTGTACAATTGTGCAGTTAATTTGCTCTAATTGAATCATTAAAAATCGCTAGAATTGGTGCTTTTAGCTAATTCTTAAAAAATGTTCGTGGACCAGTGATTCTCTCACCTTTTTCGCCCTTCATGAGTTTGCATTCCTGTAATTTGCTGCGGCAATGCAAGAATTAATTTACAAGAACAAATCTACAAATTAGAAAAGAAGCAAATTTGTTGTTTTTTCATTACCCAATTTGCGCTCTTGCCACCTGCATACCTACGTGACTTGATAGTGGTGTGCCGTGGTATTTTTTATTTGTAAAAATTGTGCCGTGGCAGAAAATAAAGGTTGGGAAACACTGCACTATAGCATAGTACTGGACAGTATAGTATAGTGTATAGTAACTTTGACCCCAACCAAAACAGATTGTTGAATAATACAATATAAACACATCCAAGAAGACAACTGGCAAGTGTACACCAATCCAAAAATCTTTGCATGTTTCTGAGACCCCAAAGTAATGTTTAATGCAATTTCTAATTGAGTAATTTCAAGTCATTTTTCATAAAGGACTTTTAAAGCATACTATCGTGTTAAAATTGTGTTAATCAATTCTCATAATTGATTTTTTTAAGCTATTAAAAGGGTTTAGGCTTTTCTCAACCCTCAAGCAGGACAAGACTGTTAAGGGCAGTAATAAAGCAAAACAAAGTGCTGGAGGAAGCGAGCAAGAATGAGTGAGTGATGTTGCAGCTGATCAGAGAGTGTATTTTCTGAGCTCTTTGATGGCAGCGGCCACCAGTTCATGTGTGAAGTGGGCCGTTTTATTTTGAGTGTGCTTGTTCCTTACGGGTGCATCAGTACATCGTTTTAGGAAGCTGACACATGGATCCTTGGATGTACCTGTTGGATTGAGAGCTTCTTTGTTCCGGAAGCTGTTTGAAAGTGCTCTACACAAACAATAGGTAGTAATTAATAAAAACCTGATGTTTTGGCAACAACTGAATGCTGGTAGTTTGTTCCCCCTCAGTGATATCAACAGAGTCTTCATCCTGTCCTGCATGTTAGAACAAGGTACAAGAAGCAGCTTGATTAAACTTCGATGTTAGTTTGTCAATTTGACTGCAGTCATATTTACAAAAGCTATAGGATATGTTTTCTGCATGCCCAACACCTGAAAGTTGAAAGCAAAAATGGTATCTTATGATTTTAAAAGAAAAAAATATACACATAGTTTATGTAATTGAGTGGATTAAATGGAGTGGATTTAAATGAAGCAATGAAGGTTTGGTATCTTTGAATTTAGTAATGTAATCTGTGGTTTTATCATCACTTTCTTGACTCACTATTTGTTTGGATAAAAGATATTTTACACAAACTTGGATTACAGAAGCAAAATTACCAGTTTCAAAAATGACAATTAAACATGCAATGTGGTAAAATCATGGGATGAGGATGGCAATGTAGCATACTACATTTTGAAACGTTTATGATTCCATATTGCATACAGTTTCACATACTATTTTGTAAATAGTAGCCTATATAGTAAACAGTATATGAGATGTAGTATGCAGTAAGCAGTATACTAGTGTTCAATTCTGAACCAACTAAGCCTATTATTTCTCTGTCCATTTTGGTTTTAAACTTAAAATAGAATAAAAGTAAATATTTCACAATGTGGCAACCACCTCTTTTCAATCATTTGGTTTCCGAACTGTTTAGCTGTCACATTGTACTGTACACTTAATGTACACTGAATCATCCAGCTGGTCTGGCCTGCTCTGGTTTGGTCTGGTTTGGCCAAGCCGTGGAATCTGCTGAGCAACATTTGCCTTAAACTTTCTCATGTCAGTCAAGAGCAGCTTTAAATGTATTTACTGCAGAAACAGCAGGAATAAGCTCGGGCTCTATTGTAATGCACGCTGCCCAACTCCCCCTGCCAATCACATAGATATATAGAGAGAGAAAGAAAGAGAGAAGATGAGGCAGGCCTGTGGTGCCAGACAGTATACAGGTCCAGTGTGGATCCAGCCTGTAATGAGGTGGCAAATTACTGTATTAAAGCCCAACAAGAGAGAGCCCCTACTGAAGCCCACAGTCAGTCAATCAAAGAAAGAAACAGACCCCTGAGGGCCTGACCTGGGAAGGTTCCCCATATGTCTACTTCTGTATAGTGTACAATGCAATGCAACAGCAACAATGCTGAACACTTTTTATTGATCACCCTGGTAGACTTCACTTACTTGTCATTTCCTTGCAGCATTTGAAGTATTGATGTCTACTCTTTGCGGAACAGATGTGTGAAGAAAACAGTCATCTCTACAGATTGAGCTCCAAATTTCTCACATTGGCTCTGTATAGAGCATTTGAGGTCATTAAATCATTCATACTCCATTAAAAACCCTTTTTGATGGGTTTGTTGATCTTGTTTATACTAATAGGTATTCTTTAAAGGAACAGTGCACCCAAAAATGAAAATTCTCTCATATATTCCTGATGTTGTTCCAAACTTTCTTTCTTCTGTGGAAAAACAAAGTAGACTTTTTTAAAAAATGTCATATTTTGGTTTATTTGCAAAATAATGAAAGTGAATAATGACTCCTGTCTGTAAAGCTTTAAAAAGAACAAAAATACACCATAAAACCACAGTAAAAGAATTTGTTATGACTCATGCACTATTTTCCAAGTCTTCTGATGCTATATAATCACTTTGTTTGATGAACAGAACAAAATGTAAGTCATTAAAGCCATATTTACTGTGGTTGTATGGTGTATTTTTGAAGCTTGACTGACTTCACTTCCATTATATGGCAAATAAATGACTTAATTTTGTTCTGTTCATCACTCAATATGATTGTATGGCTTCAGAAGACTTGGCAAATAGGGCATGAGTCATAACAAATCCTTTTACTGTGGTTTTATGGTGTATTTTTGTTCTTTTTTTAAGCTTGACAGACAAGAGTCACTAATCACTTTCATTATATGGCAAATAAACCCTTATGAAGACTTTTTTTTAAAGACAATTAGTTAATTAGATAAGATCTTTGATCTGATTTATTTTTGCTAAACAAAAAAGTAGAACTGCACCGATGTGTCGGACACCGATATTTATCGGCCAATTATTGACCAAATTAAAAATAGATGATATTTTTAATCAATATGGCTTAAATGACTTTCATTTTGTTCTGTTCATCAAACAAAGTGATTTTATAGCTTCAGAAGACTTGGAAAATTGTGCATAAGGCATAACGAATCCTTTTACTGTGGTTTAATGGTGTATTTTTGTTCCTTTTGAAACTGTACAGACAGGAGTCACTAATCACTTTCATTATATGGCAAATAAACCCACTGAAGACTTTTTTTTAATGACAATTAATTAATTAGATAAGATCTTTGATCTGATTTAACTTAAACAAAAAAGGAGAACTGCACCGATGTATCGGCCACCGATATTTATCGGCCAGTTATTGACCAGATTAAAAAATAGCGATATTTTTAATCAATATGGCTATAATGATTTAAATTTTGATCTGTTCATCAAACAAAGTGATTTTATAGCTTCATGAGACATGGAAAATAGGGCATGAGTCACAACGAATCCTTTTACTGTGGTTTTATGGTGTATTTTTGTTATTTTTTGAAGCTTGACAGACTGGAGTCACTAATCACTTTCATTATATGACAAATAAACCCTGGGAAGATTAAAAAAAAAATACAATTAAACAGTTAGATAAGGTTTTTGATCTGATTTATCTTTGATAAACAAAAGAGTACAACAGCACCGATATATCGGCCACCGATATTTACTGGCCAGTTATTGACCAAATTAAAAATAGCCGATATTTTTAATGAATATGGCTTTAATGACTTTAATTTTGTTCTGTTCACAACACATGGTGATTGTATGGCTTCAGAAGACTTGGAAAATAGGGCATGAGTCATAACAAATCCTTTCACTTTGGTTTTATGGTGTATTTTTGTTATTTTTTTAAGCTTGACAGACTGGAGTCACTATTCACTTTCATTATATGGCAAATAAACCCTGGGAAGATTTTTTTAATTAATTAGATAAGATATTTAATCTTATTTATTTTTGATAAACAAAAAATTTAGAAATGCACCGATGTAGCGGCCACCGATATTTATTGGCCAGTTATTGACAAAATTTAAAATATCAGCATATCGGTCATAAGCATGCAAAAAAGTGTGTATAAAGTTTATAATCATAATCAAATGTAAGTTCTATTGTTTAGAACTACAAAAACAGAAGTATAAAAATGTTTTAGAAATGCAAAAGTACCTTTTTTCCCCATGTCATATAATGTTTTGTCTTTTTTATCTTATATTTGTGTTTCATCGTGGCTCAACTTACATTTTGGCCTTTGTTGTGTTCAACAGATCCATTCCATGTTCAACTGATTTTTTGTTGTTGTTGTTGTTGTTTTGTTAGAACAATAAAATAGCTTTAGGCACCTCTTTGTAATTTAAAAAAAAAAGCAAAACAGTGGTTTGATGACAAAAGGTGAGTAATTGCCAAAATATCGGTATCGGCCTATAGTTGTGTGTGTGTGTTTGTGTGTGTGTGTGTGTTAAAATTGTTATTGTTATCAGCTAAGAATGTTTATATTGGTGCATCTCTTAAAAAAAGACTATAGTCTTGCTATATGTACAAATCATTCCATTTAAAACAAATGAATCTAAAAAAAGTTTTGACAGTCTTAATAAATAATAAAATAAAAAACCTGCCAAACTTAGCTCATATAACCTGACATAACTACTATAAAGTGACCCTTAAAACTTGTAAAAGGCCTTTACCAGTAATTGTTTTAGTGGCTTTAATGTGTGAATGAAGCGCCACAGATGTTTGAGCTGGATCCAGTTTAATCATAAAAAATGCTTTATGATGCCCAAAGCATATTATTATCGCATTAAGCCAGCCGTCTTCTCAAAATGCTCAATCAACGGCAATTGCATTGTACAAGAACAATAAACAAGTCAGCCTTGCAATTAGTGCATCACAGCACGGTTAAGGAATACACATATTTAACTGCTAAAACAAAGCCAGAGCTCTGTGTTTTGTGTATTGTGAGCTCACTGAAGGCACTTGAATCTTTCATTATGTGATTACGGATCCTGCCTTGATCCCTATCCAATTGAGTTGTCTCTTTCAGTCTGGAGGCCTAATTGGAGTCAAAGTGATTTAAGTGGGTTTAACAAGGTCACAATTTAATGTCGTAGATTTTCATTCATATTGAGGACATAAGGGTGCAAGCTGTGCTTGTGATGACCTGGGTATGAATTTCTGGTAAAGCATTTGAGTCGATATGAGACGAATCCCTCCATCATTAATCTGGTTTCTTGTAAATGAAATAATGTTGCTTTAACTGCATTTTCCTAATTGTAAACAGACACTCAGATATTTTATGAGTGAGCAGTGTCAGATGTAATGACATGAGTTGCTTTTCAACTATGCACATTACATTGCTGCAGCGAGCATAGTGGCAAATCAAAATTACAGTAAGAGAATAATCATTGTTACAGCGAAATATTTATGGGAATGTCTATATTTGAAGTCCTTTGAAAGAGGCCAACTTTCATAAAAAAACAAAAACATATTTACATTCGCAAAAGCATTACGTTTTGAGAATTCCTTGAAACAAACAAATCTTTAAAGGGCCAGTTCACCCAAAAAATGAAATTCTGTAATTATTTACGCACCCTCATGTCATTCCAAACCCGTATTACTTTCCTTCTTTCCTTCAGAGAAAAATTACACTATGTAACACAATTTTTGTTCCTGGGTAGTAAGTGTTATTTCCTAATTGCTTATGCCTCAAAAGTATAGAAAATGGCTATTATTCCCCACAAACTTTGCTTTTGTGACCGGGACAGTGATATTTTGAAATGTACCTATTTCCAATGAGAAAACGGGCAAATTTGTGTCTTTTCGTTCACATAAAGTCAGAAATAAACAACATATGAATCCAAATTGGCATGTATTCATACTAAAGTAATACAAAAATGACTACAAAAGATTTAGAATTGAGTAGTTTTTCGAGATTTACGATTATACTGTAAATCACTTTCATGAATCAGCCCCCAAATATACTCATCATACTTCAAAGCATCCAGCAAGGTCTTGATGCTGTTGCAATCCTCTTTGAGGTGCACCGAGTGAGCCAGGGGAAGAGACGGGTACTTGTTACCATTATGGAGCAGCACGGCTTTGCCGCTCCTGGATGAGCTGTCAGTGAAGAGGTGCCACTCTTTCTGGTTACAGAGGATTCTGATTGCCTCGAACAGACTGGTCACATTGTGGCAGAAGCAGAGCCCATCTTGACAGGTGAAGAAGCTGGAAAAATGTTGGTGACGTTTCCTCTGATCTGCGACTTGCACACTTTCATCCAACAAGTTCCACTGCTTGAGCCTAGACATCAAAAGCTCGGCATTGGACTTGGTGAGACCAAGATCTCTAATCAAGTCACTGAGGTCTTTTTGGTTGGGGTAGTATGGGTTTCTCTCCTCAGCTCCACCTCTGAAATTGTCATCTGGTTCTACAACATCTTCCTCGCTCTCTGACTTGCTGCTCTCTTCTAAAGACAGCTGCTTTCTCTCCGGAGGAGTGGGTACGGGGAGCTCATGGCAGTGTAGCACCGGGGCGATGGATGAAGGAAGGTCCGGATACGTGATAGCAGGTGCATTCTTGCCAGTCCGAGGTTTGGAAGGGTCAACCATGCAGAAGTAGCAGTTGCTTGAGTGGTCAGTGGGTTCCCGCATAATTCTTGGGATAGGGAACTTCATGGCTCTCTTTTCCCCTCTGTACCATCTTACAAAAATCCATTTATTTTACCCATGACTAATGTGTAAGAGATTCTCGCAACATTTTTCATATATAATATATATATTCAATAACACTGAAAATTGTAAAACATTTTAAAATTAAAAACTTTTACAATTTTAAAAATTAACACATTTTATAACATACAATTCTGAGCAATATTTGTCCATCTTACCTTCCAGAGTTTTTTTGCAGTGCTCGCAGGTGAAATGAGGTGCCCAGGGTTTGTCTTGATCCCCGACAAGCATGCCGAAATATGCCTTGTAGGCCTCTCACATCTTAGCATATACTTCCACAGAGTACTTTTTCGCTTTTGTCTTGATAGCCGGATGCTTGCAGCCTCTTGATGCCATCACAGAAAAATGCAGATATGTATCCACTTACAACTGGAACTAAACTGAACTGGAGGGCTTAAGGCCCCTGTATTTATACTACTATTTATATTACTGGAAAGTTCTAGAAAGTTCTAGAAGTTACTCCAAGTTTACTCAGCACTGAATCTATCTGGAGTGTTCTGGAAAATAGGTACATTTCAAAATATCACTGTCCTGGTCACAAAAGTAAAGTTTGTGGGGAGTAATAGCCATTTTCTATACTTCTGAGGCATAAGCATTTAGGAAATAACACGTACTACCCAGGAACCAAAAAAAAAAAAAAAAAAACATTTGTTACATGGTGTTATTAAGGTAATCGATTAATCTGTTGATTATTTATTTGATTAACCGAGTAATCCGATAAAATAGCCAAATTGTATTGTGTATTGTGTATTTGTATTGTGTACAAAAATAGTTGAAAATATAAATCTTATAAATCTTTTATCTTTTATTTTTATATTTAAAAAATATAAATGTATAATAAATATATAAAATATATGCATATTGTTTTCCACAAAAAAGAACATCCTATAATAACAATAACATATCGTTTCAATAGCCTAATGTCTTTATTCTATAAATATCTCTGTGTTATAATCCCATTACTGTTCTTATTAAATTACATTATATGTAGGATTTCAATAAAGAACGGTTACATTTATGTCCAACATGCAAATCTGATGTCCAACAACAAACATTTTATCAAACTGCATAATTTAAATAAAATGATTGCGCTCCATTTCTCTTTTCCGTTCGGTTTGATTGAAGCAAATGTGCGCGTGCTCGTTCGCACAGTGAAGTCTTTAATGGAGACTCGTTTGCGGTAAAGACAAACTGGTTTGTGAAATAAAAATAGGCCATGACTTTGAATTCATAAATGTTATACATTGTAAAATATATAGGAAATAACAGTCAATTGTAATGATGCACTGGCTAGAAACAACTCAAGTTAACGCACATGATGCAGCAACTGGCCCACATTAAACTATATGATTATAATCATATTTGAAGTATTTCACAAAGTGCTCTTTCGTGTTTTTTACTCATGTCTTACACTTGTTTCAGCCATTTTTCAAATGAGTTTGATCATGCAAATGATTTTTCACAGTACTGTAAATTGATGTCAGTGCACATATCCAACTAATTTATAATAAAATTCGTTATTGTTCATTTTCATTATCGATTTTATAGATTAGTTGTTGCAGCACTAGTTGACTCTCTTTTATCTCTATACTATGAAAGTGAAAAGGTTGCCAGTCCCCAACATCCTAAAGAAACAAAAAGTAACATTTTTGGGTGAACTATCCCTCTAATGAATGCTTTTGAGACTAATCCAGTCCCATTTGTCCTTTATTTGGGGCTGGGAGCAACAAATCTGTATGTGCATACTGTGAACCAGAGCAGAGGTGGCCAACTCCTGCCTCTTGTGATTAAAAATGTTGTCATTAAGAATAAACAGGGCATCTCCAAAAGGACTCTCAAATTGTTATTATCATTGAATGGGGCCATTAAAGTAGGAGCAATCAAAGGGGCCAGGCGCCAACAAAATTCAAGGTGCCCACATCAATGGGACAGCGCTTTGTGCCTGTCGAGGTGGGTGCAAAAGGGGCGCCCTATGATGTCACTCATTCCCCAGCAAGCTTTCTCATGGGAAAAGTAACACTTCGCTCTGCTCGCCATAAAAGAGGAGAACGAGCCATAACAGTAACAAGTGCAACCGGTGTGGCCGTTTGATGTTAACATGTTATCTGTCCCCTTGGCTTTTTTGTTTTCTATTCAGAGCATAAACGTGATCACTGAAGTGGTATGCTCCATCTTCTCCAGGCACAAAAGTCTTTCACTAATTGCTGCCACATCAAATAAGTCGGAACAAGAAGGAATGGGAACCTTGCAACTGGGCTGGATTATTTGTGCGTGTGATCTCCCATCAAAGATTGCGCTGGTGCTTCGAGGAGGTGGTGGAGGGCAGAAGGGTAGGGGGGTGGTTATCACACAGGAAAGACCTCTTCACAGATTAGTTCTGCATCGGCAGCCATTCGCTATTCGATTCGGGAGCGACCAATCCGGTGGCTGCCCACTCATTGTCTTCTTGCGACGAGCAGGAACAGTAGCCTGCAAGCTGGGGAACAAAAGCGAGGTCCAATGGAACCCTGTGTGTTTTCAAAGTGTAACTCCTCTCCTTGCCGTCACGGCCCAGTGATATGAGTGTCTTGGGGCCCTGGCCCGCACCACACAGAGCAAGAAAAAGCTGTCAATTTAGGGCCCTTTCAAAGGCACATCACTTTTGTGCAAACAGGCCCTGAAAGTCACAGTCCATATACTTCTCAAAGCATGCTCCCGGTTAAAGAGCCATTGACTATCTTTGGATCAAATGTGATTTGGCTCAAACCCCCCACCACCCCTTCTCTTTTTGACCCTTGGCATTCTTGTTTCCCAATTGTGTCGTCTTTGTTGAAGTTCTGTTGGATGTGGAGATTGATGGGGGAAGGGGACAAGGAGCCATCTCGGCCAGGGAACTGGTTAGGATCTGCATTCTGATCTCTCATTGGATCTTGTTAAGGTCGTGACCTGCCGGCCGTGGGGCGAATGGTGCCACCTTTATCCATGTCGGCGGTGTTAGGAAGGCCGTCGCTTTTGAAAGTGGGAAGATAAACATATCTGATTAACTAAATCCAATCCTTCACCACAGCTTATATCATATCAAAGTGCCACGCATCGTTGTCAGTAAAAGATAAATAAGCTGTCGGGTGGCGGAAGGATGGTGTCGTAAATTACATCTCGGAACTTTACCCATCCACACAAGTGCTTGTTCCTTATGACTCTTAAAACAAATTTCTATTGATAAAACTGGTCTCAAATCACAACTTCAAAACGAATGTGGGTAGTTGATATCAAATACTTTTGGGAAGTTGACATGTCTTGCGGTTGCGATGTTATACTCAATCTAAAACTGCTTTAAAGGGATAGTTAACCAAAAAATTAAAAGTTTGTCTTCATTTACTCAACCTCATGTTGTCCCGTGTGACTTTCTTTCTTCTATGGAACACTGAAGGAGATGTTAGGCAGTATGTAAGTCAAAGTCACTATTTACTTTTATTGCATATTTTTTTCAAACAATAAGATTGAATGGTGATCCATGGAGGACAGAAGGTCATATGGGGTTGGAACAACATAAGCATGAGTGCATGATTTTTCAGTAAACAATCCCTTTTAAAAAGCATTTTGTTAGCTCAGCGAGTAAAGACGCTGACTACCACACCTGGAGTTGCAAGTTCGAATCCAGGGTGTGCTGAGAGACTCCAGCCAGGCTTCCTAAGCAACCAGCTGGCCCGGTTGCTAGGGAGGGTAGAGTCATGTTGGGTTAACCTCCTTGTGGTCCCTATAATGTGGTTCTCGCTCTCAGTGGGGTGCATGGTGAGTTGTGCGTGGATGCCGCAGAGAATAGCGTGAGCCTCCACTATGTCTCTATGTCTCCACGGTAACGCGCTCAACAAGCCACATGAATTGCGCAAATTGACGGTCTCAGACACGGAGGCAACTTAGATTCCTCCTCCGCCACCCGGATTGAGGCGAGTCACTTAAAATATATGTTTCAGAATGTCACTAGCTTTCACCAAGATGATATCATGATTTTGAATGTTCATTTTCCCCTAATGCCTTGAAAACAACAGCTATTTACCAGAAAACTAGTCACTTCACTGTGAGTCTGCTCTTGATCTCCCAGAACGCAACATTATTAACAGCAAACTACTGTATTTAAGGATCACAGTAGACTGCTGTTGGAATCTGCGCTTCAATGCGCAAGCTCATTAAGTGATTGACTCATAAGTGTCCCAGTGGTCAGTGGATGAACACCCTTGCCAGTGCCCAAATTCGTGTTCACGATATTCTGATTCACGACATAGGGAGCTATTTGAGACAGGGGATATAAACGGATAGCGATGTCAGGGCATTCACCTGTCCTGATGTGCAGCACAACGATCATCAAGGGATGTGGCAAAACTCTCCACAAGTTGTAAAGTAGGAAAAGCTTACAAATCTGCTTGTTTTAGGGTGACCCGTCCTTTCCATTGGAGGGTTCTTAAAAAAGTCAGACCTGTATTTCTAAATCGCCTAAAATGCCCAGAATTTGCCCGTGTTCCTATTGAAGTGCTCTCTGTAGTCATACATAGATACATGTCATACAGTTTGTGCATGCTTGTATCTCACCTCATTTCATTGAACTTATTTACATTCAGCTGATCTGTTCGCCACTGAAGTTTGTTAGAGGTACAGTATACATTTGATAAAGATGTACATAACTCGCTTGGGCTTTCAAGAAACAATTCCCGACTTTAAATAAATAAATAAATACATGTGTAGGTTGTTTGAGTTGTAGGGATGTACAGGCAGATTTTAGAAATAAATGGCCTATGTTTATGCACTGAAATGAGATGATTTTCTATTAAGTCAATAGGCACATTGGAATGGTTGAGCATAGCAATATGGCGGCACAGTGGCTTCACTGTTATGACGTCATCTGCAATCCAGTTCTCTCTCTCTCTCTCTCTCTCTCTCTCTCTCTCTCTCTCTCGTTTTCTCTCTCTCTCTCTTTCTCCCTCTCTCTCTCTCTTTCTCTCTCTCTCTCTCTCATTCATTTATATACACTATATTGCCAAAAGTATTCGCTCACCCATCCAAATAATTGAATTCAGGTGTTCCAATCACTTCCATGGCCACAGGTGTAGAAAATGAAGCACCTAGGCATGCAGACTGCTTCTACAAACATTTGTGAAAGAATGGGCCGCTCTCAGGAGCTCAGTGAATTCCAGCGTGGTACTGTGATAGGATGCCACCTGTGCAACAAGTCCAGTCGTGAAATTTCCTCGCTACTAAATATTCCACAGTCAACTGTCAGTGATATTATAACAAAGTGGAAGCGATTGGGAATGAAGGCAACTCAGCCACGAAGTGGTAGGCCACGTAAAATGACAGAGCGGGGTCAGTGGATGCTGAGGTGTATAGTGCGCAGAGGTCGCCAACTTTCAGCAGAGTCAATCGCTACAGACCTCCAAAGTTCATGTGGCCTTCAGATTAGCTCAAGAACAGTGCGTAGAGAGCTTCATGGAATGGGTTTCCATGGCCGAGCAGCTGCATCCAAGCTATACATCACCAAGTGCAATGCAAAGCGTCGGATGCAGTGGTGTAAAGCACGCTGCCACTGGACACTAGAGCAGTGGAGACGCGTTCTCTGGAGTGACGAATCACGCTTCTCCATCTGGCAATCTGATGGATGAGTCTGGGTTTGGCGGTTGCCAGGAGAACGGTACTTGTCTGACTGCATTGTGCCAACTGTGAAGTTTGGTGGAGGGGGGATTATGGTGTGGGGTTGTTTTTCAGGAGCTGGGCTTGGCCCCTTAGTTCCAGTGAAAGGAACTCTGAATGCTTCAGCATACCAAGAGATTTTGGACAATTCCATGCTCCCAACTTTGTGGGAACAGTTTGGGGATGGCCCCTTCCTGTTCCAACATGACTGCGCACCAGTGCACAAAGCAAGGTCCATAAAGACATGGATGAGCGAGTTTGGTGTGGAAGAACTTGACTGGCCTGCACAGAGTCCTGACCTCAACCCGATAGAGCACCTTTGGGATGAATTAGAGCGAAGACTGCGAGCCAGGCCTTCTCGTCCAACATTAGTGTCTGACCTCACAAATGCGCTTCTGGAAGAATGGTCAAAAATTCCCATAAACACACTCTTAAACCTTGTGGAAAGCCTTCCCAGAAGAGTTGAAGCTGTTATAGCTGCAAAGGGTGGGCCGACGTCATATTAAACCCTATGGATTAAGAATGGGATGTCACTTAAGTTCATATGCATCTAAAGGCAGGTGAGCGAATACTTTTGGCAATATAGTGTATATATATATATATATATATAATTTATCAGTGCTTTAAATGCTTTTTTTGAAATGTGGATGCTTGGAGCCTGTCTAACTTCCATTTGTAGAAGGTTCCAGCGACTGTGTTTGGGGCATAGTGGATGAAAGCTGCTTTACCTGATCTCATATGTGTTATTAACAATATTTTAATAAGGTCAGCATTTGAAGACCGCAAACAACGTTTGCAGGGAATATTTGTACTTAAATGTATTTGACATACTGCAGCACTATTTAAAATGAAAAGTGTAGGCAAAAGGATTATTCAAAATGATAAAAAACTTGAAAGAAATTGTGACCTACTACACTTTCCTTTTTTACGTGTATGTACATTTTAACCTAAAATCTTGATGCTGATGAGGAAAAAAGCCATCAACTACACGTGTTCTGAGAATTATGGAAAGCACACATACATTAGTTGTTACGATGATCGGAGGGCCACCGGCAGCCACTCAGATATATACTGTTAGCTTGAGCACAAGGGCGGCTGTTTTCTCACTGAACTTCAGTCTCTAAATATAAACACTTTAAATATTCCACTGATGCGGCCCAGTGTTGAGATCCCCAACTGCTGTTATGACAGTTCAATGATAGGGAATATAATATTAGTCCTTCAGTAGTTGATTTCTATGCTTCTTACTGCTAATGTTGGAGCCATCTTGAAGTATTTTATTTCTGTAAAGGCATAGCGCAGTCATAAATGAACATTCTGTCATCATTTACTCATCCTCATGCTGTTCCAAACCCATATCACTTTCATACTTCCATGGAACAAAAAAGGAGGATGTTAGCCTCAGTCATCATTCACTAATCTGTGCACACTAACCTGTAAATTAAGTTTGAGTTTGAGACCAAAATATACGGTAATGGAGAGCATTTTCGAAATTCTCAATTTTTGGTGAAGGAAAATGTCATTCTAGTGTGGATGAGAGGTGTAAACGTAGCTAAATCAATCTGTTTTCAAACAAAAATTATTAGTGTGGACATGGCCTAGGTCATATGGGTTTGGAACAACATTAGGGTGAGTAAATGTTGACCTTTTTTTTGGGGGGGTGGGGGGGGGTGTACTATTCCTTTAAATTATATTTCTTTGTATTTATTACTCAGACATTTTCTTTATATAATTTTTATATCATATTTATTCTGTAGTACACTTACCTGAATGCGTGATAAGGGCAAGCCGTTTTTCAACCGCTTTGGAGTAGATTGTCTTTATTTTGGAATATCTTGTTTTGGAAATTTTGGAATGCATCAATATAAATAAAAGTATGGAAAACACATAAGAGTGATGTGATCAGCAAACACAGCTACAATTTTAATTTGTTTCATGGGGCAACTTCTACTATTGCTCCAGAGACTGGAATTCTGGATCTCATATGCTCGCCATAGTTTGTGGAGTGTCTACAAGGCATATCTGCAGCTTTAAGATTCATCATAATCTTGCAAATCCATCTGCTGTGCATGATACAGACTGCGAGTATGCAGGCAGGCCCCTCACTGCTAAAAATATTTGATTGAGGCCTCGTAGGCCCTGTCAGAAGGGCATGGTGTTTGTGCATGGGATGAAGGCAGGTCTAAAAATACTTATTTTACCCCTGGAGATCATATCTTTGGCTTGCAGTGGCAAGATTTAAAGGCTAGACTCTTGAGAGGAGGTAACCCAGGTATATGGCAAGAATTCATTTTATGTGGTGTGTGTGTGTGTGTGTGTGTGTGTGTGTGTGTGTGTGTGTGTGTGTGTGTGTGTGTGTGTTTTATTGTGAGTGTTTTAGAAACATCTGCAAAAAAGCAAATGTAAACTAGATTTGACATTTTCTAAGAAAATGTGAGTGGTTCTTGACCATGCAAAAGTCACTGTCATGATGGAAAGGTGTTATGAGTGGTGGCCAGGCGCTGTTATGTGGTTAAGGTGTCTAGGGTGGTTTTTACTGTGTTGCTATGCAGTTGGTATGGTTAGGTTAGGGTAGATGTGGTCTTACTTTCTTACGTGGAACACAAAAGCAGGTGTTAGGCAGAATATTACACTAAGTGGTTGCTTACTGGCCCAAGTCAAAAGAGCCAACCTCCAAGTCTCTATGATATTCTGATCCCTATATGGCTCTGGTCCCTCTGAATTTTTTCACCTGTTTTATCATCCACCAGGCAAAAATTAGAACCATATTCCAGTCCAGTCGCTTAGAAAAGTAAAAACAGACCTCAACATGCCACGCAATTTAAGGTATCATTGATCAATCAGTTTTTAACCAGTTACGCACTGAAGTTTAATACTTAGGTTAGGTTTTTTTTCCTAGCCCCAAGTATGAGCAATAGTTAATAGTGATACTTGCCTTGCCATTATAATCAGACCATAACAAAATTTGTGTGATATGTCACTTTTTGCTTGATTTCTGCAGCAGAGATTTTTTTCAGGTTCATGCTAATTCTCGAAGTTCAGTCTTCTTGTACATCTTTTATATCTTGAACAGCCTACGGCAGGAGTCAGCAAACTTTATAATCACCCTCTGGAGATTCTAATCTACACTCAAGCCCGATTCTTTTGAATTTCCTACTTATCCCCTAAAAATCTGTCATTCTTTTGTGGCTCATGAGAACATGGACATGGGCTTTTTCACTGTGTCATGGCCTGAACGAGGTGCAGTGTGTGTCTCCTGGCTTTGCAGTCGGGATTAGGTGTGTGATAATCTCTTTGTTTAGAACAGGCTTTGTCAATTGATTTGGGATTTTCAGGGACAAAAAGCAACAAGGATGAGGGGATGAGGTGAGTGGCCTTTTGTCAACATAATGGGAAAATCCAGATTTGCTTTGTGCTGTAAAAATGTTTACTCGGCGGATTTAGAGTGTATCCCTAGTGTTTGTGCTAATCAAGTGAAAAGCATACAGAGGTCGGTCGGTTATAAGGATGAGATGGCGACAAACAGCCTTCAGCTGTGAAATGTGAATCAATTCATTTGTATTAATTTGTCATCCATCCATCCCGCTTTGGGAAATAGTTGGTTCTCTGCATTAATTGCTCATAAAGTCACAAGTATAGACAAACAATCATGTGCTTAAGCTAAAAACACACAAATAATTGTAATCTTTCGTGTCTTTATTGAACACACCCCAAAAAAATTCACAGTGCTGTGGAAAAAGTGAACCCTTGAATTTAATAACTGGTCTCCTCCTTTTGGCAGCAATAACCTCAACTAAGTGTTTCCGGTAGCTGCGGATTAGACCTGCACAATGTTCAGAAGGAATTTTGGACCGTTCTTTCTTACAGAACTGCTTCAGCTCAGCCATAATCTTAGGATGTCTGTTGCGAGCGGCTCTCTTGAGGTCATTCCACAGCATCTCTATTGGGTTAAGGTCTGGGCTTTGACTGGGCCACTCCAAAAGGTGGATTTTCTTTTTTGAAAGCCATTCTGTATTGGATTTACTTCAATGTTTAGGGTCATTGTCCTGCTGCATCACCCAACTTCTACTGAGCTTCAGCTGGTGCACAGCCACACTGACATTGTCCTGTAGGAGATCTTGATAAACTTGGAAATTAATTTTTCCCTCGATGATGGCAAGCGGTCCAGTCCCCAAAGCAGCAAAGCAACCCCAAATCATGATGCTCGCTCCACCGTAATTCACCATTTGGATGATGTTTTCATGTTGGTTGCAGTGCCTTTTTTACGCCATAAGTAGTGCTGCGTGTTCTTCCCAAATAATTCAACCTTAGTTTCATCAGTCCACAAAACATTTTCCCAGTAGCGTTGTGGAGTGTCAAGGTTGTTTTTGGCAAACTTTAGGTGCGCAGCAATGTTTTTGCTGGAAAGCAGCGGCTTCCATTGTGATGTCATACCTGTTTAATGTCTTCCATATAGTAGACTCATGAACAGAAATGTTAAACAGTTCCAATGATTCTTTCAAGTCTTCAGTGGTCACACTAGGGTTCTTTTTTTACCTCATTGAGCATTCTGCGGTGTGCCCTTTGAGTCATCTTGGCTGGACGGCCACTTCTAGGGAGGGTAGCCACAGTACTAAATGGTCTCTATTTATAGACAATTTGTCTAACTGTGGACAGATGAGTATCTGTAACCATTTCCAGCTTTATGCAAAGCAACAATTCTTGATCATAGATCTTCTGAGATCTCATTTTTTGCGAGGCATGGTCCATGTCAACAGATGCTTCTTGTGAATGGCAAACTCAAAATGTTCAAGTGCTTTTTATAAGCCAAAGTAGTTCTAACCCACACCTCCCATTTCTGTTTCATTAATTGGATGCCAGGTTTGCCAACTCCTGACTCTAATTAGCTTTTGTTGATGTCATTAGCCTAGGGGTTCACATACATTTTTCAACCTACACTGTGAATGTTTAAATGATGTATTCAATATGTACAAGAACAATACAATAATGTGTGTGTGTTATTAGTTAAAAAAGATTGTGTTTGTTCATTATTGTATCTTAGATTTAAAGACAGATTCATACATAAATGCAGGTCATTCCAAAGGGATCTGTCTGTCTGTCTGTCTGTCTGTCTGTCTGTCTGTTGTCGTTCTATCTATCATTCTATCTATCTATCTATCTATCTATCTATCTATCTATCTATCTATTTGTCTGTCTTTCCGTCCGTCCATCCAAGTATCTATGTATCTAAATAAAAACACTTCTAAAGTGTTTCGGATTTTTTTCGGTTCCTAACGTTCTGATAAAAGCTTATACAGACTCGCAAAGAAATATGATTCTTGTCTGAATCTGAAAATATAAGCAACATTGTAGTTCCCCCTACAGTGCAAAAGCATTTCTTTAAGAAAGAGGGTCTGAACTCAATTTAAGGATATTTTGTTGGTATTACCTGAGAAAGCAGTGGAGGGTCTGTTGGGCGAGACCACCATGCAGCATATAGCCTCCCAGCAGTCTGCTGAGGGACTACTGGTGGGAGGCAGGGGGTCATATTCTCTTTTAGTCTGGGAGTTAGCACTCTGCCACCAGGAGGGAGGCCCGGCCACAGTGGGGAAAAAAATCCCAAATCCCTGAACACTAACTTGCACAGCTGGGTAGAGGCAGAGAGACAGTGGCTGAAAAGCAGATTCAGCCAGCCTACAGCAACTCCCACAATCACTCAGCCCACCTCCCAAGTCCCATTCAAAGCCGAGAGAGAGCACTGGAAAATGGGTCACACAAGATCATTCATGTTGAACCTAACCACACCAATCATTATCAAGCAGTGCAACTCAACAGACTAATATTTTTACTTTTTAAAGGGTTAGGATTAGGGTTAGTTCACCCAAAAATACAAATTTTGTCTTAATTTACTCACCTTCATGTTCCAAACATTCTTTCTTGTGTAGAACACAAAAGAAGTTATCTAGCAGAATGTCCAAGCTGCTCTGTGCCTAGTCAGTTCCTGGTTAGTATTTTAAACAAAGCAAAAACATTGTATGTAAACGTATGGCAGTGAAAGTGAATGTTGACTTGGGACAGAGCAGTTTGAACGTTCTTTCATAGTTTTATGTACAACGGCCTTATGCATGAAACTTTTGTAAGCATATAATTATGTTAATTTGGTTAATAAATTTATGTTAATTCTGAGTAATTTTTGTGTAAAATGGACCTTCCCGAAATCTTTCATAAATGTTTCGTACTCCCCAGATTTGTTAGTAAAAAGTGTGTATGTTAGTGAATTCCTAACTTTCGTAAATAGGGGGCGGGTGCATGTTCATTCACAATTATCATAATCCACGCCCATGAAAACACCAAATAAGGAAGGCACCAGACTCGCTAGTGAATGCTCTTGACATCTATGTAGAACAGTAATGAAATCGTTTTTTATGAATGTAGTACTTTCACATTGTAAAATTTTGATATTTTTTTAATTTTTAAGCACAATAAAAAGAAACTCGAACTCAAAGAAAGTGAGGATTTAGTATCAATGCATGTGTTTACTGTCATATGACGCTCTTTTGTGAATCAAACAGATCAAGAAGTCAATAAAAATGGTTTGACATGAGTGTATATTATGTTCAGTTCACACCAGGAGGAGGATGTCCACTACAATTAACCTTCTCTGGTTCAGTTCACAGTGCATCGCCAGCATAATTTGTTAAACTTCTCAGGGACATTTATGATGGAAACAGTGATATACTTGCAACTGGAAGAATCTTCAGAGAAATTCATAGAATGCCTGAAGAAGATCTTTGACCAAAATGCTGTAAGATATTATAGATTTGCAAGCTATATGACAATGTGCGGGCTCTTTCCTTTTTTTCCCTGTTGTATTGTGTACGCACCTGTCCACAGTGTGTTTATTTATGGATTTAACAGCATTAGCATTGACCATATAATATCAACTTTACCAATGCATATACTAATTTATGAAACCTAAATTATAGAGCTCATATCAAATAAAACTGATAAGACTGTCCAACCAGTCATGTTAGAGGGCATTAATTTTGTCCAAAAAAAAAAACTGCATCTTTCCATGAACCTTTCAGCCCATGTCAAGCTCTTCTGCTGGAAAAACGATAATCAGAGTTGGAAAAAAATTTTGCTTTGAAAAAAAAAACAAAAAATGCAAGCAGCAAAGAAACATTTCTTAAGTATAGGCTTACGGTTTAAAAAGAAAACAAATCTTTTCTTTCTTTTTTTTTTTATTGAATTTTTAATAAAACATTTATTATTTATGTCATTTTTAAGTTTAATTTCAACCATTTAATGATTAGTTACTTTTTTCATTACTTATTTCACTTCTATCAAAATGTCATCATGTCAGTTTGCCTGAAAGAACACAACATACATGTGGTCTGGAGCAGGTGTAAATTTTGTTTGTACCAACTAACGTTTTCAAAATACGAAACTTTCATGAATCAGAGAATTTACGTCAGAACGGCTTTACGAATGATTTACACAAAAAATTTGTTCTGCTCGTGTTTTATGAATGAGGCACATTGAACGTACATTGTTCCATGCAAGAAAGAAATTCACACTGGTTTGGAACAACATGAGGTTGAGTAAATGAAGACAGAACCTTATATTGGGATGAATTAACCCTTTAAAGTAATTTTTACCCAATACACTGAATTTGATGTAATAAAATCTGTGCAACTGTAGTTTTGCAACAAAATCTTTTTCTGATAATCTGATGGGGTGTCCCATGGTGGAGATTTGTTGAGGCTACTTGACGGAGGTAGGAGGTGGTGGTACAGGCGGTGCAGAGACTTGCAAAGGGTTAAAGGTTCCCCTCTGAGGACATCTGACTTGAAGGGTTTCTCAGTGTCGATAATTTGTCTAGAATAACTGCTGTGAACCGCTTGCCTTTAAAAAGACAAAAAAAAGAAAGCAAAAGAAAACCTTTTGCCCAAACCCACATTGCTGTAGGTCTATAGTGAATGAGCACTTCAGAGATCTTAAAGAGCTCTTGCTGTCAGAATGGAATTTGGAGTGACCACAGAACAGTCGTCCGGCCCATGAATGTCTCTTTCTCTCATATTCCGTTTCATCTATGTTTATACAAATTAATGTATAGAAATTCAAACAGCTGTCAATTAAAATAAAATGAATAACTTTGCCAAAAATCTCCAAAGTAATTATTTTCTTAAATGTTTTTATTATTTATAAAGTCCAATACAATTTCTTAAAATTAATATAAAATAAATATAATGGATAATAAATATAATACATATTTATAATTAATATTTTTATATTTTATAATTCTATAAGAAATGATGCATTATTCATATTTATTTTTATATTATTTATATATTATATGCTTGTTATATAATAAATATAAAGAAATATAAATATAAATAAATGTATATTTATGTGATTTAGATAATTAATATTTAAATATAAATGTTTATAATAAATAAAATACATAATATAATATATAATTATAAATTCATTCAAATAAAAAAGATGTAAATATATCATATACATTTACTAATCCCTTGCTGCATAAAAATAAGTAAATTAATTTTAATTCCATTCTGCAAAGTGTGCATGCTTCATTACCACCTACAATTTCCAAATACGCGTCATTAAATGTCAAGGAGCCTTGATGTTGACCATAACTTAGTTAAAGTGTGCTTTGATGTTAAAATTTATTCTAATTTTATGGGATTCTTTGGTCATAGGTCCACTTTTACATGACTGACTACTAGTTATGACAAAAAAGTGAAGTTTCCTGTGATGGTATATAATGTAATGGATGACAATATAAGTTGCTTGTACAAAACAGTGAGGATATTTTTGCTTTAATTTATTATAGTCTGGGCAGAAAGTAAGCATTTGATCTTTAAACCCATGATCTTTCCATGAACAGGTTGTCCAGTGGTCGTTTAGTTGAAAACTTTGACATATGGTGACCTCTAGTGGTCCAGGAACAGCCTTTCATTCGGAGGAAACACTGAATTTAAAGCAAGCAGTCTCATCCCTGCAAAATAATTTTAAGCTCTGGTAGATCTGAATCCATTAGATACAAAGATACTTAAATATCAGTTAGGTAAAGGTGCACTCAGTCATTTGTTCCTCAATAAAATACATTAATTGTAATTTTGCAATATATGTAGGAAATCATGAGCACTCAGATTAAAATGAAGACTCCAGTCATATCAGTAACCTTATAAAAGCTGTTTTATTCTACATGGAGAGGGTCCGCACATGGGGGCGGCCATGTTAGAATCACATGACCAGCCGAATACTACTCGCTTAATCTCAGTAACCGTCCTGTTATTGGACAATTTTTATTGATTAAAGTAATCATGGCTGACTGTGAACACTACATTTCTACAATGGCATCTGAAACTGAAAATTATTGATATTAAATAATGCTGCATCCAAGCCACTAGGTGTCAGTGTAAGTCCAAGATGACACAAAGACAAAAGTTACTGAGTGCACCTTCAATGGTGGTGTATTTTTATTGTATTTGATTGTATTTGTCTCTACAGTGTTTTATGTGCCCTTCAAGTGGAAATATCGTAATTACGTGTTGCGAGCACATGAATGACCCAGCGAAGTTGGAAGTTCAAGTGGGAAACTCGGAATTCTAGATGATACCTGAGTTGCCGAGATGGGAGGAGTTGCAATCTTTCAACATGGTGGAGGAGAGTACGGTTTCTGTAGTGAATGACAGGTTTTATAATTTTTTTTTAAATACAGCTAATTGTGAACGCTTGCAGTTTCGGTCATATTTATTTGTGAATATCAGCAAATTCCTCAAAAAATATATATGAATGAACCTGGCGTCATCCATGTTCCTTGTTCTTTCTGACAACAAAGCACTTGAACGCGACGTACTCATAATTCCCACTTCAAAGGTGGGAAGTGGGAAGTAGGATAATTCCGATAGCACATGAAGGTAGCATTAGAGTAACTATAAAGAGTATTCACCCCCTTGGAGGATTTCCTTGAAAGATGTGTTATTCATTTATTTGTATATGAAATAAATGCCACATTGATAATTATTATCTTGGAGACATTGTACTAACAGTGCATATTGTTGGTGGATAGCTGGTACACACTGTATGGTGCTATTTCTTTCTTGGTTACTGTATATTTTAGCTTTTGTTGCAGTGTTAATTGAGTGTAGACACTGGTGCATTTGTGTTTTGTCATTAAACCATCAGCATGTATAGCTGACATTAATGAAAATGCAAAAAAAGAAAGAGGTATTTTACAAGATTTCTAAAGTTGTCAGTTTTAGTAACCTTTATGATAACATTAGAACCGATCAAATTGTTTTATATTAGAAGAATCTGACGATTCTCTATAACAATTTCAACAAAAAATAAATACTAATTTGAGTACACATTATTTAAAGTTATCAAGTTAGTATTCACATCAAGTTATTATTGACATGGTTTCTTGATGTGCACTGAAAAATGTATGAAAATTACAGTGCCGAAATGTGCATGATACAGCTATGTTGTTGTTAGTGTGCATACTTTTATCCTGGTATGACATGGGCATTCTCATGTTTTTTCAGCAACACTGTAGAAGTCACTTTGTTTAATGCAGCCAGCAGACCTGTGCTATGTGAGATATATATATATATATATATATATATATATATATATATATATATATATATATATATATATAAAGAAAACTTTATCATCATATTTTTTATCACAATGACTTAATGTATAGCAAACAGTCTGGATAATGTATGCCAAAGTTATTAAAACACTAATTTGCATATCAGCAGAACAATCAACTCCATACCATATCTCTAATGTCTAACATCAACATGCACACATACATCAGTGTTGTGTTTTTTGCTTTTTTAATCCCCAAATATGTTCTTAAAGGATGCATGTTTGTTAAAAACAATGCATTCTGTGCATTCATTCAGATAGCTTGCAGTTAGGTAAGGGGTTCTGGTTAGATCTAGGGCTAGGTATAGAGTAAGAGCTATGATTGTTTGATAGGAATGCTGTTCCACAAACAACAGAAGGTGCTGATTCAGGAAAATGATATGCTGTAATTTTCCTAATTTCTAAAAGGGATAGTTGAGTCAATTTTAATTCTCTCATCATTTACTCACCCTCATGCCATCCCAGATGTGTATGACTTTATATCTTCTGCAGAACACAAAGATTTTTAGAAAAATATCTCAGGTACGTACAATGCAAGTGAATGATGACCAGACCTTTGAAGCTTGTAAAAAGCACATAAAGGCAGCACAACATTAATCCATATGACTCCAGTGGTTAAATCCATGTCTTCAGAAGCAATATGATCACTTTGGGTGAGAAACAGATCAAAATTTAAATCCTTTTTCAGAAAGTGAAAGTGGAGATTTTTAGGAAAAAAGGGCTTAAATAATGATCTGTTTCTCACCCAAACCTATCAGATCGCTTCTGAAGACATATATTTAACCACTGGAGTCATTTGGATTACTTATGGTGCCTTTTTTGTTTTTAGGAGCTTTAAAGTTCTGGCTTCAAACAGAGCTTAAATATTCTTCTAAAAATATTCATTTGTGTTCTGCAGAAGAAAGAAAGGTATACACATTTTGGGATTGAATGCACGTCATTTTTAGTGCATTTAACGCTAAGGCAATGTGTCAATGGAATGACCCATTTCAGCGATGGCCGAAGTTACAACTTAAACTCAAGCAGAGCTATAGAAATATATCTTCATGTTTAGAATTAAAGCTTTATGTTACTAGTACTTTCTACAACACACCCCAACATCTTGTTTAGACGTCCTTGAGGGGGAATCAAGCCTTATTTAGGGGTGTCAGTCCCCTCCAAACCCACCCGTAATTCGCACCCTTGGTATACAGTTGTGCTCAAAAGTTTGCATACCCTGGCAGAAATTGTGAAATTTTGGCATTGATTTTGAAAATATGACTGATCATGCAAAAACACTGTCTTTTATTTAAGGATAGTGATCATATGAAGCCATTTATTATCACATAGTTGTTTGGCTCCTTTTTAAATCATAATGATAACAGAAATCACCCAAATGGCCCTGATCAAAAGTTTACATACCCTTGAATGTTTGGCCTTGTTACAGACACACAAGGTGACACACACAGGTTTAAATGGCAATTAAAGGTTAATTTCCCACACCTGTGGCTTTTTAAATTGCAGTTAGTGTCTGTGTATAAATAGTCAATGAGTTTGTTAGCTCTCACGTGGATGCACTGAGCAGGCTAGTTACTGAGCCATGGGGAACAGTAAAGAACTGTCAAAAGACCTGTGTAACAAGGTAATGGAACTTTATAAAGATGGAAAAGGAAATAAAAAGATATCCAAAGCCTTGAAAATGCCAGTCAGTACTGTTCAATCACTTATTAAGAAATGGAAAATTCAGGGATCTCTTGATACCAAGCCAAGGTCAGGTTGACGAAGAAAGATTTCAGTCACAACTGCCAGAAGAATTGTTCGGGATACAAAGAAAAACCCACAGGTAACCTCAGGAGAAATACAGGCTGCTCTGGAAAAAGACAGTGTGGTTGTTTCAAGGAGCACAATACGACGATACTTGAACTAAAACGAGCTGAATGGTTGAGTTGCCGGAAAGAAGCATTTACTGCGCCAATGCCACAAAAAAGCCCGGTTTACAATATGCCCGACAATATCTTGACACGCCTCACAGCTTCTGGCACACTGTAATTTGGAGTGACGAGACCAAAATAGAGCTTTATGGTCACAACCATAAGCGCTATGTTTGGAGAGGGGTCAACAAGGCCTATAGTGAAAAGAATACCATTCCCACTGTGAAGCATGATGGTGGCTCACTGATGTTTTGGAGGTGTGTGAGCTCTAAAGGCACGGGGAATCTTGTGAAAATTGATGGCAAGATGAATGCAGCATGTTATCAGAAAATACTGGCAGACAATTTGCATTCTTCTGCATGAAAGCTGTGCATGGGACGCTCTTGGACTTTCCAGCATGACAATGACCCTCCAGTGGTTACAGCAGAAAAAGGTGAAGGTTCTGGAGTGTCCATCACAGTCTCCTGACCTTAATATCATCGAGCCACTCTGGGGAGATCTCAAACGTGCAGTTCATGCAAGATGACCAAAGACTTTGCATGACCTGGAGGCATTTTGCCAAGATGAATGGGCAGCTATACCACCTGCAAGAATTTGGGGCCTCATAGACAACTATTACAAAAGACTGCACGCTGTCATTGATGCTAAAGGAGGCAATACACAGTATTAAGGGTATGCAGACTTTTGAACAGGGGTCATTTCATTTTTTTCTTTGTTGCCATGTTTTGTTTTATGATTGTGCCATTCTGTCATAACCTACAGTTTAATATGAATCCCATAAGAAATAAAAGAAATGTGTTTTGCCTGCTCACTCATGTTTTCCTTAAAAATGGTACATATATTACCAATTCTCCAAGGGTATGCAAACTTTTGAGCACATCTCTACAGTAGGTAAATCAAGTAATGGGCATCTGTATGCTGTTTCAAAGTCTGTCCAGAGGGGTTTCAGCTGTGCTGTCATCAATGGCGTCATTCCATTTGTTACAGTGCGTCATAGCTCCTTCAATATAACATATGAACTCCAGTGAATGAAGTATGACAGTCTTATGTAAGAGAGCGTCTCCCTTTGCCACCCTCTGTGAGCTTAGACGTTGTTGCCAAAGGGTCAGTTCAGTTTCTTCACTGTTGGTTTTCAGACTGCATGCTGGTTTTTGAGGTCATTCTGATGTCATAAGAACAGGGGTTCACTGCAGTCTTCTCAGATGTTCGGATACCTGAGTTCACACATGACCCTCTGCTGAGGTCAGCCTTTAGGTCACTTGTGTCTTCATGATGGAATAAGAGCCCGTTCCATCACTCTGTGTACATATTTGTGTAGTTCTGCATATACATTTTTTAAAATCCTTTTAAAACCAAAGTTTCAATGTAAAACTGGGAATTACTATTTGAGTTTTTTAAATGTTAAGACAAGATCCATGTTAAAAAACGCTTAAGATTTGTGTATGATACTATTTTTTAGTCATCTTATGTTAGCCTACCAAAACATGTGTTTCCCAAAATGTTTGCCAAATTGCCCTTGCTTATTAACCTAAGATGTTGAGTGTCACCGTCATTGTGGTTTGTGTGTTGGATGTTAAGGACCCCACAAGCCTGGCTGGAAAACTTGAATTAAAACTCATTGGCAAGGTGTCATCCTATATTGCTGAGACCACAAGCTCACAGATTGTTACATTTTCAACAACAAATGTTTGACAAAAAAGTGGTATAAATTAAGTTACCTCAATGTAATTAAAATAATGACTTTGACACATTTTTATCTAGTAGATGTAACGAAATGAATTTAAGTTCGAACAACAAGACTTGATCAAAGTGGTATAATTTAAGTTTCCTCAACGTAATTAAAAGGATAGCTCTCACCAATTTTTATCTAGTAGATGTGACGAAATGAATTTAAGTTCATACAACAAGACTTGATCAAAGTGGTATAAATTAAGTTGCCTCAACATAATTAAAAGGATAACTCTGACCAATTTTTATCTAGTAGATGTGACGAAATGAATTTAAGTTCATACAACAAGACTTGATCAAATTAATTCAAATACATTTTATTTTGATTAAAAAGATGTAATTCAATTGCGTGGAAAGTTCATTGAACGTTTTTCTTTTTTGAGTGTATGATGCTGCATTCATGCCGATAGGTGTTCATTCCCGAATACTTCTCACATTATCTCAGTAACTCCCCTGTTATCACCCAGATAACAATTTTTGATTCCCAGAACATTCCCAGATTGAACATTCTAATGTTCTGTTTGGTTAGAAGGTAGTTGTTTTTTTTTGTTGTTTTTTGTTTTTATGGAAATATAAAACTCCTGTTAATTTTGGAGAATGTTCCCCTGAAATTCTCCTAACTTCTATATTCTATTCTTGTAGCTACTACTGAAAACTGAGCACTGATTTTACATTTCCTAAAACACTGTTGCGCTTGTTTGAAGAATAAATTACGGCATCAAATGCAGTGCTGCATCCACATATAGACACAGCATACAGTCCAAGACCATTGGTGTATTGGCCAGCATACATAAATAAAAAAATAACTAAGGGGCCATTTACACCGGACATGTTTTTTGTGTCCGTCTGCATTGTTTTTTTCATTGTTTTTCTTATGCAAACATGCGCTAGACAGAGATTTTTGACTGTTGCACCGCATCTTCCTGTGTATTCAGCATCTCACGCTTGAATGCCATATTTTTTGGATGCCGTGTCAAGTTAAAAAGAACTTCAGATTTTAAAAACATGTCTCAAGACACCTGAGTTCTGTTATATTCCCTTTGCTGCATCTAGCTTTTTAGCGCAAGAATGCATTCGGTCTGAATTAGGGTCGCCAAATGTCCTGTATTAGCCACGACGTCCCTATTTTCCGAATTTAAGGCTATTGTCCTATATTTTAGCAGCAACATGCTTAAAGGGGAGTGCCCCCACCCCAGAGGGATGGCCCTGTAGTGAAGGCATCATAACCTGTACTGAAGAGGAAAAATGCCCCTGATGGCAAAACGTCCCATATTGAAGTATTTGTGTGGCAAAAAGTTGGCAACCCTAGTCTGAACGGCCTCTCAGTTTTGTTGTAAATGACTTTAAAGTTGCTCTACTCACAAGCAATGACTAATTTGTTTATTGTTTGGTTTCAAATAATGCACAATAGCAGCCAGGTTACCTTGACTTGAGTTGACCTGACCTGTTGCTAAATAAGTGTAAAAGATGATGCACTGCACAGCAAGCCATCAGTAGCGCAAAAAAACATTACATTCCAAACAACTGTAGATATAGGAACTTGCTACGGCAAGGCAATGTGGTTTGTCTAGATGGGTTCCCTGCACTGCAAAGATCCACAGTTGGGGTTCCACAGATTTTCTCTTGTTTTCCCCAGCGGGAGTCTTCTATGCGTCAGAGATGGCAACATGCTCGTTCTTGGGGGTCCGGCTCCATAAGGACACTGACAACTACTAAGGTCGCTCTCAATGGGGGTCTTACACTGAGTCATTGCTAAGTATAACCTTTGAACAACGACTAGAGTTTCACCCAAACAATAGAAAGGTTAATGCTTAATGTGCCTCCTTCCACTGAGACCTGACCATAACCAATCATGACAGCTTCCTCAAGGAAATAACTCTTCTTTATGTGACCTGTCTGAACACAAGACACCGGCCGCTAGACTACTGACTGTGCTCATGACTGACGTCAAGAAACGTAGCGGCTTACGGTGGCTTGTTTAAGCAACCTACGGTAAATAAAGTCTGTAAATGTGCCTAAGGAGTGAAAGATGTCTTTATAACATTATTAGGTGTGTAAATATGTGCAGCCTGATCTCATGAAAATTACTTGACTGTGGCGACATTTTTGCAAAATGACATTATGTGGTTCCTTACACGTATCGTGGCAGTTCTGAGGTGAAACGTCCACTCTGTGGTGCTAAAAGTGAGTAAAATTGTCTCTCAAACAGATGAGGTTATTAAGGTTAATGCTCTATCAAGCTTTAAATCAACAAAACCTCCCTCCCTACCCTAAAACTTAAACCTAAACTTAATCAATAGTGTCAGAACATGTAGCATGTTCAAGAGAGGTATGCTATTACTTTTCTAAGCAATCAGACTTTTTCTAACCCGACAGACCATAAAGAAAGAAAATCACATAGCCAGTATGAATGGCAACGTGCTAAAAAAAAGAAAAAAAAGAAAAACATATAGCAGCACCATGGCAAAAACCTAAAAGACTCTAAAGCCATAGCAGTAGTTGTAATAAGTTATTATTTTCCATGATTGATGCATAAATTATAATTGTCAGATTGGGATGCATCAATGCGTTTATTTTAGGGCTGTCAATCTAGTAAGGGGTCCAAGCACCAAAATAATATATATATTTTTCCATCATACTTGGCAGGTCCCAAACTAATATCTTCACAACCGTATAGGCTAGAATCAAAAATCTCTTATTTCTTTTCCATCTATATTTTTTCTGCCATTTTTGAATATTTTTAAAAGCCTATTTTTTCAAACTCCTCCTACGCCATTTGTCAGATTTGTTTGATTTGTTAAATCATTCAGAAGATATAAGCTAATACATTTTTGGGTGTGGCCCATGATGACTAATTGGCCTGTTTCTTGTGAGCTCAATATTAAAACTTAACAAAACTTACTGCACATCGACAACAGAACATTCTGAGGTAACATGTCAAATTTAATCGATGCTAGGGGGATGCTATAACTGAACATTTTTAATCAATGCAGTTGAAATTTGGCATAAAAACAAATGTGTCCACAGCATCCACTGGATCTATTCTGTCAGATTTGGCTGTTTTAGTCATCTTCTCTTTACATGTGCTTGGACCCTGATAATTGCCGCTAGAGGCTATATTATATATATTTATTATGTCAGATTTTTTACGTCTGAGTTTTCTATATGCATATATAGCCTTTTACTGAAGTGTATGAAAGTCATTAACCCTAACCCTAACAACTCTTACCCCTTAAATGCATGGGTGTTTCGCTAAACATTATTAGAGTCTTTAGAGACCCGAGTATGTATATCTATCACAAATGGATCTACAAAATGCCCAGATAGTGTCAATTTTCAAAACATTTTCAAGTCAATTAGAAAATAATAGAATAGAATATATTCTGATATATACTGATGTTTTATTTTTCATATATCAAAGAGATGATGCAACAAATCTAGAACAGGACTCATTACTTCCACACTGAAATTTCATGTGACACTACTGGCTGTCAAACATATATTGAGCTATACATAAGATACACATATGTATTTTTTCGGGCACTTTGAGTCTAAATAGATGCACAACTTTCATAATTTCAGTAGTATACCCAAATGGCAATAGCCAAATCATACTGTTCATGTGTTACACTTGGTATAATTTACTTCCTCGCAGGGCTTGACAGTAACACCCGCCTGCCAAATGCGGGTAAAATCGGCAGTGGCCGGTAGTCAATTTGGCGGATGACGTTTTTAGGGGTTTTCCTGCATTGAAAATACTGTGAATGTCAGGCCGATTCAAATTTAATTGTATCCATCTCATGTTTAGCATTTTATAAGCATTAAATAGCCTTCTATATAACATGCACATCTCTGCGGGACGAATGAAATGTAGTTTCACGCAACCATCGCAGCGCACATCAGCATGCTCCAGAGACACAGAGGGATAGCACAGAGCAGAACTTACCCGAGTCAGACAAGCTTCACTTGGTATTGTAGTGGAGACCACAAAACTTACATGACATAAAATGTCTAAAACCTCTCAAATGGCTAGACAGCCCCGACATTATAAACAGCACTGACGAGGTAAAGAGAAGACAAATGCACATTATTGATTTTTTTTAAATACACATCATCATTCTTACTACAATGTTTTTTACTGCAGTTACACTCATATTAAATATATTAGGGTAATTCTATTAGACTTTATTTTTATTACAACTGTGGAAATTGTAGTTAAAGGTTTTTAAATGTCTAGGCTATAATTTTTTGTTTTGTTTTCATAAATACTACAGTTTATTTTATAGAAAGATAATTTACTGTACATTAACCTACAGTAATGAGGGGCCATCCATGGTCTGACCTGTGGTTATTGCCTTATTGTCCTGAATGGCACTGTTAAACAATGGAAGAACAATGGTATACTTTCATAAGGGCAAGCACGATTAAGAATGAAGGGGTTAAAATCTGAACTTCCATGAATTATGGACAAATTATTGACAAAGTTTCAACTGGTCATGTTTGCCTTCTAATATTCAAAAGGTGACTTAAATCATTAGGCCTATGTCCTGCAAAACTCATATCATTCTTGTTCAAATAAGATGTCCAGACAAATGCATGCAGTTCCAGTTTCCTGTTACCTTTATCATTGTTTGTGGGGTGGGGGATTTTGTCAAGTGAAAATGCTGAGTGGCTACTGGCTAGTGACTTCGGAACTCTACTAGCCACAGCGGCCAGTGGGCCAAAAAGTTCATTTCAAGCTCTGACTCCATGTTGCTTCTTTGTCAAATAGCAATGTCAAATGTAAATCAAGTCAATCACTGAAACATCAGTGCCACCTTGAGAAAGAAATAGCATGCATAATAATGTAGTGTGTACACGCATATGGGATACTAATAAATCACAGTTGTCACAAAGAGAATCAACATGATATAGTAGTCATTTGTATAAATATAGTACTCATTTATCTTGTAATAAACAAAGAAATATACACTCACTGAGCACTTTATTAGGAACACTATGGTCCTAATAAAGTGTCCAACGTGGTCTTCTGCTGTTTTAACCCATCCGCCTCAATGTTTGACATGTTGTGTATTCTGAGATACTATTCTGCTCACTACAATTGTACAGAGTGGTTATCTGAGTTACAGTAGCCTTTCTGTCAGCTCAAACCAGTCTGGCCATTCTCTGTTGACCTCTCTCATCAACAAGGAGTTTTTGTCCACAGAACTGCCGCTCACTGGATGTTTTTTGTTTCTGGCACCATTCTGAGTAAATTATAGAGACTGATGTGTATGAGAATCCCAGGAGATCAGCAGTTACAGAAATACTCAAACCAGTCCGTCTGGCACCAATGATCATGCCATGGTCGAAATCACTGAAATCAATTTTTTTTCCCCATTCTGATGGTTGATGTGAACATTAACTGAAGCTCCTGACCCATATATGCATGATTTTATGCATTTCACTGCTGTCACACGATTGGCTGATTAGATAAACGCATGAATAAATAGGTGTAAAGTGCTCAGTGAGCGTATATCCTATGATAGTAAACTTATATAGATATTAAATTATCATAAAAATATGATTTACGGAAGTACAAAAAAAAGACACAATTGCATATCTAGAGTCTTATACAGTCTATACAGTTTTGGTAATCAAGCAGTTATGACATTTTTTATTTATTTTTTTCTTCTTTTTTACACTAATCGGAAGAGAAAGGTTAAGGGATACTAAAGAGCTACAGGCATAACTCTAAAAAATGGATGAGGTACAGGGGGTGGAATAAGGTCCCAGGTCACTAAAGGCCCAATGTATGCATTAAAGGGTTAATACAGCTGTTACATTTAAGAGAGGCTAACATGTATTGGCATATCATAGAGTATCATAACCGTATTTCCATAAATTATTAATCATAGTTTCATTAAAAACAAAACAAAACAAAAAAAACAGGCAGATACACCCTGGAGGGACTTTTCTAATTTAGTACATGTCCTGAAACCAGACACACAAACCTACAAGACACATTGCATAAGTGATAGACTTCCCAGAAATGTTTAAATTCATGATAAGAGCCACCTGCTTATTCATCTGAAGCAAGAGCTCATTTTGCTCAGGTGCAGAGCTCATTTGTACAGCTGTGTGTACTGGAGACAGGCCAGAGTTCTGTGCTCAAGTTTTTGTGCGTTTTAGATTAGAAGAAGCCACATCAATACCACACATCACACGTGAGCTCTGTGACGTTAACCACTTCAAAAGAATCTTACACCGTGGCCTGATATGTGATCACAGAGATGGCATGATATGATTTCAGACCTGTTTTGCCATAACATACACTTGAAAAACAAGTTTCTAAGAAAACTACATGCATTTTATTTAATGGTTTCGATTTTTGTAAGCTCTTGATTCATAAGAAAGAGTTTCCAATGAATGGCTTAGTAAACTGCTGTGTTTATGTTTTATTGTGAAATATTGTGACAGTTAGTGGTGCTTACAATTACATTTTTCAACTGGCGGACCATTAAAGGAATAGTTCATCCAAAAATGAAAATTCTCTCATCATTTATTCACCTTCATGCCATCCCAGATGTGTATGACTTTCTTTCTTCTGCTGAACACACATGAAGATTTGTAGAAGAATATCTCAGCTCTGTAAGTCCATACAATGCAAGTGAATGGTGGCCAGAACTCCAGAAGCTCCAAAAAGGAGATAAAGTCAGCACAAAAGTATTCCATAAGACTCCAGTGGTTTAATCCGTGTCTTCTGAAGCGATCCAGTTGGTTTGGAGTAAGAACAGACCAAAATATAACTCCTTTTTTAAGCTTGATTACACTTCATGTAACACCATCTAGCGCTCTGCGTACAGGATTGGGAGGGTTACTTCTGAAATGTAATCCACTACAGATTACAGAATTCATGCTGTAATATGTAATTTGTAACGTATTCCATTAGATTACTCATAGTCAGTAATGTAATCTAAATACTTTGGATTACTTCTTCAGCACTGGTAGATTTTTTCACTTGTTTTGACTATAAAAACTCTGCCAGTACAGTAAGACAAAATACACATGTTAAAAATACATTCTCTGATAAACCTAAATATCTTATGCAGTGTTGTTTCTAAAACAAGATCAATCAAATTGATTTTGTTTTAAGGATTTTTAGATATTTTTACAGGAAAACAGAAAAAAAAGTTATTATCAAGAATACGATTTTTGCCCTAATATCAAAGGTCTTACTAGAAAAAAAGAAATTATGATCTAACATGAATTTCCTTGATAAAAAAATATGATCGTGCCTGGTAACATGTGCATGTAAAATGACAAGAAATAGCATTTTAACTTAGTGTAAAGCTGACAATTTACACAAGGTTTATTTCTATTTCTTCTGCTCCAAACTTACTTCAAACTTACTTCTCTGTCTGCTCGTATGAATGTAACACATCATAAGAAAGTGTTTCACTGCTGTTCAAATGCACTTTGGATCGCATCATTTATATGTATAAATGTTTTCCATCTGAAATGACTAAATATTAAATGAAACAAATGACAAGTAATCTCTTCAGTAATCAAAATACTTTTTGAATGTAACTGTATTCTAATTACCAATGATTTAAATTGTAACTGTAGTGGAATACAGTTACTTATATTTTGTATTTTAAATACGTAATCCCGTTACATGTATTCCGTTAAACCTTGTCTGCGTATGCGTCAAGCGCTAGAAGTGTAATCAAGCTTGAAATCAAAAACGTGTCTAGAGACTGCAATGGCAAGATGTACAGTGAAAAAGGGGTTATATTTTGGTCTGTTTTCACCCAAAAACCAACTGGATCACTTCAGAAGACATTGATTAAACCACTGGAGTCTTGTGGATTACTTTTATGCCGCTTTTATCTCCTTTTAGGAGATTTTGGAGTTCTGGCCACCATTCACTTGCATTGTATGGACCTACAGAGCTGAGATATTCTTCTAAAAATCTTCATTTGTGTTCTGTAGAAGAAAGAGAGTCATACACATCTGGGATGGCATGAGGGTGAGTAAATGGTGGGAGAGTTTTCATTTTTGAATGAACTATTCCTTTAAACGGGTAAAAAAAAAACAAATAAAACAGACTTATATTGAAGGAGGGACCCCCTAGCAACTACCCACAACATCCTAGCATTGTAGCAGCGAGTTTTGCACAAGCACCACGTACATTTTCCTCAGAAAAGGTAAAAATCTAGTTTAATGTAGTCGTTTTATGTTGTTTGTACACCTGGCATCACATCAGAATGCCATTATTTTACCCAGTTGTTTACCATGTCTAGCTTCTGAAACACCCCAGCTGATCATACAATGTTTATAACAGGCAAAGTTCATAACGACATGTGAAATCGGAGGTCTGAAAATTTTGCTCATTGTCACAATGGCAATCCAGTCTGCAGTATTCTCTAGCAGCTGAGCTAACACAGGCATGGGCCTGCTACTCATAATGCCCTTGAAATACCTATGGTGTCACTGAGTTCAAAGACACTATGTTGGATTCTCGGAAGTATTGACGCAAAGCCTGAACAGCAAAGGGCCGAGTATGTAGAAGTGTATTATTTATTGTAAATAAGTCTCACTATCAAATTTTGATGTGTCAAAAATACAGGAACATGCATTAATTTATATTTTGTGGTTAAATATGTCAGGCTTTGTGAATTTAGCCTACCTAAGTACAGCAGGAAATAACATTAAGAATTTGTACAACACTGGTCATGAATGTTCATTTTTAGTGGCTTTTATGACTCAATAAATGGTTCGGTCTTCAAATCTGTTTTCTCTGATCTGGTCTCTATATAAAAGAAATTTCACAAAACATCTTGTTAATGGATTACTGTCACTGATTTTCACACACTTTTTGTGGTGTGCATTGTGGCGTACACAGCATGTAATTGATTTGGCATTTGAATTTGTATTGAAGATAAAGGTTTTAATGTCTGAGTTCTACAGCTCTCGACCGGTCCAACTGAATACCCTCTGCTTTTAAAATTATTCAAATGTGTATGCTCACAAAGTATAGTAAGCCAAACACCAAAGGGTGAGCCTACAGTTAACAGAGTTGAGTTAAAAATCTTATCCTCGTTGTAACCATTCTCCTAATATATCAATTAAGCATTTTGGATAGGTGGTAATGGTGGTAAAGTCATAAGATGCATAGCTGAATCTGAACTATACAAACTACAGTGGCCCACAAAAGCATTTGGATACTTAAGCCACACTTAAAATGTACGAATGTCACTGCATTAGATAACAAAATCTAAAAATAAGTGGCATTTATTTTAAAGACAGATAGCACAATCACAATCACTTTTAAACCAAACATTTCTATTATTCATTATTAGAAAACAAATTTGAGGTTTTAAAGGCTAAAACATACACTCACTGAGCACTTAATTAGGAACACCTGTACACCTACTTATCCATGCGATTATCTAATCAGCCAATCATGTAGCAGCAGTGCAATGCATAAAATCATGCAGATACAGGTCAGGAGCTTCAGTTAATGTTCACATCAACCATCAGAATGGGGAAAAATGTGATTCCAGTGATTTCGACCGTGGCATGATCATTGGTGCCAGATGGGCTGGTTTGAGCATTTCTGTAACTGCTGATCTCCTGGGATTTTCACACACAACAGTCTCTATAATTTACTCAGAATGGTGCCAAAAACAGAAAACATCCAGTGAGCGGCAGTTCTGCGGACAGAAATGCCTTGTTGATGTGAGAGGTCAACAGAGAATGGCCAGACTGGTTTGAGCTGACAGAAAGGCTACGGTAACTCAGATAACCACTCTGTACAATTGTAGTGAGCAGAATAGCATCTCAGAATGCACAACACATCCAACCTTGAGGCGGATGGGCTACAACAGCAGAAGACCACGTCAGGCACTTTATTAGGACCATAGTGTTCCTAATAAAGTGCTTGGTGAGTGTAGATTCAGTTAAAAAATTAAGGCAAATTTGAACACTTGTCCATAGTTAATGTGATGAACTCTGCAGGGACACCTGTGTGAACTAGGGGCAAGTTGGTTCAATATACTTGGTTTGATATTTTGTTAATGCAGCGGTTTTCGACACAGAGCGATGAAGCAAAGAAGGGATGGAGATGATGATAAATTCACCTAGTAAAACTAAAAATAAATACGATATGGAAATGTTTTCAAAGAGGAATGCAACATAACACATGGCTTAAATCAAGAAATTGTAGAAATGGTTATATGACACCGTCACCTACTGTTGTAAGTGACATAGGAATGGAAAGGTGACTTGTGTCCCAAATGACGCACTATACACTATATACTCAGCCATGTTGTGTATACATTTTCAATGTGTAGTTTCATCCCAAATGGAACACATAACGTTTTTTTATTTTTTTATTTATTTTTATTTTTTATGATTTTGTGATGATGTAAATATAGCAGAAAAGATTAATTACTTTCTCCAATGAATAAGTTCGTTTAGGTGTGAACTTGAAAATATTAAGTAAATTCTACATTTGTACTCGATTCGAACAAGTAAAAATGTATGCTCTAGCTTATAAGTAAATATTACTTATGATTGTTTGTTATTTTTACAATGCGTCATCATGTATGAATCCTTGTATTATTTATTATCTAATTTGAGGACATTTCACAGGTAAATAAATAATTTAATTTTACTTAACTTTTCAAAGCTGGTGTCCCCAGCACTGAATAATTAATGAGCTTGTACAGTGAGCTTGAATAATTAATGAGATTGTACAGTTTCACAGTTTGCAAATTGATCTACACCAATTTTATTGTTGATTTTGTTGTTACGTTTGGTAACTTCTTGGTTTGTCAAGTCTGAATTTCATTTTATACTCAAAATTACATGTTCATGATCAAACAAATTATGCTGATGTTGTCTAATAGACTTCAAAGCATGCATTAAGCTTCACTGTGGAAGTCTTCCGTGTGTCATGTGCTACATGATTAAGTATGTTAAAAAAAATCCTTGAAATGCCAGTACACATTTAAAAGAATGGCTTATTTCAGTGCTACATTGGTTGAGTAAAATGTACAAACAAAAATGGGTACAATGTTACTTGAAACAGAGCATTGCAAAGTAAACTACTTGAGAAGTTCTAATTAAAGCCAGCAAGAATTGTGTGTAGCCTTAACTTGAAAATATGGTCTGTTAAAATCAATGGCGGAGATTTGGTTTGAACATTGGGGGTGTCCAAATGTGGGTCAGAGGTGAGGGGTGGGAATGTGGGGTTAGTAATATTTAATTACAACACATCACACAGTGCATAATAACAGTTCAAATTAATGCACAGATAAATAGAAAATGATATTCATTGCATACTATTAAATATTTATACATTGTGTATAATATTACACATTCAGAAAAAGCATTAGAAAATTAAAATTCTTACCTACTCATCTGAAATGCCTGTCTGCTTTCCTCACCCTGTTAAAAACAACTGATCATTTCTATGGACGCCTTTAACCCCTTTGGAGACATTTTACACTGAATAGTTATTTTTAATAAAAACTGATAATTGCAAGGATTCATACCTGTGAATGGAAATCGGCCTCAGCATTATCTATAAAAGCGTTTTTTAATTCTCATCCAGTAATAATAAACGGCTGTGATTGGTCCATCCTGGACAGCACTGAGAAAAGTAACAGGTACCATGTTACACCGCCGTCTACGCTCAGTGGCGGATTTAGGCATGGGCGACATGGGCAGTTGCCCAGGGCGGCATCTTGAGGGGGGGGCGGCACGAGGCACGAGGTCAACAACTATGGGGGCGTTCTCATTTACAATCACCACCACACCCCCAACTATGGGGGCGTGTTCAAGCGGGTTTCGCCCAGGCACCATACAAGCTAGAACCGCTACTGTCTATGCTAGTAGGTGATTGCGCAACACTAGTTGGGTGATACCAACTCATTCAATGGATTGGGGACTTCAGTTTTTGGTCTGATTATGACAGACACACAGTCACGCAATTGCAAGTTATCTCATGCTAAATTATTTTCAGCACAGATAATTACCCCATTCACAGCATTGTCTTATATAAATGACGTAAATCATCCGGGTACTCGTAGTACACTTCTTTTTGTTCCATTTTCAGTGTTAACATACTACTCGTACTACTTGCACTACAAAATGATGTAAAATCGTCACTCTGACGACTTACGCATCTTCTAAGAACTTTCACCTTAGTGGAAGATTTACCACCCGCAGTGTATCTGGATCAGTGGTATGTCAAAGTTTTGTATTTGTTTTTTTGTTTTTGTCGCCAGATCTCCATGTGGCAGCACATATGCCGTGTATTCCTCACATCAAACCACCAAAATGAAAAGTTGATTAATAAAATCATTGTGTCGACTTTTTAGTCATGTGCTTTCATCGTGAGTTGTAAACTAGCTCCGTGTGACACATGACCAGCGCTGTTTGTCACTAATTAGTAAGGGAAAAAATGCTAAAAAATCTCAATGTCATTCAGACCAAAATATTTTATTATTATTATTATTAAAAATATTTAATTTATTTTCAATCAAATTAATGCAAAAAAAAACAATTTCACCAGAATTTATGTAAATTAAACTGGCCTCCGCTAAACCCAAATTCCATATGCTTTAGGTTACGAGTGTAACTGAGCTCTGATTGAAGGTAAGAGACTGGAGGAAATAGTAAAACTGCTTCCCTCCATCAAACACATGGAGCTTCTTTCAAGTGGTTTGTGATGACAACAGACCTGTAGATCCATCGCAGATATGCTTCAGATTGAAAATGCATGGTTTCAATCACAACAGGAAACAATAAAACAATAAGGGCCCTCAGCCAGGGACAATGGCTCTGTCCCAATACCAACTCTTGTGCTCTTGCCTACTTAAGTGCACGTGGCACCAAGTTAATATTCAAGACTGTCCCATGTCTGAAACATGCCAAGGCTCAGTGCACTTAACACACACTAAATCCGCACTAGCCCGAATATGTCTTTCAGTCTAAGTGTATCCCAGAGTTAATCACGTTCAGGAGCCCACACCCCACCAGCTGGCGTTTTTTCACCAAGATGAGGTCAAGGAATCAATGTATTTAATGTAATCAAAATCAGATACAAAATGTAAGTGTAGCATATGTCATTGGTGTATATATGAATATATTCAATATAAAGCGTTATATAACGTTCACAACTGGTGGGTATGACTTAAAAGCAGCATCACAATTAATAAATACGTATTTATGTATATTTATATGCCTCTTTGTTGTCCTTCTCCCCTTATAATCATCTAATTTTGTTTGTTCTTGCCTAATACTGCTAGTGATTTTGATCATTTATCAGCCAGTGTGGCATACAATATATGATTTAGTCAAATAAAATTGATTAACTACTACCTCTGTTTTTGTCATCTTTACATGTGTTTGTGTATTTAAAGTGTACATTTTAATGCTTTTTATTTGTTGTATGAAACCACATACTTATAAGTTGTGTAAAGTAGTCTTTGGTTGTCTTATATAAATGAAAAGCCAAAGCATAGAATTTAAATGGTTTGTAGTAGTGGCTATTAATAGATACAAAAAAGTACTGTGGTGGTTTCATGGTACAGTGATGGTACCAAATGGTACTGACTGCCATATTCATATCAATACCATATTATACCATATTCACACCATATTCAATGTGTACTGGTCTCCCAGTCTGGTCAGACTGGTCTGCTGGCTGGTTATAAAGGGGTTGTGGGCACTTTTCAGGCTGGGAGACCACTTAAACAACTATGATTTCAAGCTCGATTACACATCCTAATGCTTGACACATGCACAGACTGCTAGATGGCACTAGGAAATGTAATCGAGCTTGAAATCATGATCGTCAAGGAGACTGCTGATGTCAAGATTTATAGTGGAAAGGAGTTATATTTTGGTCTGTTCTCACCCAAAACCGATTTTGTGTATTTTAGATCTTGTTTACATATATATTTCTTGAATATTTCTAAATAAGCATATTTATGTAACTTCACTACAGTAAAAACCTGCACTTCTATCATTTGAAACATGAAGACAATATGAGTATGTGTCATGTACTGGGGGAAGATTGCTGCCATCTGGTGAAAAAAAAAATAACATGACTTGAAAATGATGTGATGTCAATAATAGCCAGAAGAGGGCTGCAGTGTTCTATGCAGCCACATACTGTGTTGTAATTCTTAATTTTATCACAAGATATGCATTTGGATATACTGTATATTTAGACATTATCAAATTATTATTTGTCAAAGTTAAGCATTTTTTTTTTTTTTTGCAGTAATGTCACAATATGCTTACAGTCAAACCTGACCTGGTGGTAAAATAATTTATTACAATCATCAAAATGTAATGCTTTAAATGCCAAGAAAATGAACAGTAATAAACAGAAATGAACCGCAATGGACTGTGAATGTATGTGTGGTGTTCTGCGTTCTGCTTTATGTGTTATGGTCTTACCCCCTTGTTTATGTCTGTGTGTGTGTGTTCTGAATTGTGGCTGATTTATAGATTTTATTTGACAAAATAAAAATAAAAAATGCTCTGTGTTATAGTGTCAACAGTTCATTTGTGAATGTTTTGCACTCTTCATAGTCTCACCCCTTCATTTCTGTGCTGTGTTTGTTCGCGTTGTGGCTGATTTATAAATTGTATTTGACAAATAAAAAAAATGCTCTGTTTTTTAGTCCTTCCCATTCATTTTTTATGGTCGGTCAGTTTTGACCGCAAACAGTAAAGGTGTTGTTTTTTTGTTTTGTTTTTTACAACCACTTAAGACTTATCAAATAAAATCCAAATTTTGTGTGTGTGTTTAGATGGCTAGTGGTGGAAAAGTAACCATGTTCTGTACTTCTGAGATAAAGGAAACAATTTTTATTACATCAGAAAAGGTGATTTCGGTCAAAAATGACCGAACAGTATTGGAAGAATTTTTTTTTTTTTTTTTTTTTCACAAAAAAAATAAACGAATGCATTTCCAACCAGAAACACAGTTATACATCACAGAAATTTAGTCTGAAATAAAATAAAAAGGTATATAATAACATTATAACATTACAACCATTTTTAATTCAAGGTATGAAATTTCTTTTCATATTTATTACCTTTCACCAAACACACTGATGCTGATCCCATTCAGCCATTTATTCAACTGCATTTTAAATCTTTGTTTAGGTTTACCTCTCTTTAAACAGGTCTAATATATTGCATTTGACTATTTATGCCCTATGACATCATTTAAAAACTTGACAGTAAACATTTGATTTCAGATATTTAGATGATTGGAGGTAAGGCTGGTAACTTTTGTGGCACATTAAAAAGTTGAACTGTGATCCAGAATTATTATTATTTTTTTTTTTTTTTACAAAACTCATAGTAAAAAGGCACTTTTTTAAAAAGTGCAGTGTCTTTAAAAATCTTTGAGTAAAGAAACACATCCCTGTCAATAAATAAATCAAGGTGAAAGTTGCTCCTTCACCCGATTGCATTGAACACCTCAATAGAAAAAAAAAATCTAATTAAGGGCAACAGTATCTATCGTAGTGGCTGTCTCATTTACCAGTTACGCAACTTTAAGTCTAGATATATGCCGCAAAACTGGTCCACCTGACTCAAGATGAGTACGTTTGTTTGCAACAATTACACATTGTATTGCTTTTGATACGAGTTTCCACATTTGTGAGACTGCAAATCTGGCACGTCATGACTTCTTAGCGAGTTCTTTTCCAGTAAACAGCAGCTACGATGAACGCCACCGCAGCGATGCAGGACACGGTGCGCCATCTTGGCATCCTTTGCAGAATACCTCCCTGTAACACAGAACAAAGTATTAGGGTGCGTTCACAACTCACATCATGCTGGAATTACCATTATGCGTTCACGACACGTCTTCATCAAACTTGTTATTACAAGATGGAAACTCAGAATTTTTCAAAAGCTCTGACTAGACCGTACTGAACATTTGAGCATTGTGAGCAGAGTTTGAGCATTGTCATAAAACATAATTTGTGATTCTGAGGATGTGAACAAAACCGAGTAGAATTTACAAGTTGGCATTTCGTAATTATGGTAATTCCAACAAAACGTGAACACCGTATTAGGCCTGACAGACTGAATATGGCAATGGAAAAATGAAGTTTGAGACTGTGAATGATACCTATTAAATATGCAAGCATAATACCTGGCAAATGTTGACAAATTAAGCCCATATAGAGTTATCTGGATACATATAAATAAAACAACAACATTACTAATAGTGTCATGAAACCCCCCTAGTTCATTACCAGTCATTCACACTTCAGACTTAAAAACGGTTCATGAAATAGGTGTGAAAAGATGTAAAAAGGTGGGAGGGTAGTGGGTGGGAAGGGAGTTTGCGGAGGGGGGCAAACACAACAATTCACTCACTTCCACAACACACACACGATAGAGATGGCTGAACATCAACATGTGAGTGGACACAAAACAAAAGAGTTTTGGGGCACTTTGCTGTCTATCAATCATGAGACAAAAGTGTGTACGTGTAAAGAGTGAAGATGATAGAACCGTTTGCAGATCAAAGATTTGGATGTTTTGTTCAAACCTTGGAGATTGAAGTGAGAACAGCACTCAGTGCAAGCACTGCAACCAAAACCAGGACTTTTTGACCCCGTGTCCACCTGGTATTACAATGCATATTAGGTGACCCGGTGAGACACATCGCTGTTTACACCTGGTCACTTAAATGTGTCTCCTGTGACCAGGGGAATGTCTCTGTTTCATGAATACATACATCAATCACCATTTCAGTGTGTTACTGCATGATATTAAAGCGCAACAAAGTCAGAAAAGATAAAGAAAGTGCAAAAAAAGGCACGCTGTTTCTCCTAGATGCAGTTCAAATTTAATCTAAGCACAAGCGCAACATGTCAAACAGAATTGGACTGTCACGCTCACACTGGACTGTCATAAATTATATTTCTCTAAACAACACACTGGCAGCTGACTATCAACCGACAGCCTGAATGTCAATACAACACTATACAACCTTACTGCATATTTATATATTATTATTATTTGTATACTGTATTGTGTGTAATTATGTGTATATTAGTTTTTTTAAATTGTGTTGTGTAAATATTATGTTTATTGTAAATTGGTATATGTCTCATCACTGTCATGACTGCTATGTTGCTTGGAAGACTTTCACCCACTGTTGCATTTGTGTATATAGTTGAATGACAATAAAGTGATTTGATTGTGATTTGATTTGAGATTTTAGTGTATTGCCTGTATTAAAGGAGCTTCATGTGTTTGTGCTTCTCAACTGTGTTGATATCAGACACACTAAAGAAGATCAGCGAAACTCTCGTGATTGTGTATGTTTATGCTTTTAAAATTTTTCCAATCGGTCGGTTAATTCATTTTAAAGCCACTTGTAAATGGCAAACTTTAAACTCTTGTTTTAGTGCAGCGGTTGATTGACAGGTGAGGGGCGGTGCTTCGCTGCTGCTGGGACAGGGACAGATTAGCGTTTACACCCCAAATGCGATGTGGTCACATGCGTTTTTGACCACAATCGTATGAGGTTTTTGTGATCTGATCACAAAATGTTTTACACACCATTTAGACCTGTATTTAGGGCTGACCACATGTGATCGGATCACCCGAAATGCATCTTAACACCAGGTGGAAACTGGGACTTTGAGACTTAACATAAATTCACAGATATTTATTCTTAAAAGAAATGTTTAACTCTATAGATAGCATTTGTGGCATAATGTTGATTACCACAGAAAATAATTTCGACTCATTCCTCTTTTTCTAAAGAAAGAAAATTGTGTGCAGTAAGGCACATACAATGACAGTATCAGGTACAGTACACAAAACATTAACTACACACTGTTTCAAAAATATAATCACAATACTTAAACATAATTCATGTTAACATGACTCTAGCTGAATGTCAGTACAACTCTAGTTGGATAAAACCATGTAGGCCTAACTTTTTCACAATGTAAAAGATACCAAAAACAGAGTTGAAATGACTTCGAGTTTTCGTTTTTATGTTTTTGAACAAGACAGCGTGTTATCATGTCCTTGATAAGACGTACGGAGAAGACGCGATGGAATATGTGCATCCATGTTTTAAGAACTAGAGTACCAGAACTGCGGCCAACAAACATGTTTGGTTATGGACTGCAGTTAGATCTGACGAGTGATTTCGATCTCACCACGAGGTTTATTGTAAAAGTCTGCTCTCATTTCTGTTCCACGAGTGCCGTTGAACATGCGCGTGTCCGGAACCGCTGTCACATCTGTGAGTGATTTTTAATTCTCTGCTGTAATGCGATCTCAAGCATGAGGCAGTGCAGTGATTTGACGGAAGCATTTCTTCTCATGAATAATGTGGAGAAATGCTCAGAATCTAACAATGTAGACACGCACTCTCTAACCAATCACATCTCTGACCTTACGCATATACTTCACATTTTGTAAAGTTGCTTCAACTTTTGTTTTTAAACTGGAAGAACGAAATGGCACAAAGAGGCAAAAATGAACCATGTTCCCCTAGTATTAAACATAATGAGGACTATCACTGTTTTCAATGTAAACATAAAAATGGGTTTCATGATCCTTAAAATGGATAGTTGACACTAAAATTATAACTTTGGCATTTATTCACCCTCGTGTCATTCCACTTATGCATATATGCTCTGTGGAACACAAATTAAGATAATTTGCAGGATATCTAGTTAGTTAGTTATTTAGTGATTTTACGCCATGCCAGCTTCCAAGGCTATTTTCATGGCAAAAAAACAAGTTAAAATATATTAAAAGTTAGAGTGATTTTATAAAAAACAATATAAAAGGTTTTTAAAATTTATTTTCGATAAAAAAAAAATCAAACTGATTCAGGGTTGACTGTTAAAAATCTCTTCAAAAGTGTTTGCTGAGTGAAATAATTTCCTAAAAGAAAGAAATCCAGTACGATCCAATAAAATATGTTTCAAGGATAGTGGATTCTGGCATGCTGTACATAATGGTGGATCTTCATCTGATATTAAGTCTGGAATGTCCTATTCGGCAAGGGGTGTAAATGATCTGATCATAGTGATTACTGAAATTAAAGATGTGTCTTTTGCCCACTACAGGGTTGATTTCATACAATTTGTTTGTAATGCATTGATCCCATTCAGTTGCTGATATAAGAGATTATGGTAGGTTTCAGATCTGAGGGTAGTATGGAGCATTTTTTAAGATCTGTAGAAAGTGCTTCTTTAGCAGCAGAGTCTGCTTGTTCATTTCCTCGGATTCCACAATGGCCAGGTACCCAGCAAAAGAAAACTCCATACCTCCAGAGCTGACAATTTGGTTAAAATCTTTACAAGGGCTGGGTGGTCATTTTTGTGTGATGCAAGAGCTTGAAGGCATGATTTTGAATCTGTTATTATTAAGATATGTTTCTGTTGTGAGGTCTTAATTTGATCCAGTGCTAGAATAATAGCATTGGCCTCTGCTGTATAAATTGAAATCTGATTGGGGATCATTATTCTGCTTTTTTGGTGATTGATTACATGTAGCCGACACATGATCTCCAGACTTCGATCTGTCTGTACATATACTGTACAGTAGGAGTGTGTGAGGGAATACATCTCTTATCCAAGTTGTTGAATGTATTAATTCGGATGGGTTTCAGATTTTTTGTTTCTTGTTAAATCCAGGATTATTTTTGGTTTTTTGAGATTCCAGGGCGGGATATTGCAGAAGTATGTCTGTTCCAGTATGCTTAAGTCAACTTTTATGTTTTCTAGATGGGACTTAATCTGTAGACCAGGAGCATGGATATGCCTTGGTTTTCTTTCATACAGATATGAATATTGGGGTGAGAAGATTGGATGATATGCTGGATTTTCATAGTTGGTCTTTAATTTTGTTGTGTATTGCAGGGCTAATCTGAGATGTCTATTCTCTAGAGATAGTTCATTAGCCTCTACGTATGGGCTTTGAATTGGTGATGTTCTGAAGGCCCCAGTGCCAGACGTATGCCTTGGTGAACTGTGTCCAAAGTCGGATATATGATTTCCTGGATAAGCCATACACTATGCTTCTATAGTCCAAGCATGATCTGATCAGCATGCTGTTAAGATTTAGAAGAACAGACTCTCTGCTCCCCACTTAGTCTTTGCTAAAACCTTTAAAATATCCATGGCTTTAAAACATTTATCTTTTAAAATCATTATGTGAGGGATAAAAGACCATTTATTGTCAAAGGTTATTCCAAGGAATTTGGTCTCCTTGACAACTTTGATAGGATCGTTATCCAGATAGCTTTGGGTCATGATGGAGAGAGTGTAACTGGCAGAAATGCATACAGACTGTTTTACTCTTTGAGAACTTAAACCTGTTGGACACAGACCAGGCCTGAACCTTATTAATTGTCAGCTGAATTTTCCATTCAGTACAGTTCATGAATTTGCCTCTGTGGCAAATAAAATGTTGTCTACATAAAGACTGCAATGAGTATTTGAGCCGATGACTTTTGCAACGCTGTTTATTTTGATACTAAAAAAGGGTCACTGATAAGATGCTTCCTTGAGGTTCTCCTAACTCTTGTCTGTGTGAGTCTGATAGAGTATTGCCTACCCTGACTTTAAAATGTCTATTTGATAAAAAGTTGCCAATAAAAATGGGTAGATGAATGAACGTTACATTTATATAGCGCTTTTCTGACACTACACTCAAAGCACTTTACACAGTGAGCAAGGGTTCCTCAACCACCACCAGTGTGCAGCATCAACCTGGATAATGCGATGGCAGCCATAGTGCGCCAGTATGCTCACCACACACCAGCTATTGGTGGAGAGGAGAGAGTAGAGTTATAGAGCCAATTAGTGGATGGAAATTATTAGGAGGCCATGATTGAGAAGGGCCAATGGGGGAAATTTAGCCAGGACCCAACTCTTTACAAGAAGTGTTCTAGGATTTTTATTGACCACAGAGAGTCAGGACCTCAGTTTAACGTCTTATCCGAAGAACAGTGCCTTTTTACAGTATAGTGTCCCCATCACTATACTGGGGATTTAGGATCTACACAGTCTGCAGGGTGAGCACCCCCTGCTGGACTCCCTAATACCTCTTCCAGCAGCAACCTTAGTTTTCCCCAGGAGGTCTCCCATCCAGGTACTGACCAGGCTCAACCCTGCTTAGCTTCAGTGGGCAACCGTTCTTGAGCTACAGGGTGATATGGCTGCTGGCATCTAAATGGCCTCTAAAACCAAGTCGATATAGATCCTTTAAAATACCATACTTCCAGGTCGTGTCATAAGCTTTCTCCAAGTCAAAGAAGACCGCAACAGCATGTTCTTTTCTGATAAAAGCATCACATATATAACTTTCAAGGCAGATGAGGTGATCTATAGTGCTTCTTCCTTTTCTAAATCCACCTTTAGCATTACTTATTAGATGTTGAGACGCCAACATCCATTCAAGTCGTTTATTTACCATTCTCTTTATGGTTTTACATAACTCGTCAGAGCTCCAGGTTGGTAGTTGGAAGGTTCATTATGATCCTTTCCAGCCTTTGGAATAGGAATAATTTCCGCTTCTTTCCAAGAATATGGAACATTCCCTGAAATCCAGATGGAGTTAAACATGTTTAAAAGTAAGTACAGGATAGTGTGAGGCAAATTTAAAAAAAATGTATAGTGAATATTGTCCAGTCCAGTTTGCAGGATATCTAAAATACTCTTGTTCATACACTAAATGGGCTGGTGAGTTCCAAAAAATACAAGCACCTTAAAAGTGCCATAAAAATGAAACGCTGGGCTTAATATCAATGACGATTAGGGTAGTGTATTGATACAGATTTTCCAATTCAATTTAATTCACAAGCTCTTGATTCAATTTCATAATTTGGACACATTTTAGCCTTTTAAAAATGAACTAATCTGTATATTCCATCAATAAATATGATGAAATTGCATATATTTTATTGCATACAGGTGCATCTCAATAAATTAGAATGTCGTGGAAAGGTTAATTTATTTCAGTAATTCAACTCAAATTGTGAAACTCGTGTATTAAATAAATTCAGTGCACACAGACTGAAGTAGTTTAAGTCTTTGGTTCTTTTAATTGTGATGATTTTGGCTCACATTTAACAAAAACCCACCAATTCACTATCTCAAAAAATTAGAATATGGTGACATGCCAATCAGCTAATCAACTCAAAACACCTGCAAAGGTTTCCTGAGCCTTCAAAATGGTCTCTCAGTTTGGTTCACTAGGCTACACAATCATGGGGAAGACTGCTGATCTGACAGTTGTCCAGAAGACAATCATTGACACCCTTCACAAGGAGGGTAAGCCACAAACATTCATTGCCAAAGAAGCTGGCTGTTCACAGAGTGCTGTATCCAAGCATGTTAACAGAAAGTTGAGTGGAAGGAAAAAGTGTGGAAGAAAAAGATGCACAACCAACCGAAAGAACCGCAGCTTTATGATTGTCAAGCAAAATCGATTCAAGAATTTGGGTGAACTTCACAAGGAATGGACTGAGGCTGGGGTCAAGGCATCAAGAGCCACCACACACAGACATGTCAAGGAATTTGGCTACAGTTGTCGTATTCCTCTTGTTAAGCCACTCCTGAACCACAGACAATGTCAGAGGTGTCTTACCTGGGCTAAGGAGAAGAAGAACTGGACTGTTGCCCAGTGGTCCAAAGTCCTCTTTTCAGATGAGAGCAAGTTTTGTATTTCATTTGGAAACCAAGGTCCTAGAGTCTGGAGGAAGGGTGGAGAAGCTCATAGCCCAAGTTGCTTGAAGTCCAGTGTTAAGTTTCCACAGTCTGTGATGATTTGGGGTGCAATGTCATCTGCTGGTGTTGGTCCATTGTGTTTTTTGAAAACCAAAGTCACTGCACCCGTTTACCAAGAAATTTTGGAGCACTTCATGCTTCCTTCTGCTGACCAGCTTTTTAAAGATGCTGATTTCATTTTCCAGCAGGATTTGGCACCTGCCCACACTGCCAAAAGCACCAAAAGTTGGTTAAATGACCATGGTGTTAGTGTGCTTGACTGGCCAGCAAACTCACCAGACCTGAACCCCATAGAGAATCTATGGGGTATTGTCAAGAGGAAAATGAGAAACAAGAGACCAAAAAATGCAGATGAGCTGAAGGCCACTGTCAAAGAAACCTGGGCTTCCATACCACCCAGCAGTGCCACAAACTGATCACCTCCATGCCATGCCGAATTGAGGCAGTAATTAAAGCAAAAGGAGCCCCTACCAAGTATTGAGTACATATACAGTAAATGAACATACTTTCCAGAAGGCCAACAATTCACTAAAAATGTTTTTTTTTATTGGTCTTATGATGTATTCTAATTTATAAATGAATAAATGAACTTTTCCATGACATTCTAATTTATTGAGATGCACCTGTATATATTAGGACTGTCTATTTAACGTGTTAATTCAATGCAATTAATTATATAAAAAATAATGCGTTAAAAAATTAACGCAATTAATCATGTCCTTGAAACGTAATAAGGAAAATTTCTTCCATATGAGCAATTCAAGCATGGAGTACCACCTGTTTTCTCCAGGGGACAGTAAGCGAAACTCGCTGTATAAGCAACTCAGCTCAAACAGAGAGAGAATAAACCACAATTGGGAGCAAAAAGATGAGAACACGTTCTTGCGTACAAACACAAATCCGAAGGCAGGGATCTCAAGACGTGTTTTTCAAAGTTTCAAACTTTGTTTAACTTGACACAGCGACCTAAAAATGGTATGTTTACGACGCAACACAACAGAGACACTCCAAAAGCATCCGTCTGACGCAGGTGTGCATTGACACATCCTTAAACAAGCCCTTAGAATAAATCTCAGACTGTAAACTGTAGGCCAGTGATAGGCTTATGTTCAATAACATGGAAATAAACAAAATATTGCATTATAAAGCCACTTTTTGTATTGTCTTTTTTAATACTTCACTTGTGTGCAAAAATAATGTCATGCATTTTAATTATCTGTTTTATTATTTTTTATAATATATAATTTATAATTATTTAAATATAACTATTTCTAATTATTTAATCATTATATACTGAATTATTGTTATTTGAGGGGATTTCTCGCATAATATTCTGTATACGATTAACAGAGATTAATTTGATTAATTAATCGACATACCATGTCATTAATTTGATTAAAAATGTTAATCGATTGACAGCCCTAATATATATATATATATATATATATATATATATATATATATATATATATATATATATATATATATAGCTACATGTTTATTGTTTACAAGCATAATTCGTACTACTTACAAGTCATCACACTGATTTGCAGAACAAGTGCTTAACAGGTACTGTCTCTTAAGAATACCGGCAGGTCAGCGAGCATCTCAGAAGTGTTTTGGATGAGCGCACATTAACGAGATTGATGTTAAATCTAGCTTCTTTATGCCATCTATGCTTTGTGTGATCTGAATTAAATGTTTCTTTTTGTTGCTGTTGTTTTTGATAAACAACTAACTGTAAAGAACAGAAAGAGTATTAAAAGAGACATTATTCAATGACAAATGGATCACGTCTTTGGACACACATTACACGGAAGGAGTCAAACCAAACTTTTACTCTCAACATGCAAAGGGTCTCGATGCTGAACTTCTTCACTATTACTATCTCTATATCTACATTGGTGAGTGAAATTAGAACATTTACCAGCCAGTGGCTAATCACAGATATTTTTAGACATTTGATCACATATGCGAGTGATTAGCATTGTAGAGGGTTGCACATAGAGTGAAAGATCAATCTTGCCACTTAAGAACCGATATTTATGAGTAATTGAGTACTTGTTCTGCACCAGCTACTCAACTACTAAAAACACAACACGAACATTGCAAATTGATTTTCCTTTGCACATTTGCCTGCCATGAGCACTGTACTTTCCCTCTGAATCTCTAACCAAATCTCGTAGTTACAATTAAGTCCACTGGGGGAGCGTTGTAGATGCGTGTCGTCGAGGTGTTGGATGAGAGACAAAGATATGATGGCGTCTGTGCTCAACTGACCCTTCGCTAAGCCCCCCCCCCCCCCCACTCGCTCTGACAAGCTTTGCAGAACTTCATTTTGATCTTTATGGTGGGCAAGTGGTTGTATCTTCATTGGACACCCCCCACCACCCCCCCCAAGACCCGGGCATGTCTTCCCGTTCTCAGCGCCACAGTATGCTCCATGACGCTCCGTGAGTGTTTGAAGTCTAACCCCAGAACCCCACATACTGCTTCCTTTATGATCATATGTGTGCTATTAAACTTGAGTGGCCCCAGGAACTGCAGCGAGCACTGCCTCTGCAGAACACATGCAAACTGTATCTTACTCAAGCATAATAACATCTTACATGATTGCAAAAATTATCATATAATATTCTGTATATATATATATATATATATATATATATATATATATATTGATTTAGTAAAGGAAAATCTAGTAACAACAGCATCAGCCAATTATTTTAGAAATATACCATGGCGTTCACATTGAAAATCTGGGAATCAAAATTTTATTAGACCTGGCAATCAACAAAGTTTCAGGATTTTGAAACATTTAAAAAAGAAATGTTATGACGTAAAATAAGAAATATTTAAGAATCCGCAATATTTTTTTGGTCACTAATCAAATAAACACATTTGTGACGCCGAGTTAACTCCTTTGACCAAAAGATCAGATTTCCTTGCTTTCATTAATGCGCACAAGATGCTCTAACATTTTCAAATCATGCTAGATAACATGAATCATCAGGTTTTGCACAAGCTTGTGGAGTCCATGCCAGCTTGAAATACCAAAAACTAAGAAATTCTGAAACTCATTTTGATTGTTACAATGGTAATATAAAAAAATCATATTAAGTAGAAGCGTTTTCCGTAGCAGACTTTTAAACCTTACAGCTAATGCATGTATTTGTGTGGGTGTTTATGAGAATTAGGTCAGTATGTTTAATCACATCCATACATATTTATTTTAGTTTATATGATGTTTATATTACAATCGTTCCAATGTATCCAATCACTATCGTCTAGCTGTGTGCCATAATGGGTCGGTGGGTTTTTGTGTCTGTGTATTACTAGATGGAATGTGCCTGGGTTTGTGCCTGTGCACTTCCTGGCCCGAGTGGGTGCATCTCTGTGTGTGGTGGCTCATGTCTGGCTCGACCTGTGTGGCTCCACATGGGTGGCCAGACAACACTCATACACACATATAACAGCAACTTACCCATCCTCCTTGCAGTCTGATCCAAGCAGAAATATTTTCCCTGATAAACTGTGAAAACCAGCTAATGATCCTCTTGACAATTTCAAGGTGGTTCTGAATCAGTGCCTGAAGGAATGAAGGGGAATAATGTTCTTAAAACTTCTGTGTTATCTATAAGAATCAATTTCAAGTTTTTAAGAACAGCATCATGCAGCAATAATGATGATACATCAAAGCAGCATTCGTTAAGACTTTGCTGTGACGCAGTTGTCGCAGAAAAACGTCCTTGTTCTTCCTACATTTCCGCATGCTAATTAGTAATTCCATCAACACTTCTTTTCAAGAAAAGCTTATCGCATTACAGGAATTACTTGTAATCATAATCAACTAACAATAAATAAATGAATTATACATTTCTGCAAACAAATTATGTTAAGGCCATATTTCAGGTTTAACTTCACTTTTTGTGCCATTTTTGTGATTACTTTTAAAGGAATATTTCAGGATTGATACAAGTTTGGCTCAATCGACAGCATTTGTGGCATAATGTAATCACAAAAAGAACTTTGACTCGTCCCTCGCTTATTTAAAAAAATAAAAATAAATTTAAAAAAAGGTTACAGTAAAGCAATGGAAGTGAATGGGGCCAGTGCATAAAAAATTAAATACTCACTGTTTTAAAAGTATAGCCAAAAGACGTAAACAATATACATGTTAACGTGATTTTAGAAAGATCGCACACTAACCTTATTTGTGTCAAGTTCTATAGAATATCACCACTTTGTTGTCATGACAACACAGCTCGGCTCAACCCTGTCATCGGTAAATGTTGTTAAGTTCGTAAATCCCTGATTTTATAGCACTAAAGTCATGCAAGAACATACAATTTTTACGTCTTGTGGCTATACTTTTGAAACAGTGTGTATTTTAATGTTTATGAACTGGCCCCCATTTGCTTCCATAGTAAGTGCCTCGTAACCAGGATTTTTGCTTCAAAATAAGTGTGGGATGAGCCAAGATTATTTTCTGTGGTAATCAGCATTATGCCACACATGCTGTCGATTGAGCTTAACTTGTATTGAGTCCGGAACATTCCTTAAACTAACTGGTGTCAAGGTGACTTGTGGTGCATATATGAAGTCAGTTCACAAGTCCTCAAGTCCTACAGAGGCAAGAAAAAGTATGTGAACCCTTTGAAATTAGCTGGTTTTCTGCATTAATTGGTCATAAAATGTGATCTCATCTCCATCAATGTCACAAGTATAAACAAACACAATGTGCTTAAGCTAACAACACACAAACAAATATAATCTTTCATGTCTTTATTGAACACATCCCACTAAACATTCACAGTGCTGTGGAAAAAGTAAGAGACCCTTGGATTTAATAACTGGTCGATCCTCCTCCTTTAACAGCACTAACTTCAACCAAGCATTTCCGGTAGCTGCAGATTAGACCTGCACAATGTTCAGAACTAATTTTGGACCATTCTTCCTTAAAGAATTGCTTCAGCTCAGCCATATTCTTAGGATTTCTGGTGTGAACGGCTCTCGAGGTCATTCCACAGTATCTCTATTGGGTTAAGGTCTGGGCTCTGACTGGGCCACTCCAAAAGGTAGATTTTCTTTTTTTGAAGCCATTCTGTAGTGGATTTACTTCAATGTTTAGGGTAATTGTCCTGCTGCATCACCCAACTTCTACTGAGCTTCAGCTGGCTCACAGCCACCCTGACATCATCCTGTAGGGTATCTTGATAAACTTGGGAATTAATTTTGCCCTCGATGATGGCAAGCATTCCAGGTCCCAAAGCAGCCCCAAATCATGATGCTCCCTCCACCGTACTTCTCTACCTAAGGTTCTTTTTTACCTCATTGAGCATTCTGCGGTGTGCCCTTTGAGTAATCTTAGCTGGACGGCCACTTCTAGGGAGAGTAGCTACAGTACTAAATCATCTCCATTTATAGACAGTTTGTCTAACTGTGGACAGATGAATATCTAAGCTCATCGAGACCATTTCCAGCATTATGCAAAGCAACAATTCTTGACCATTGGTCTTCTAAGATCTCCACGTCAGCAGATGCTTCTTGTGAATAGCAAACTCAAAATGTTTGAGTGCTTTTTATAAGTAAAAATAGCTCTAACCCACACCTCCAATCTTGTTTCATTAACTGGATGCCAGGTTTGCAAACTCCTGACTCTAAATAGCCTTTGTTGATGTCATTAGACTAGGGGTTCACATACTTTTTCCAACCTACACTATGAATGTTCAAATGATGTATTCAATATGTACAAGAACAATACAATAATTTGTGTACTAGTTAAAACAGATTGTGTTTGTTCATTGTTGAAACTTAGATGAAGATCAAACCAGATTTGAAGCCAAATTTATACAGTGCATTCATAAAGTATTCAGACCCCTTCATTCTTTTTCACATTTTGTTATGTTGCAGCCTTATGCTAAAATGCTTTAAATTATTTATTTTTTCACATCAATCTACACTCCATACCCCATAATGACAAAGTAAAAAACTGATTTTTGATAAATTTGCAAATTTATTAAAAACAAAAAACTGAAATATCACATTGACATAAGTATTCAGACCCTTTGCTATGACACTTGAAATTTAGCTCAACTGCATCCCATTTCTCTGGGTCATCTCTGAAATGTTTCTACACTTTGTTTGGAGTCCACCTGTGGAAAATTCAATTGATTGGACATGATTTGGAAAGGGACATACCTGTCTATATAAGGTCTCACAGCTGAAAATGCATATCAGAGCAAAAACCAAGCCATGAGATCAAAGGAACTGCCTGAAGAGCTCAGAGACAGGACTGTATCAAGGCACAGATCTAGGGAAGGCTACAAAAAATTTTCGGCTGCATTGAAGGTTCCCAAGAGCATAGTGGCCTCCATAATTCTTAAATGGAAGAAGTCAGCCAAACTGAGCAATCGGGGGAGAAGGGCCTTGGTAAGAGAGTTGACCAAGAACCCGATGGTCACTCTGGTTCTCCAGAGATCATATGTGGAGATGAGAGAAACTTGCAGAAGGACAACCATCACTGCAACACTCCACCGATCTGGGCTTTATGGCAAAGTGGCCAGACGGAAGCCTCTCCTCAGTGCTAGACACATAAAAAAGCACCTATGGGACTCTCAGACTGTGAAAAACAAGATTCTCTGGTCTGATGAAATGAAGATTGAACTGTTTGGCCTCAATTCCAAACAGGAGGAAACCAGGCACCGCTCATCACCTGCACAATACCAACCCAACTGTGAAGCATGATGGTGGTAGCATCATGCTGTGGGGGTGTTTTTCTGCGGCAGGGACTGGGGAACTGTTCAGTGTTGAAGGAAAGCTGAACACAGAGATATCCTTAATGAAAACCTGGTCCAGAGCACTCAGGACCTCAGACAGGGCTGAAGGTTCACCTTCCAACAGGACAATGACCCTAAGCACACAGCCAAGACAATGCAAGAGTGGCTTAGGGACAACTCTGTGAATGTCCTTGAGTGGCCCAACCAGAGCCCGGACTTGAACCCAATCAAACATCTCTGGAGAGACCTGAAAATGGCGGTCCATCGATGGTCCCCATCCAACCTGACAGAGCTTGAGAGGATCTGCAGAGAAGAATGGCAGAAAATCCCCAAATCCAGGTGTGCAAAGCTTGTCACATTATACCCAAAAAGACTTGAGGCTGTAATCGCTGCCAAAGGCGCTTCAACTAAGTACTAAGTTAAGGGTCTGAATACTTATGTCAATGTGATGTTTCAGTTTTTTATTAACACATTTGTAAAGTTATCCAAAATCTGTTTTTTGCTTTGTCATTATACTATAATAGGGTATGGAGTGTAGATTGATGTGGGAAAAAAAATTATTGAAAGCATTTTAGCATAAGGCTGCAACATAACAAAATGTGAAGAAAATGAAGGGGTCTGAATACTTTCTGAATGCACTGTACATAAATGCAGGTAATTCCAAAGCGTTAACATACTTTTTCTTGCCACTGTAGCAGAGTAACCACAGGTGTAGTTTGACCATGAACATTAACCATATTTGGTTTGATATTTCGATATTGTGACGAGGAGGGGGGCGTGACCGGGCCATGAAGATGCACGACCGACGCTGAGTTGCCCAATCAGCGGGAGAGAGATAAAGGAGGGGCTGGGAATGCCAGAGAGAGAAAAACACACGCAGCCACTGTGTCGTGTGTGTGTGTGTGTGTGTGTGTGTGTGTGTGTGTGTGTGTGTGTGTGTGTGTGTCAATGTGTCGCTATGTTTCAGTTCCGTGTTTTATGTTGTCTTGTTGATTTTTAATCCGGTTCCTGCTTCCTCCTTTCCCTACCGAACAAGAGGCTTGTCTGCCACAGATATGTAGCCACTGTATAAACTGGGTGTTTTACCTTGAAAATAAGCTTATATGCGAGGTGAAACAGAGACATGACACGTCCCCAGTTAATGCCATCTTCAAAGATGCTCCTGGCCACGGTCATGAAGACATCCTGAGCGCAGTTAGCTTCCACAGTACTAATAAGACTGTAAGGAAAGTAAAGCATTTCGTATGTCATGCAGTATACATTATCAATTGGCAATTATTTTTTTTTATCTACAATGTATCTGGTTCAAAGTTTTACTCTTTGATCAATGTTGCTCGAATGAATGATTAGATGATGTGAAATGTTGCCACCATTCATGATGAAATAAAACTAAAAACATACTGTTGAAGCTCAGCATTCCTGTTAAGGTCCTCTGCTATCCTCAGAAGTTGATCTACAAACTCTTTGATTTGAGGATCATGTGCATCCTGAGGTCTTCCTCCAAGGTCCTCATGGCCCACATGCATGTTTGGATCCTCTACAGTAGCACGCTCAATAACGTACCTTGATTTGAATCCAAAGGAAAGATCAAAGCAGAGTAACGGTGAGAAAGTTTGATCACATGGTCATTTTTGAATGAGATATACGGGTCATTCCATATATGCAGTACATTTATGTGTCCCCAGCATGTCTTAAAGGTGCATTCATTAATTTTTTTCCTCAATAAAATGTTTTAACTCCTAAAGACATGAATTGTAATTTTGCAATATATGTAGGAAATCATGAGCACTCCCATTAAAATGAAGACTCCAGTCATATCAGTAACCTTATAAAAGCTGTTTTATTCTACATGGAGAGGGTCCGCACATGGGGGCTGCCATGTTAGAATCACATGACCAGCCGAATACTACTCGCTTAATCTCAGTAACCGTCCTGTTATTGGACACTTTCACTCATTGATTAAAGTAATCATGGCTGACTGTGAACGCTACATTTCTACAATGGCATCTGAAACTGAAAACTATTGATTTTAAATGATGCTGCATCCAAGCCACTAGGTGTCAGTGTAAGTCCAAGATGACACAATGACAAAAGTTACTGAGTGCACCTTTAATATATTGGAAAAAATACAATTAAGCAAAAACAGGGGTGAATTTTGAATAATTTGGTAAAACTTTAACTAATATTAACCAATGGAACCTTAATGTAAAGTGAACTAACAATGAACAATACTTTTAAAGCGTATATTAATCTTGGTTAATATTAATTTCAACATTTACTAATACATTTTTAAATTCAAAAGTTATATATATGTTAACATTAGTTAATGAACTATGAACTAACATGCTGTAAATATATATATATATATTTGTTCATTGTTAGTTCATGATCCCTAATGCATTAACTAATGTTAACGAATGGGAACTTAAAGTTAAGCGTTACCAAGAATTTCTGTACTTTAGTTTGAGCAGATGTTGCTATTTTTTTTTTTACAATGGCTCCAACCTCTAAAATGAAAAACTGGAAATTTATTAAGAAATATTCCAGGTGTTTTTTCATATTTTTGCTTTCTGTAATCAATATGTTATAACAAAACATGCTTTTATGGAATATTGTTTACATTAGAAATCATTCAAAATAATATGTAATGTTATAATAATATATGTTATATGTATATAATATTAAATAAAAATAATTTAATAATTCATAGGTTTTTCTTATGTCCTCAAAATTCCTAATGTTTGGGGGTTTTTTTATTATTACCTAATTATGTTTATGCTGGTGTTTTCCCACCAAAAATGATGTCACTTCCTGGAGGATGATGTCATTAAGGAATTGCCTTGTCATATATTAAAGGGATTTTACAAAAGACTATAAGCAATGGATTCTTGGATTTTTTTTTAATGTTTTGTTATGTTGGTTTGTCTCACTGTAAAACATTCAATCCTGTCTGATAAAATTACAAAAAAAATGCAATTTGCAATATCAACATTTTAAAAAAAAAATCAGCTGACTTTTACGTCAGTTAATTACTTAACGTAAAGGTTAGGCATCCTGGTACTTTCCTTGTAATTGTGTAAATGGTCAGTTTTAATCAAGTATTAATTAATAAAGTTTAAGAGCCCTAGTTTGACTAGGACATATTTCTGAAAGTCTGGTATACCTTTTAAAAGAAACATTTTAAATTACATAAACATATTTAAATTTGTTAAAAGTTTCAGAGTTCAAAATGTACTGAATAACAGGAATGACCCATAAAACACACAGGATCTATATACACGGAGCAGGATTACATCAGTTTACCCTCTAAGAAGAACTGCACTTTGCTTGACAATCACATCATCATTGACATCTGAAAAAGAGAAAATCTGATATGAACATATTTATTAATCTAAATAACTGCATAGCATTTGAAAAAGAAACAAGTTCAAAGTGCAGATCTTTCCATTCTCGGGTGTTAAATGTATGTTCCAGAATGTGGTGAACACTGACCTCTATTGGGCACAACTTCCTGTTCTAATACCAGTTGGTCACAGTTTATGAGAACGTTTGGTGAACACAAATAACTCTATTGCCACATTTTTATTCTCACTTCTCTTTATTTTCTGTTTTAATCAACACCACAAGTGTATGCCTTAATCTTAAGATTTCTCCCTGAACAGCCTTGTTTTAAAAGTACACAGTATCTGATATTATGATTATGACATTTAACGTTAACCTCTAATTTTCAGAATAGCATACTAACATCCTGCTCTTACTTTTTTTTTTTTTTTAAAGTATGTAGTACACTGTGCAGTATACAACCAGGGCACAATGCAAAGCGCTCCACTTCCAGTGAAATAAATGAACGGGAAGTATTTACATACATGATTTTGAACATTTTTCTGATCGAACTGCTGAGAGACATTTTTACAAAAACTTAAATTGAATTTATTTCCAATGTAACTAAATGTTACTCGCATGCAACCTGATGTGGTCATGTGACAACCAGTGTTAGGTGAGCGGTAGCTCAGCGGTTAAGGCTCTGGGTTACTGATCAGAAGGTCAGGGGTTCAAGCCCCAGCACCACCAAGATGCCACTGTTGGGCCATTGAGCAAGGCCCTTGACCCTATCTGCTCCAGGGGTGCCGTATCATGGCTGACCCTGCACTCTGACCCCAGCCTAGCTGGGATATGTGAAAAAAGAAGAATTTCACTGTATATGTGCAAATGTATAATGTGATAAATAAAGAAAATTATTAATTATTATTATTAAATTACATTACATTTTAAATTCTTGTAACCAGATTACAGTTGCTGACTTTCAATGAAAGTAATTACTTTTAAGTACATTACTTGCGCTAAAGTAATATGTATAATACATTTAAAATATTAATTCATATGTACGTCTGTTATCGTTTCTGTGACATCTGACGGGTGCGACAATGAATGAGGAGGAAATACAGACATTTTGAATTTGAGCAGAAAACCAAAAACTTCTTGGAAAAGTGGTTTAGAAAGTAACTTAAAAGTAACAATTAGTAATGTGATTACTTTTAATATGAAGTAACCAGTAAAGTAATCTGATTACATTTTTAGAAGTAATGTGTTGTGGATTACTTATTTTGAGTAATTTTCCCAACACTGGTGACAACCATGTAGCATACTGCTGTTTAAAATGTTTATTGTTGCATATGCATACTATTTCACATACTACTTTTTAAATATTGTAGGCAGTACACAATGTGCGCTGTGCAGTATTTAGTTATCACTAAGTATTCAATTTCTATCATAACCAATGAGAATTACTTACCACAGGCTTTGCTTGTAATGGAATGCTGTGCAAGTACACAGCTGTGCATACTGCCAACATTTTTAAAAAATTGTATGTGAAACAGTATGCCAAATTCCTCAATACATTTTCAAACATTGTTGTCACATGACCTCATACATGCGAGATCCATTTAAAAATGCATACTATTAACAATCTGATTAAATAGGGTGTCAATAAAGAGACGTGAATAATAGGGCTGGGTATCGATACAGACTTTCTGATTTGATTCAATTCCGATTACATTCGGTTCTGATTCATTTGGGTATATTTCAGTTATAATGTCCATTTTGCTTATATATGATAGAAATTCTCTTTTAGATAATATCGTAAATTATACAGCTGTATATTCTCACTTGGTAGGCCACTAAAATACTAATTTTAAAAATGAATAACAACTATAAAAATCGATATCGGGATCGTTCAGATGAAGATCGCGATTGGTTGGTTAAACTATGTTTTCTTACACAGCTCATTTGTATTCTGTACATTTTTGGAAAATTTGCATACTGTCTACGCAATACATAGCTTACTGCAGAAAAAGTATGACAGTAGTATAATAGTATGCAATTCCGAACATAACCACAGTGACAAAAAAAATAAACACAAATATGTCCTGACAGGAAGTCCCTCAACTGTTAAAACTATTACTTTACTAGAGGGTTTTGTAGGCCAAAAGACGTGAAAAACAGTGTACATCTGCTTCAACCAATTTCAATCAAATACTAGTCATTCCAGCCAGTGTTGGGTGTAATGCATTACTAAGTAATTAATTACTGTAATTAAATTACCTTTACATTGAGTAAAAAGTAAAGTAAGGGATTACTCTTAATTTTTCAGTCATTTAATTACAGTTACTTCTTATGTAATTACGTTAAATACTGTATAGACTATATAACAATTCTATATAAAACAATAATGAATTTAAAATCGAAATTTAACGTCTACTGTTAAAATGTATGTTTTCTAATTTGAGGCTGCCCCCTTAAATTCTTTGGCCAGTTCATTAATAATTTATTTGATTTTATATGATTTATTTGACAGAATTAAAAGAACAATTTCACGTCTATCCTTGTATTGTTCATCTGGTCAAGTTTGATAAGGGTTTTATAAAGTAATTCATAATAAGTTACGCAATTACTTTTGAGAGAGTAATTAGTACAGTAATCTAATTACACTGGAGTAGATGTAATTAGTAGTTTATGTATTACTTTTTCAGAGTACATTACTCAACACTGATTCCAACAATAAACACCATATACGTTCTAAGAAGTAAACGTAGTTTTTCGTACGAATCAATCTCTTGCGAATATTGTGACGTCACACAATGGCGTGCAAATAGTTTGAAATCGACGGCTAACACATTAAAGCCGCTCGTTCACTTTTAAGTCTTATCGGACCTCTTACCTTCTCCACCTGTAGCCCCCTTTAACTCGTTTTCGTCCGTCCGCTCCACGTCGTTCGCTTCAGCCATGGTTATATGAATCAAAATCTCGCCGACTCAAGCTCGCGAACTAGACGGACCAGCCTAACAACTTCTGAATGAGCTAAATTCACAGATGCAAACACAATACAACATAATCTGTTGACGTAGTCGATGCTTGTGGTTTATATGTCCTCCTCGGTAGCACTATTAAGATGATAAAAACATGATCTGCAGGTTAAAGTGGTCGAGGAGCTTTAACAAGAGCTCCACCAATCCATGGGAACTCTGTAACAAAACTGTGGAAGTAACGCGGAAATGGAGAAGGCGCCTGCTTTTTACATAATGGCAGATTCGCCGTGCCAAGGAAAACCATCAGAATTAATTTTCCCGTTTTATATATATTTTATTTGGTAAAAAAATAAATAAAAGTGTTGTATACATGAAATTCTGCCAAATTATCAATCGCTGTCCAATGTGAATCGTGTTCTGAAAGGCTCTCATTCAGGTCAAACTGATAACCAGAGATTATTTAGCCCGAGACGGACCACTTCTATTAAAATAAAATGAACGGGAGAAATTGGAACGCCCAATATGGCGGATGTAGATAAGGAAGTCCCGCCGCACAAGTAAACATTTACATTTACATTTATTCATTTGGCAAAAAATATAGAGCGGTTGATTAAGACAGTAGAATGGGAGAAGATGCCAAATTTACTGTCAGTCTCTCAACAGCTGTGGTAATTCGTTTTTTAAAACTAATTCCAGGGTAATATAACACAAAGCATAATTTTATAATTTTACACTCAATATTTAAAAAATGTATAATATAATAAATTGCAAGATTTACGCTGATAAATAAGGCGGAAACGCGTCATCACAGTCTGTGAATAAGGTCTATTGTGGTCAGATTTTACTGCTGTTTTGAAGTATGTTCTTTGGTTGTAATCTTGACCAACCGTTTTGGAGATTTCAGTCTTCCCCCATTCAAGCAAATAGGAGCTATATGCTACTTTTATGCCGCTTTTAGAAATAGCTGCCCGAGAGCGTTCCAAAGATGGCCGCCGAGTGGACTGACTTGCCTTGAAAAGGGACTCAATGAAAACTGTAACCCAAAGAAAACGCATATCGTGTAATTTTATAAGCATAGATTCACACAAATAGTGCATTTATAAATTGTAATTAAATATTTATGTATTTGAATTGTTGTACTTTATTATAAAGTTATTAATTATGAATTTATGCAGAGGCTTTGGGAATATCCAAATACTATATTATAGTGCAGGTGGGTCATTACTCATTATCAGAATATGGTGACAAGCATGTCCCTTGATTTTTTTATTTTTTATTTATTTATTTTTTTTATTTATTTTTTTTTTTGTCAAATTGTCAAGAAACCATTTAAAAGGCATCATTCTATAACATAACCTTTTATTAAAACCTTTTTTCCACCATGTTGAAAAGGTTATTTATATTTTTAACTGTAATTTATTCACATTGTTCATTTAAATATGTCAATGGTGTTACATTGTTCAATGTTCATGTGAAAGATTTTTAATTAAAATAAATGATTTAATGGTATGATGTATTGATTTTAGTCTGATCAGTTGTGTATGTTTTGTAATGCTATTGACACCATCTTATAAAATTCATCTTTTAAGAGAATTTGTCTCTGGTGTTACCCATCATTCGTGAAACAAAATTAAATAGTCAAGTTGTTTTTTTTTATGGGGGGAAAATGATTTCAAGATGTATATAAAAAAATAAATAAAAAAAAAACAGCATTTAATGAGTGAAAAATGAACTGAATAAAAATGTCAGTATTTTTTTAGTCGGAAAGTCAATATTTTTTGAGAATGACCCAGTGGACAAGTACTACGGTAAATCCCTTTAGTACATACTAGATCTAATAGGGCCAGTTTTAATGTTTTTCTCTATTGAATAAGCTAACTCTTCAGTTACGTCCGATTAGGGTTCTTTCACACAGAGGGGGTACAATATTGCCATTTAGGCCAATCTGGATATTTATTAGCCTGTATTGCCACTGAAGTATGTGCCTTGTATGCAATAGACTGTAATGCACAATTTCCACCATAGGATGCCGCTTTTGTCTATATTATTGAAGACCATCAGTGTACTGGTTTACAAAGGCATCCGTTCCGTTTACTGAACATTGAACTCTTGTGCGACCTTCTGGACATTTTTGTCTTTTTAATATGTATTTTTTCGATCATTTTGGCTGTGTTAATGCCAATGGCATAAATACATAAGTGTGTATTTTTTGGGCAATTTTGATATTTCAACCTCAGTTTCTATGATGCATCTATAATACACTGTTTAAACACAATATAGTTACACTCAGGACTCAAACATGTCCCCATTGAAACCCATTAAAACTGCAATATTTGATCCCAGTGCCATTAAAGCATAAAATCATGAATTCTGTGATATTATGATTTCATTCTGGAGACCTGGCTTCAAAATTTACATTTTTTAAAAATGTCCACCAGATGGCGCCATTTTTCTCATGTTTAGCCTATGGAGCAAATACAAGCTTTTTTCCTATTTTCTGTTTGCTGTATTATAGAGCACTGCAGGCCAGTTAAATAAATGATGCAGCTAAAATTGTGTGGGTGTGGTGGTATGGATGTCAAAGTGTGTTTTGTTTGTGTATGTGTGAGTGTGTGTGTGTGTGTGTGTGTGTGTGTGTGGGCAGGTTTAAGTGGTTTACGAGGACTTTTTTTAGGTTACAAACTAGTAATTACAAGGGTATTATGCTATAAATGTGGTTTATGAGGACATTTCTAGTGTCCCCATAATTTAAATCACTTAAAAAAACATATTAAAAGATGTTTTTTTGAAAATATCAAAATGCAGAATGTTATTGTGAGGGTTAGGGTTGGGGGATAGAATCTATACAGTATAAAAATCATTATGTCTATGGAGAGTCCTCATAATGATAGCTGCACCAACATGTGTGTGTGTGTGTGTGTGTGTGTGTGTGTGTGTGTGTGTAAAAATCAAGAGTTGCATTATGTAAACAAACTGGCATTTAAAGGTTTAAAATCCTGAAAATGAATGAATATTTGGTAGTTATGATCAGGACTGATGTTGGTTAAAATATTAACTCACAGAAAGTGGAAAATAATATTAATATATAATATATATATATTTACATTTTTGTCCTCAAAGGACCTCTGAGTAACTTTTTTAAATTGCCGCACAAGGATTAAGCATTAAATATCTGATAAACAAGGCTGGCAATATTATCAGCGAACACCAAAAATAATAATATTTTCAGTCTAGCTATATTGCTACATTTTTTTGTATATTGCTACAAGTGTGTGACTTTTTACATATTTGTTGGCGAATCTGACAAGAAATAACTGAACGTATGTAGGCTACTCCAATCTACTCTTCACTTTATACGTCAGTATTTGTAATGCTGTATTGTCAGCTTCGCCATGGCACATTATATTACACATAGTGCATAACCTCAAACAACCCTCTTAAACTGATTGCTAAACTCACTGGAGAGATTCATTAGAATTTGGGCTGTAGGCTTAACCAATTCACTCAACTCAGAGTATAGGCCTGGAGAGGTGTGTCAAACTAATGGACTTTTACCACAAAGGTAATAAGATACTGATGGAGGAAAAGAAGCCAGTGTGCACACAACTTGCTCTTGCAGTTCCTCAGTGCAAGTACTGGAACATCACCTAGCTGGTCAGACATAATTATATATCTCTAACTGGCATTCCTGTTTTTTATGTAAATCACTGGTTTCTTGTTTTCTATTCTAGGTCTGTCTATTTATGATATTGCATAAAATATGGAGCTGCAGTGACTATAGGGGCATCGTTACACTCTTTTTAAATTTATGCTGTGCCCCAGTATAATTTTACTGATAAATCCTTACTGGTATAACTACCGTATTTTCATATTTTCCCTGACAATATTTCAGAAATCACATTGTGCGTCCCGTTTTACTGTCGGCTGTTTAGAATCAGAACCAGTGATGCCCGATAAGTCAACAAATCACTCACAGTCGGTTCTTTTTAAAGATTTGGTCAAATGTGTTAGCAAAATGGTCTGAATCGGTTCGCAATTCAGTCTGATTCATTCGGAGAGTTCACTCGGGTAATGAATCGTTTTGAGCAGATATTAAATTATGTATTTTCATATTTTCAATTTTTACCATTGCATTACTGTGTTTTTTGGACGTGTACCATGTAAACTTGCTGCTCCCAAAGTCACCAGAACTAAAAGCATTTAATGCCATCTTGGCAAAAATGCAACAATAATAAAAAAAGGTAAAAACCCTATACAGTCTTTCTATTGGTAGTAGAGCATGGGCAAAAGCAAAAAATACATAATTATGGTTAAAAGGAATAACTTTTATCACACCATGTTCAACATGATAGCTGCTGCTTTAATGTAATTTTATGCCTTCTTTTTTTTATTTTTATTTTTTTATTTATATCTAAGCAGTAGCAAAACAATATAAAACAAATTAAATTGCAATTGCAATATTGTTAATATAATAATCGCTATATGAATGTTTTTTATTATTTTTTTATTTTTTTTTTTAAATTGTACATCCTTAATTTATATTATACAACAGTTAGTTCCGATCATCGATTCTGATTGGACGAGAGACGTTCCAAGAGTGCTGATAGCTCACATCATCAGCACTGGGACAGTTTACTCCGCTTGTGTTCATGGCAGATGTTTAAAGGGACAGTTCACCCAAAAATGAAAATTATCTCATCATTTACTCACCCTCATGCCATCCCAGATGTGTATGACTTTCTTTCTTCTGCAGAACACAAATGAAGATTTTTAGAAGAATATTTCAGCTCTGTAGGTCCATACAATGCAAGTGAATGGTGGCCAGAACTTTGAAGCTCCAAAAAGCACATAAAGGCAGCATAAAAGTAATCCATACGACTCCAGTGGTTAAATCCATGTCTTCTGAAGCAATAAGATAGGTGTGGGTGTGAAACAGATCAATATTTAAGTCCTTTTTTACCATCAATCTCAACTTTCACTTCCACCACCTTCTTTTGTTTTTGGCGATTCACATTTTGTCTTCATATCGCCACCTGCTGGGAAGGGAGGAGAATTTATAGTAAAAAAAGGACTTAAATATTGATCTGCTTAAGTAGGGCTATTTAAGATCACTGATGCCCAGTACTCAGGTCATTATTGGATTTTTTCTGACCCAACTAAGAGAAAAACATCCTCCCCAGCATACACAGGATGTACTCGCATGCTCCCCCACTAAAATTCCAGTTTTCCCAGTCCCACGGTGGCCTTTATCTTAACCATAACTGTTACCATCACACATTTACACACACTACCTTGAGATGATGCTGTATTTAAGATTTGTGAGAGGGGAAGTTGTGGACAGTTCATAGAAATTAGGTTCTCTTTGTTCTTGTTTCAGACCGTTCATCTTCGAATGATCTGCAGTCTCCAGCTAACCCTTGTTTTATCTTGATGGCTTGACGGAGGCTGTGAGAAAATATTCAGACCATTCCATGAACGGCTAGGCTGCGTGACAAGCCTTCACTTTGAGTGTTTGTGATGGAGCGCAAGCTGATCCACCAGCCTGTTTTAATTTAAGATGAAAATTGCGACAGGAAGTATGGGGGATAGGAGGTCAGTGGCCAGTATATGGGAACTTGTTAACGGAGCCGTTTCAGATTGGGGTGAGGAGAGTTTTGGACATATTTCCCATGGAGAGTGCATTACCATCAACAATGTTTGGATTCTAGTCCTGTAACTTTCTGATGGTCAGCTATTTGAGCCGAGATCTCACCCGTAGCACACAGAAATTGATTGTACATTAAGTCTGATGCCTCCACTCCTATCATTTGTTTGTTGAAATTCAAAATGCAGCTCCATCAAAACATGCTTTTTTCCCATCTCTGTACCACAGAGAATAATTTCAATGCGTCCCTTGTAAAACAACCAAAAATCCTGTTTACAGGCAATCCGGACTGTTTAAAAGCAGAAATGTGCTGCTCTTATTTTTGTTTATGTGCATATATAACTGTAATTTCTGTGTGTGGAGATTTCTCTATGTAAACAGTCCCTTTCGGGTATCCTTGCATGCAATGTGTGAAAGTTAAAGTTTACTGACTTTACGTGCTCTTTACAGTGGTTGAAATATTAATAACCTTAATGTTTACCATGTCTTAGCCCATAGACTTCCATTGTATGTGCATTACTGTAAACAAGACTTTTGTTTGTTTTTACAAATCGAGGGAGCAGTCAAACTTATTTTCTGTGCTAATGGACAGCATGTCACAGATGCTTTTTTGAACCTGAAATATCCCTTTTAATAGAAAGATCGTTTAAATTAGGGAAGGAATCTAAAGGAATTTAACAATTCTGGTTCCTTAAAGGAATATATTGGGTTCAATACAAGTTACGCTCAGTCAAAAGCATCTGTAGCATGCTGATTGCCACAAAAATTAATTGTTAATTATAAATGGTTACAGCAAGGCACTTACAATGGAAGTGAATGGGGCCAGTCCTTAAACACTGAAATTCACAGAGTTTCAAAAGTATAGCAACAAGATGTAAACGTTTTAACATGATTTTAGTTCGATAAAATATTTGACCAACCCTATCTGTGTGAAGTTAAATCCAATACAGAGATTACAGGGTTTCCTTGTCATGACAACAAAGTTTTAATATTGGGTATAACTTTACATACAGTACTGTGCAAAAGTTTTAGGCACTTGTGAAAAATGTTGCATAGTGAGGATGTCTTCTATAATAATGACATAAATAGTTTTCATTTATCACTTAATGTCATACAAAGTCCAGTAAACATAAAAAAAAAAATGCTAAATCAATATTCGGTGTGACCACCTTTGCATTTAAAACAGCACCAATTCTCCAAGGTACACCCGGACACAGTTTTTCTTGGTTGTTGGCAGATAGGATGTTCCAAGCTTCTTGGAGAATTCGCCACAGTTCTTCTATCTATTTAGGCTGTCTCAATTGCTTCTGCCTCTTCATGTAATCTCAGACTGACTCTATGTTCAGTGGAGGGCTTTGTGGGGTCCATGACATCTGTTGCAGGGCTCCCTGTTCTTCTATTCTAATCTTTTCTATTTGTCTTGTCTAACATTTATATTTCCTATTGACACACTAAAGCTGAAGATATAAATAACCATCTTAAGACAAATGTTTTTGTGAAACTTTTGCACAGTACTGTATATAAGATTATTAAGAGATTTTATCACACAAAAATTATGTTAACATGTAAACTGTTTACGTCTAATCAAACTTTTGAAATGATGAGTATTTTTATGTTTATGGACTGGCCCCATTAACTTCCATTGTAAGTGCCTTACTGTAACCACCATTTTTGCTTTCTTTTACAGTTTTTCTGAATTGCTAAAACACTAAACCCCATTCTATGAATCAAATGCTCAGTGGCCTAAACCCATTTGTCGAATCAATCACTCTTTGTGCAAAACTCTAAACACATTCTCACTCACTAAAACACATTTTGCACTGTGATGCACTTGTGTTGCAAAACAGTAAACACAGGCAGCAAAAGTTAACACAGTTACAACACAGTTGTCATCGTTTACACACAACGACTCAAAATTGTTCACACTCATTTCTAATGATGTGAAAATGTGATGCTGAGGCAGAATGAATCTCTCATTGACTTTGATTAAGCAGTTGCACAACATTTTTGAGTTAGTGTACTGTCATGTGTTTTTCATTTAGTGTTCTTTGTTCTCTGGGGTTTTGCAGTTGGACTATTGTATTTTTACAGAATGCAAGTGCTGAATATACAGACACTGTATAACATGCAGTACTTACAGTATACAATATATTCACTGTACTACTGTAAGTTGTGATTACTATACGTTTTTGACAAAATGTGCTTACTATATACAATAAACATTTGTTCCTGTACATACATGCCCTGGACGCTGTGTTCTCCATTTTCTGATGCAGTGTCTAATGAATGCTCTGTAGTGTTTATATATTGACTTGCTATGTGTATGATCTGAAAGCATTGTTTGATTCTGAGCACAGATGAAATGGTTTTGAGGTGATTGTTTGATTTTGCCAGAAGAGTCAGGGGTTTTGTGAATATAGTTTGAAGATTTGGTTTTCTGTTTAAAGCTGTGAGAAAATGGGTGAAGGTTTCAAGAAATGTGTTTTAGCAATTCAGGAAAAGCTGTAAATAAAGGAGGGACGAGTCTTTTTTTGTTTTTTCTTTTTTGTTTGTTTGTAGAAATCAAAATTATGCGGCAAATAGTGTTGATTGCATACAAATGCACAGGTTAATTTGTGGTTTTCAGTTAATTTCTTGGGGCAATGGCGTTCCCGTTCAAACTGGCTAAATTTGTTAGCGGAATAAAGTGTATTTCTATCCTTTCTCCAATAAATAGCCTATGAAAGCTTTGCGGGTTTCGTACATATATGCATGGGATCTTCTGCGTCTGTGGTTGTGCAATGTTGACCATCGTGAGTGGCCAGAACACATTCACGCAACAGATCGACAGATGCACACATATATATATATTTGGCAAATTATATTAACATGCAAATTATATATACAGAACTTAAATTGCACAATAAAATTCTAGAGTCAATAAATAATGAAAATGGCAGAATACTTACATATTGCTGCTTGTGCTATTACACATAATTCCTCATTTTAAATGTAACCCTCCCCTCCTAGATTTCATTGATGCAAAATCACCAATGACTTGTCAGATCTGCTCAGCAATCACATGGTGAATACTTATTTTCAGAGTCGATCTTGTGTCAGGGTGTACCTATACTGTTGATAATGGTTATTTTATGTTTGTTTAGAATGTAAGAATGCATTATGAACATCTATAATCCTAACCATTTAGAGCCTTTTAGGCTGAGTAGCCTGTCAGGAACAACTCGGGGCACCCATCGCGATCGTGCGAGCTCTGTGGAGGGGCGATCGATCAGGCACCCTGACGTGCCGCCCCAGAGAGCGTTGTCGCCCTAGGTGCCTGCCTAAATCACCTATGCCAGGATCCGCTACTGAATCCATGCACCAGAAGAATGCATGAATATTTATGGGTTTCTTTGCACAGAATACCATCCACAAAAACAAAAGTCATGCAGTATGTGTAATTTAATGCACAAATAAATGCTGAGCCATTTGTATTGGTGTTCTTCTTCGAGAATGTCTGTTCTGCAGTCTTGACACACACGCACGTGCAATGCTGGGGGAATGGTTTAGCGTGGCGTAAAGCAAATGCCCATTCATTAAAATGAAGGGAAATATCCAGTTGATTTGTGGGGGGGGGGGGGTTAGAACAAAAGAAAAAAAATGTGTTCAGAATGTTCAGTTTCGGCTGTCTTGGCAGCACACGGAGGACCAACAGCATATTAGGCAGGTGGTCATATTGTTTTGGCTCATCTGTGTATTTTGATTTACAGTTTTTCGCAATCGATTTTACGCATTTCTCTAAATTCAGGTCACTGCTCTCAATACAATTAACACAGCCATCTGAACACTTTGTAACTGTCCTAAACAGATTGTGCATTTTCTTGATTTTCCTCATTTTCTTGAAACACTACATACAATTTCTCTGATCTAAAATTCAAGCTTTTAAAACAGTTAACACAAACAACTAAATTAAAGTCATACTCTCAAATGCACATGTCAGGTTGTCAAATGCCTTCATATTATTGTAATATCAGCTGTGTTAGTAATGCACACAGCAAAGAAAATGCAGTTTACTAAATTTTTCACACAACTGTCATGACTTTGCTATCTATGAAAGGGGTCAAATATGAAAATTCAGAGCAAATAAACAATGAGGAAGAAGAAGAAGAAGAAGAGGATGAACAACATGAAGAAGAGGTGCAAAATGAGAAGAGGTAGAGTGGGTAAGGGAAGAGAAAGTAGGAGGAAGAAGAGATGAGAAAAGGGGATGGTTTTCTCAACTCTTTCAGGGGTGAGCATTGCATTAAAAGAGTTTAGGAAAGACCAAATGGAGATGGTGTAATGATGGTGAGCAGAGAGAAAGAGGACAGCAGGGTGTAAGAAGACACAGAAGAGGCTCAAATGATCTGATAGTTCCTCTAATTTATCATATTATGAATCACGGTCTCTCTGAGACACTTCTACCTACGGGTATGAGGCCGTGCCGGTTAGCACTGGGGGCGATTTGGGGACCTCAATGGGACCACCTCTGCCGGGTATCCCCCCACGGACCTTCCATTCCCCAGCACGCTCGCTTGCCCCGGTCGGGTGCACGGATGAGAACGGCGGCTCGTCTCAGGGCGAGTTCGACCTCTACTTTGGAGCCCGGGAAGAAGACGAGTTATCGAGCGCAGCATCGGAGAGCAGGCTCATCCAGTCAGACGCAGAGGCTTCGACTGGGCTTCCTCCTTCGGAAATGGTCGCCCAGTCCCAGGCTGACGCGGAAATGACGGACATGCTTTCCTGGGCAGCCGCGAGTGTTGGGCTGGAGTGGAACCCTCCACTCTCCCCTGAACCCTCGCGGCTCAACAATTAGTTCCTGGGCTCGGGCGCTGCCAGTGGCCACGCCCCGCCCCCGTTACTTTCTTCCCGGAAGTGCATGAGGAGCTGACAAGATCATGGGAGACACTTTTACTGCCCGGTCCCGGTCTTTCAGCTCCCCCGCTCTCGCTACCCTCGATGGTGGAGTGGCCAGGGGCATTTCGTGTCCGCAGAGCGCCACCACCTGGCATGGGCGCCCAAAGCTCCCATCCAGGGCCTGTAGGTTTACGTCATCCCTGATGGCTAAGGCCTACGGTGCCGCTGGAAAAGCCGCCTCCACCCTGCACGCCATGGCTCTCCTGCAAGTACACCAAGCCAAGGCGCTAAAAGAACTGCACAAGGGTAGTTCTGACCCGGGATTGATGCAGGAACTGCGCTCAGCGACCGACCTTGCTCTCTGGGCGACGGTCACTTCGCGGTATCTCAGGCAGGCGATGTCCACCCTGGTGGTCCAGGAGCGCCACCTTTAGCTCAACTTGGTTGAGATGCGAGAGGCTGACAAGGCACGGTTCCTTGACGCCCCCATCTCCCAGGCTGGCCTATTCAGCAACACCGTCGAGGACTTTGCCCAACAGTTCTCGGCAGTGAAGCAGCAGACGAAAGCCATACAACACATCCTGCCCCGGCGCAGCTCAAGACCCCGCACCCCATCTGCTCATCACCAAGGGCGTCCTCCTGCAACAACAACACTGGCTCCACCACAGCACGCCCCCGTGGCCCGGAGGAGAATCTTTTGTCCAAGAGGCTGTGGTACCCAAAAATTCAACAAAAGAATGGTTTTCATGTTCCCTGGGTCACATGTCCGGTGCACACGGCCATCGTCACGACCACAGTCCACCGTCCCATTTTTGCAGGTATGGCGCTCCAGCGACGGTGCGCCCGGCTGTGGCACAAACACGCCCACACGGGATTGGGTCCAGTGGACTACGGGGACGAGACTCCTCCTCCCTCCTCCTCGGCCAATCTTATGGTGGGCGGCAGGAGCAAGGTAAGTGCTTGATGTCCCTGGACTCAGCACGGCCTTGGGGCTCGAATCCCCTCGATGTGGCACCTCGAGCTCCGCCCCGCCACGAGCCCCCACCCGCCGATACGACCAACGTGATCATTCCCTTGGTCCCCCTCACCCGGAGTTTGGGTACGTGGCTCGCGCTTTCCAACCCATCGCGATGGCTGACCAGACCGTCCGACTCGGCTACGCGATTCAGTTCGCCAGGCGCCCGCCCAGGTTCAACACTGTCCGCTTCACCTCAGTGAAGGGCGAGAACGCCGCTACCTTGTGTGCGGAGATCACTACCCTTCTGCGCAAGGGCGCAATAGAGCCTGTCCCTCCAGCCGAGATGAAGAAAGGTTTCTACAGCCCTTACTTCATCATACCGAAGAAAGGCGGTGGGTTGCGACCAATCTTGGACTTGCGAGTAATGAACCGGGCTTTGCACAGACTCCCGTTCAAGATGCTGAAGCAAAAACGCATTCTAGCGAGCGTCCAGCGTCAAGATTGGTTCATGGCGGTAGACCTGAAGGACGTGTACTTCCACGTCTCAGACTTACCTCGACACAGACCCTTCCTGCGGTTTGCCTTTGAACCAGTACCAGTACAAGGTCCTCACCTTCAGCCTGTCCTTGTCCCCTCGCATTTTTACGAAGGTTGCAGAGGCAGCCCTTGCCCCGCTAAGGGAAGTGGGCGTCTGCATCCTCAACTATCTCGACGACTGGCTAATCCTAGCCTCCTGGACTGGCCCGCGGCTGTGTTGGCACATCAACTGCCTAGAGTTGTTGGCAGTACTGCTCACCTGCGGAGGTTTTGGCCGTTGATCCAGGGCAAGCACGTGTTGGTCCGGATGGACAACACAGCGACGGTAGCGTACATCAACTGCCAAGGCTGTCTATGCTCCCGTTGCATGTCACAACTTGCCCTCCGTCTCCTCCTCTGGAGTCAGCAGCGCCTCAAGTCGCTACGAGCCACTCACATCCCGGGCGACCTCAACACCACAGCAGACGCGCTGTCACGTAAGGTTACCCTCAGGGGAGAGTGGAGACTCCACCCTCAGGTGGTCCAGCTGATTTGGAGTCGATTCGGTCGAGCACAGGTAGACCTGTTTGCTTCCTGGGAATCCTCCCACTGCCTGCTTTGGTACGCCCTGACCGAGGCACCCCTCAGTATATATGCGCTGGCACACAGCTGGCCCCCTGGACTATGCAAATACGCATTTCCCCCAGTGAGCCTACTTGCACAGACCCTGTGCAAGATCAGGGAGAACGAGGAGCAGATCATCCTAGTAGCACCCTACTGGCCCACCCAGAGGTGGTTCTCAGATCTCACGCTCCTCGTGACAGCCCACCCCTGGAAAATTCCCCTGAGGAAGGACCTTCTTTCTCAGGGACAGGCACCATCTGGCACCCGCAATCAGACCTCTGGAATCTCCACGTCTGGCCCCTGGACGGGATGCGGAAGACCTAAGTGGCCTACCACCCACAGTGGTAGACATGATCACTCAGGCTAGGGCTCCCTCTACGAGGCGCCTGCATGCCTTGAAGTGACGTCTGTTCGCTAAATGGTGTTCTTCCTGATGAGAAAACCCCCAGAGATGCGCAGTTGGATCATTGCTTTCCTTCCTGCAGGAGAGGCAGGAGGGGCGGCTGTCCCCCTCCACCCTGAAGGTGTATGTAGCCGCTATTTCGGCTCATCACGATGCAGTAGATGGTAAGTACTTGGGGAAGCACGACTTGATCATCAGGTTCCTGAGAGGCTCTAGGAGGTTGAATCCCTCCAGACCAAGTCCTTTGGGGTCTACAGGGAGCTCCCTTTGAGCTCTTGGAGTCAGCTGAGCTTAAGGCACTTTCTTTGAAGACTGCTCTCCTGACTGCGCTCACTTCCATCAAAAAGGTAGGGGACCTGCAGGCGTTCTCTGTCAGCGAATCGTGCCTGGAGTTTGGTCCGGGTTACTCTCATGTGATCTTGAGACCCCGACTGGGCTATGTGCCCAAGGTTCCCATGACCCCTTTTAGCGATCAGGTGGTGAACCTGCAAGCGCTGCCCCAGGAGGAGGCAAACCCAGCCTTGGCGTTGCTGTGTCCAGTGTGAGCTTTACGCATCTACTTGGATCACACGCAGAGCCTTAGAAGCTCCGAGTAGCTCTTTGTCTGCTTTGGTGGACTGTCTCCAAACAGAAGATCACCCACTGGGTCATTGACACCATCTCGATGACATATCCGGCTCAGGATGTGCCACCCCCTGTGGGGTCATGAGCCCACTCCAGGATTGTGGCGGCCTCCTGGGCCCTGGCCAGTGGTGCCAATTTGGCAGACATCTGCAGAGCAGCGGGCTGGGCAACACCCGACCCATGTGCGAGGTTCTACAATCTCCGGGTTGAGCCGGCCTTGTCCTGTGTATTGGCAGGCACGAGCAGGTAAGTTCCGGGACAACTGGCCGGGTGTACAGCTTGCACATAGCGCCTTTCCTCTCCCTTGAGGGGAAGACGTGTGCTCTTGACTCCCAGTCATGTTTACAGACTGTGATCCCTGGATGACTTTCCTCCTTAGCCCTCTGGCAGTTGAGTTTGCAGAGAAACTCGCCCAGTACGTGCACTAATGAGCCCCTGTACTGAGGTAGGTGCTCCACATGTGCTGGTTCCCCAAAGGTGACCCCATGTGATATCTTACGCAAAATCATTTCCCTGTTGGCAAACTGCGTCTTCCTTGGGCAGAGGCCCCTCTGCCGCCATGCTTTGTAGAATCTCCTCCCCCTTCGGGTAGGACCTACCATGGGACCTCTCCACATGACATACTTCCGACAAGACTCGGTAAGACCATGTGACGTATTCCACTCAAAATACCACCCCCCCCCCTTTTTGGGCGGGGTGTGGTCTCCGCGGTGTCTTCCCTTGGGAGAGACATCCCCCGATGTAGACACTTATGGCTCCCAGTCAGTTAACAAATTCCACTCTTTTTGGGGAGAAAAGAGAGGGAAAGAGGCCTTGGCTGGGCTAGCCTGTCCCTATAGTTGGGCAGTCGACTGAAGGATCTTTATTGCGGATTTTTATGATAAATGTGTTATTTCAATCATAGAGTTGCATGTCTATAGCTGAAAATGTTATGAATTCAATAGAGAACACATCTATAGTTTTGATGTTAGTATTTAGTTTTAATAAATGCATTATCAGGAAAGAATATGTTGCTTCATTATGCAGTGACATTGAATAATTTTGCAAAACTGGGTGTCTGTTTCATCCGCAGTGTGAATGTTTTTGAGAGCACTGATTATAGTTTGGAGAAATTTATAAAATCGACTGAGAAAAACTGTAAATTAAGAAAAGTATAATTAAGTAATGACATTTCCCTTTAAAATTTAAAAAGACCAATAATGCAAGATAAAACACAAAATGATGAACTAATTCAAACAAAGATGCTGTTTGACCAAACCCAGCTCTGTAACCAAACCCACTTCTCTAACTGGTGGCCATTAACAGGCAAATATTATTCCTTTCTGTTGTTACTGGAGAACTCGAAACAACAAGATGTTTTATTTGCTCATGTCCACGCTCCTAACCATTGTTCATTTATCCAAGCCACACAATGTAATGTTTGATTTTATCTTTACCAGCTAACTTTCCAGAGAGCACTCTGCTTAGTTTGATTTAATACCATAAGAAAAAAAGAAAACACTGTTTAAGTGCCAAAACAAACTACTGTTCCTCATATCTATGGTTAGTAATAAACTTTGGCACGTAACTTGTCACAAACTATTTGTGTTCTGGACATGAATGACACCTCAAATTGTGCAGTTTGTTGGGGAGAGAGGTGTGCTATTACATTTCTCAGCAACCAAATGGGAAAAAAATCTAGACTTACATTGAAAAAGGAAACTGAGCAGTATCTAATGACTTAAATATCTGAAACTTGAGCTCTTATGACTTAGGCAAGTAAGCAACCACCCAAAACCACCTAGCAACCGAATAGTGATGCTCTAAAAACCACTTAGAACATCTTCACATTGTGGCGGGAATATTAGCAGGGCAAGCATCACATACATTTTCTACAGAAACGCACACACCCAGATAAATTTAGTTATCCAGTTATTCTGGGCAGAAAGGAGTTAGGCCAAATGTTCAAGTGTCTGTGTTGTTAAGGGGGGAAATAAACATGGGGTTAGATTGTCGAGGGATATGTCAGCACAACCATGGAGGGCCTTGGTTCAAAGGTCAGGACAAAGTTTCTGACAAACGGGAAGTGGTGGTGGAGCTTTGTGACCCTGTTGTTGCTGCATTCCCAGTGGAAAGTTGTTTATTTCTTTCTAAAACATACTTTAGTCATCAGCTTCCTTGCTTTATCGAATACTGCATCACGCAGCAGAGATTCCAACAACGAATGTTTGCCATTTACTGTGAGAACAGGATTAGAGATTTAAATATAGCATCACTCCTCTTGTGGAGACCAAAACAAAATCATGTTTTCTTTGGCTTTGTTGTGGTGCAAGATAAAGTTTGTATACTGTCAGATCCAGTAGCATCAAGCATGTAAAGGTTTGAACCCTTTAAGCTCTGAGGGTGTTTTTAAAGATTTCCTGTTTCAGTGGCATACCCAAAATTAAAGGCTTATATCTCTACAAATAAATAAATAAACAAGGAGGGTCAAGTGTTTGGTATCATTTAAAAAAAAACTTTCACATTTTTAATGATATAAATTATGATAAATTCTGAGACTCTCAGCCTAAGAAACTGCTAAAACAAATCACTTTTTTTGAGAACTTGAGACAAAAAACTTTTTTTTTCTTCATATTTTTCTGATTTGAAACGATATACCTCAGTGTAAATAAGGTGGCTCTGAAAAACTTTTATTTTTTTCCCAATCATGTCACCTGTATCTGAGTAAAATTCTGTGTTGATACGATAAAGCAATCAAAAGTTATAGCAATACAAAATAATTTATCCTAGTGTCCAAAAACATCTCCAAGAGTCCAAAAGCCTCTCCAACCAAATAAAACATAATAATTGTACAAAAGAACTAATTACACATGCAAAAACAACGATGACTAAAGGTTTACATAGCATGGAGACACAAATTTAGTACTGAGATTTCACAGAATGAGGTTCATTCTGTGCCATTTGAGTCATCATTGAGTCTGTGTCATGTACTTGGCGCGATCTCCTGGCCATATGTAAGTCACCAGTCACATGTCCCTCTGCCCAAATATGGATGATTTTTGCACCGATCTGAGCCAATCCGATTTGTTTAGTATTCCAATGACATCATCTGATTCAGGAAAGATAACATGTTTATAGCCATATGCACATTGTGCTTCATGTGGATTATCTAATGATCTATGCAACCGATTACGTTGTGTGTGGGCTCGCTGGAAAGATAATCACCTCCTCTAAGTAACTGTATGTGATATGTTATGTTCTGTTTATTTTTCGTGAAGTTATAAGTTAAAATGTGGCATATGAGCAACACCTGTTCACATGAAATATAAATGTCAAAGAGCTGATAACTTCCAAAAATGTGCTTATTCAAAAAATCCAACAATGCGAGTAAATCGCAAGACTTGATGGGGTTATTCTCTGCTTTTGGCGTCAAAATATATACTTAAAGGTTATACTTAAAACGTTTATGATCTTATACCAATAAAGGAACACAGTTTAAGGTGTTTACATGATCTTACATGTTGTCGACTTATTAATCGTATAAAATTGTGCATGTAAACGTGCTCTGTAACGTCAAAACGGGTGGTGTGCACATTTTTGAAAGCAACTGAACAGACAGGAAGGTTTTTACAAATTACATTTTAGTCTTTTCCTCACACAAAGTCAGAGTCATCTGGACTAGTTTCATGGTGCTTTTTTTTATTTATTTTTTTATTTATTTATTTATTTATTTATTTTTTGAGCTTGACAGACCCTAATCACTACATGCTTTTGTTGTATGTAAAAGTGCAGTGTGCACAAAATATCTTCTATTGTGTTCCACAGAATAAAGAAAGTCTTTTGGATCATTTTGGGTTGCTTTTTTGTGATTTTTATTTTTATTTATAGTTTTTTTTTTTTTGGCATGATAGGGTGTTTCACTGAATTAAAAAGACATACTGTTAGTTGACCAACCCTTTACTGGTCCATGAGACTGATTTACTGGTTCCTCATGATGATTTGTTTGTGGCAAAGGGGAGGGTTGTTCAAAATCAGTGCATATATCCCACCAAGGGCTGAGACTGCCCACTCAGGCTAAGGGACAAGCAGTCCAGCATCCACTCATTTACACAGATATGCAATGAAGATTTATAGACAAGTGTATTTTTCTGTTGACTGGATTTCACTTCTCAGTGATTCAGACGTTTTGATCAAAAGGAAAGAAAGGAAGAGAGTTCACAGAGAGATCCAGCTTTGAGATGATGCAACCAGCAGGTAAAGAGATACCACCCCAATCCACTTCACAAAGATAACAAAAATTACGTGACCGTGGCAACATTTTTACTAAATGATATTGCGCATTTCCTCAGACGTATCGTGGTAGTTCCGAGTTTAAATGTCCACTGTGCCGCTAAAACAGAGCTTTCTCCCAAACAGAGAAGGTTAATCTTGTATCGACAAAACCTGCCTCCCTACCCTAAACCTAAACCTAGCGATAGTGTCATATAAAGCAAATGCAAGATGGAAAATTAATTTGCTGAAGCAACCATGTAATTCTTGTGGTGCTTCTATGACAATTTCGGCTCACGTGTCAACTCGCATGCTCTTCAGGACTCCCACACCTAGTCCTTTGCATTGAAATGCATTGCTCTATCAGTTGAGCTACCAAGCTACTTGTTTACATGCAAACAAGCTTGTAAATGTAGTTAGTTAGGTGATGCAAACGTTAAAATGTATCGTTATGCACTAGTTAAAGTGTTTTGATGTCATAAGATAGCATTTTGTGAAGAACAGGAAGATAATTTTATTATAAGAAAGATACTTTTCTGACATCATACATTCACTTAAAAAAAACACACACACATTGGGACCAGTTGGTTAAAAGTGATTGCAAAAATGCCTTCAACTGTATTTGGAAATATTATAATTTTGAGTTCAGTGAACTTATATTTACCAGTTGGTAAACGTGTAATTCTCTGTGATACCTGATTTGTGATTTTGGCTGAAAACAACTCTGCTTTGAAAGTTATTTTAATTTTCAGACTTGTAATTCAATAATATTAAGGTGTTGTGTACGACAAAGGTAATATTCAACCACTATAAAGCTAATGATGCAATTTTCTCATCTGGCTTACTTTATGCAAATTCGTTATTTGAATAAATAAATCATATGTGTTTTGTAAAAATGATGCAGATGTATTCAGATATGATTATCCACTAGTACAACAAGAGCTTGTCAGGTCATCCATTGTTTGTTTAGGATACTTCTGTCATTTGTTTCCAACCTGAATGCACGACACGTCATATTAATGACTGCTTAAGTCGAACATAGGAGCTTACCAGGTGCACTTGATGGCAGCATTACTTCAGAGAAAAGGTGGGTCTAGCATCATTTGTTTGCATATGCAACATAATATGATGTAATAACATTTATACATTTTAAATGTGCCACACTTTTAGGGGCCACTGTATGTTTAGGAGTGCACTTTAACGGCATTCTATAGAAAAGATATAGAAAGAGAGAGTGTTTGAGAGAGATAAGAGTGTAGGAGGAGACTATACTGGTTATATATTGTCCCTAATTTGAGATGTTAAAATAAACATTAATACAACAATTACAGTTAAACTCAATGTCCTCAGTTATGTATCACTTTAAATTCCAGCCTGTTGTTAACCATCATAGTAAACCACTCTTGTTAATTTAATCAGCTTCACACTTGGGGTGGGACACAACTAGCATTGTTAACCCCTGAAAACAAATGAGGAAACAAGGTTTTTCCCACACCGAGTCATTTGAAACCAAGCCACAACATAAAAGAGAGAATAATGGCTAGTAGAGACGAAGACGTAAACTTTTGAACCAGGTTTGGTAGTTTTGCACTCTATGTGCAAATGCGATCTACAGTATATGGACAAGTCATCGGACCGTTCTCATAATAACTGTCAAAGTATGCGACACAACCCTCAAATAAGCCATAAGCATTTGGGAACCAAGTGTTGTGGTTTGATTTGCCACAGTTAGCAAATGACAGGAAGGAGAAGCATTTATAGCCTAGATGAACACCTTGCCAAATGTTAAGACAACGGGGTGTATCTATTATGCTTTATTTGGAGTTATGTGGCACAAAAAATACTGTATCATTAAAGAAATAAATACATTCATATTAGTACCAAGAAACCATTTATGCATCAAAAGTAGGTTAAAATAAACCACAAACTTACCTTAACAAATACTGAAAGGGCTTTACATTTTTGAAAACCAGGGCCACATTCACTCTAATATTCAGAATTGGTTACGTCCATGTGTAAAAATATGAGATGTAAGACCATTTATGAAAAAGCAAGAAGACAGACTGCAAGCTGGATATGAGTAGCATCTGTAGGACTGAAAGGGTGCCCAAAATTTAATACACTGAAAAAAATTATTTTGTGGTGAAGTAAATGTAGCAGAATAGATTAAGTGCTTTCTACATTGAATAAGTTAAAGCGTGAACTTGAATATATTAAGTAAATTCGACATTTGTACTTAAATTCTCTAGCTTATAAGTAAATATTATTCATGATTGTTATTTATCTTTATAATGCATCATCATTTATCATTCTTAAAGTAGAAAACCATGTCATATGTATTCCCTAATTTGAGTAAATCTCACAGTAAATAAAATAAGTACATTTTACTTAAATTTTCGAAGTGTAAACCTGGCATGCACCAGGTTTAAAGAATGAATAAGCTAGCATGGTTTCACTGTTTGAAAGTTTATTTACACCAATTTTATTCTTAATTTTGCTGTTTCGTTTGGTAACTTCTTGCTTTGTGAATTCTGAAGTTCATTTTCTACTCAAAATTGTCCGTTCATGATCAAAAAAAGTACCTTTTGATTTTTACCGTCATTCTGTTTTGCGCAGCAGGTGTTGAGGTCATAGGTGTAATTTATGCGTGGGACAGTTGGAACATGTCCCTACCACTTTTTGCCTTTGCCAACTTTGTCCCCACCACTTTTTGAAATAGCTTCATCAGGAAAGTGTAAGGAGTTTCTATTTATTCATGCGTGTTATAATAAGTGCCGATCCAATGCTGGAGTTTATTTTTTATGTTATGATGAGTCCTCAGTGCGGCTGTTATTAGTGGAGTTGAGTGACAGCGGGGACTGACGTTCTCTCATGCATCCAGATGGGCGATCTATGCTCTACTCGCTCCTATAGAGAAGAAAAGTTTACCATGAGACCTTTGAAACAATCTAGCTAAAGCTCTTCTAATCCATGCATTTATCCACTGACTATCAAAATCCCAGTACTAATAGTGTTAGATGCACAGTATGGATCAAGTTCTCAAACTATTGATGCAAAATATTGGGGCCTGGGTAGCTCAGTGGTAAAATACGCTGGCTACCACCCCTGGAGTTCGTTAGCTTGCTAGTTCAAACCCCAGGGTGTGCTGAGTGACTCCAGCCAGGTCTCCTAAGCAACCAAATTGGCCTGGTTGCTAGGGAGGGTAGAGTCACATGGAGTATGTGGTTTGTTCTCGGTGGGGCGCGTGGTGAGTTGAGCGTGGTTGCCACGGTGGGTGGTGTGAAGCCTCCACACGCGCTATGTCACTGTGGCAACGCGCTCAACAAGCCACGTGATAGGATGTGCGGGTTGACTGTCTCAGACATGGAGGCAACTGGGATTCATCCTCCACCACCCAGACTGAGGTGAATCACTACACAACCACAAGGACTTAAAAGCACATTGGGCATTCCAAATTGGGAGAAAAAGGGAAGAAAAAAAATATGATGCAAAATATTTATTGGAATGCTTAAATTGGTCATAATTATTGGTCAAATTGGTCATAACAAATGACTATATCAAAACAGTAAAATATTATTTTCCATTATCTGCACATAGCCTAAATGATATTCATGAGTTTTGCCACTTTGTGAAGTCACAACCCCCCTCCCCCTTAATAAAAAGGGTCCCCACCACTTTTTAAAACAAAGTGACGCCCCTGGTTGAGGTGTGCGCGCGCAGGCCTGTCTCTTGTTCTTTTAGTGCAAGTTTATGTTGTCCAATAGACTACATAGCATGCATTAACCTTCCCTGTGGCTTCCGTTTGTCATTTTGTACATTATTAAACTTATAAGGAAAGTTTAAAAAGTTCATTTAAATTGACAAAATGTACATCCGATTTGTAAGTAAAAGTTACTGTATTAACTGAAATGTTTAAGCTAAATTTACTCACTTTAATAAAAATAAAAATTAAGTAAATCTTACTAGTCATTTTTTTCAGTGATAGGAAAAAGAAAAATACTAATCAGTTCACTTCAGAAAATAAACCATGCTTTCAAATCTGCCAAAGTATGCAGAAGGTAAATTACATCAAAGTCTTGTCACAGGTTCAAGACAGGGAAACTGTGTTCGTACACATTACGTCTTTACTTGTGTTTTCGTGTTCTCTACAGTGTCCTTGAAGAACACACTTAACCCATTCATTAAAACTGTAAATATGAGGTTTAGAGAGTACCCTGCCCACATTCCGGATCTACAGTGATAAGAACAGGGAAACACCTTTGAATACGTCATACCAGCGCTCTGCACGCGCTTTCCACACGTAAGCTCTAAGTTGCATTTTGTCCATCGCACTGTGAATTTTATGCTAAAAAGTATGACCCTTTAAATGGTTAAGACTTAGCTCTTTGGAAGTTGTGAGCAGGAAAGCAATTTACATGTCCTGCAGTGGTTAAGTGATAAACAAAGTGCTGCACCAGGTGAGCAAACAGTCAGACGGAGCGACCGGGAGTGCTGGAGCGATTTTCAGCCTCAGCTCACGTAAGATGAACAATTTTCATAAACTATCTTCTTCTTTTCTGAAGTTCCGAAGTGACGCTGATCAATTTTAGTATTTGTCTTGAGTCTTAATTTATGATCAAGTTGCCAACATTAACGATTTCCAGCATAATTTAAACTTGTTTAATCTTATTCTCGCTTTAAACACACCAAATACAGTCCTGTCTCGAGCCAGGTGACAAAACAATTAGTTAAATTACAAAAAGTAAACTGCACAGTGCGGAATTTGATGCTAGTGTCAGCTGTTCAAAACTGAAGGAACTTGAGGTTGAGCGCCTCAGCTGATCATTATAAAGTACTGATTAGATAGACAATCGTGTGCAGATTTAATTCTCTATAGAGGCGCAATCAGGGGCGTAGATTTCGGGGTGGGATGGGGGGGGGGGGGAGGTAACCCCCCCAATAATCAAGAGAGATATGGGAGATATGCCTTGCAAAATGTTTGGTTGCATAATGTACAGTATATACAGGTGCATCTCAATAAATTAGAATGTCGTGGAAAAGTTCATTTATTTCAGTAATTCAACTCAAATTGTGAAACTTGTGTATTAAATAAATTCAATGCACACAGACTGAAGTAGTTTAAGTCTTTGGTTCTTTTAATTGGGATGATTTTGGCTCACATTTAACAAAAACCCACCAATTCACTCTCTCAAAAAATTAGAATACATCATAAGACCAATAAAAAAAACATTTTTAGTGAATTGTTGGCCTTGTGGAAAGTATGTTCATTTACTGTATATGTACTCAATACTTGGTAGGGGCTCCTTTTGCTTTAATTACTGCCTCAATTTGGCGTGGCATGGAGGTGATCAGTTTGTGGCACTGCCGAGGTGGTATGGAAGCCCAGGTTTCTTTGACAGTGGCCTTCAGCTCATCTGCATTTTTTGGTCTCTTGTTTCTCATTTTCCTCTTGACAATACCCCATAGATTCTCTATGGGGTTCAGGTCCTGGTGAGTTTGCTGGCCAGTCAAGCACACCAACACCATGGTCATTTAACCAACTTTTGGTGCTTTTGGCAGTGTGGGCAGGTGCCAAATCCTGCTGGAAAATGAAATCAGCATCTTTAAAAAGCTGGTCAGCAGAAGGAAGCATTAAGAGCTCCAAAATTCCTTGGTAAACGGGTGCAGTGACTTTGGTTTCCAAAAAACACAATGGACCAACACCAGCAGATGACATTGCACCCCAAATCATCACAGACTGTGGAAACTTAACACTGGACTTCAAGCAACTTGGGCTATGAGCTTCTCCACCCTTCCTCCAGACTCTAGGACCTTGGTTTCCAAATGAAATACAAAACTTGCTCTCATCTGAAAAGAGGACTTTGGACCACTGGGCAACAGTCCAGTTCTTCTTCTCCTTAGCCCAGGTAAGACGCCTCTGAAGTTGTCTGTGGTTCAGGAGTGGCTTAACAAGAGGAATACGACAACTGTAGCCAAATTCCTTGACATGTCTGTGTGTGGTGACTCTTGATGCCTTGACCCCAGCCTCAGTCCATTCCTTGTGAAGTTCACCCAAATTCTTGAATCGATTTTGCTTGACAATCCTCATAAGGCTGCGGTCCTCTCGGTTGGTTGTGCATCTTTTTCTTCCACACTTTTTCCTTCCACTCAACTTTCTGTTAACATGCTTGGATACAGCACTCTGTGAACAGCCAGCTTCTTTGGCAATGAATGTTTGTGGCTTACCCTCCTTGTGAAGGGTGTCAATGATTGTCTTCTGGACAACTGTCAGATCAGTAGTCTTCCCCATGATTGTGTAGCCTAGTGAACCAAACTGAGAGACCATTTTGAAGGCTCAGGAAATCTTTGCAGGTGTTTTGAGTTGATTAGCTGATTGGCATGTCACCATATTCTAATTTTTTGAGATAGTGAATTGGTGGGTTTTTGTTAAATGTGAGCCAAAATCATCCCAATTAAAAGAACCAAAAACTTAAACTACTTCAGTCTGTGTGCATTGAATTTATTTAATACAAGAGTTTCACAATTTGAGTTGAATTACTGAAATAAATGAACTTTTTCATGACATTCTAATTTATTGAGATGCACCTGTACATATAGGTACACTTAGCTAAAAATTATCAACTGTTCGTTCTCCAATTAAAAAAGTAACAAAAGTAATTAATAAAACGGACAAACCCAAACAATTAGATTTACCATGACTATAGTTCCAGCCAAAATATCACAAATAGGCTACTATAGTTATCGTTCCTATATTTATGCATTTATGCATTTGGCATACGCTTTTATCGAAAGTATTCCTACTTTAAAAACATACTAAATTAATCCCCTGGGGGCCTGAGTATCTCAGCGAGTATTGATGCTGACTACCACCCCTGGAGTCGCGAGTTTGAATCCAGGGTATGCTGAGTGACTCCAGACAGGTCTCCTAAGCAACCAAATTAGCCTGGTTGCTAGGGAGAGTAGAGTCACATGGGGTAACTTCTTCGTGGTCGCTATAATGTGGTTCTCGCTCTCGGTGGGGCGCGTGATGAGTTGTGCGTGGATGCCGCAGAGAATAGCGTGAAGCCTCCACGCGTCTCCGCGGTAACGCGCTCAACAAGCCACGTGATAAGATGCGCGGATTGACAGTCTCAGACGTGGAGGCAACTGAGATTCGTCCTTTTGCCACCTGGATTGGGGCGAGTCACTACGCCAACACGAGGACTTAGGGTGCATTGGGAATTGGGCAATTTGGGAGAAATTTTTTTTTTTTTTTAAACTAACCCCCTTGATGGACGAAACCAGCAAACACAAAACCTTACCCTAACATTTTAGTTTATGGTTCTTATTTGATTGTATTTTGGGGAACCAAATCCTAACGTTCAAGGAACGTTGTTTTTAATTTTTTTTTTTTATATAACCATAAACTAATCTTCCCAAAACTTTGCATAAAGGTTTTTGTGTGACAACCTAAAAATAACTTTAAAAAATGCTATATAATGGTTATTTATAGGTTATATTTAGCATTTTACATTATTTTTATTTATCATTAGCCTATTTCATTATGTTATTCATTGTATTATTTTTAGGGTCCTATTTTTAGTAGCCTATTTCATAAGTGTTGCAGAAAGGTGGTTGATAGACACTGACATTCGTGAAGGGTAAAATAATTTATATTTACATTTCTCCTTCCCATTGATTTTAAATGATAGAGTTACATATCTGTCCACGGCAGTAGAAGATAGTATAGAAATCCCAGAGGCGACTTGATGCATCACCTGTTTCATCAGTCATGTTGAGTTTAGGCTGCCATAAATAATAATAAAAATACAATGCCATATAAAAACGACAGTCATATATAATTATGAGTAAGTGTCAATCCATGGTGGTTTGGGTGTAACGTCACACCCTAAATGGTTAAAATGGCTTCTAAAGGTGCACTCAGTAATTTGTTCCTCATGAAAAAGTTTAACTCCTAAAGACATGAATTGTACTTGTGCAATATATATATGAAATCATGAGCACTCACATTAAAATGAAGACTTCAGTCATATCAGTAACCTTATAAAAGCTGTTTTATTCTACATGGAGAGGGTCCACACATGGGGGCTGCCATGTTAGAATCACATGACCAGCCGAATACTACTTGCTTAATCTCAGTAACCGTCCTGTTATTTGACACTTTTATTCATTGATTAAAGTAATCATGACTGACTGTGAACACTACATTTCTACAATGGCATCTGATGCTGCATCCAAGCCACTAGGTGTCAGTGTAAGTCCAAGATGACACAAAGACAAAAGTTACTGAGTGCACCTTTAAACATCTGTTGAAAGTGGATGTCATGTCTCAAATGCCCTCAGGAGCCGCTCACACAAACATGTTCTTGTGCTAAAAACAAAAAATGCAGGGCCATCTTTAATATCTGATGTGAATAAAAATGAGGCTGTGAAGGATAGACTCATGCTGCATTCCAGACTATGTTGGAGATTATCCGAGTTGAATTTTCCCACTTCCGACTTCAATGCGTTTCAGTCAATCACACATCACGGTCACATGTACAGCCTACCAGATGCTAGCTAGCTGGCTATCTAGTTGCTATTTAATGAGCACAATAGGGGAAAATGTTGGCATTGATTGATACACAAACAATTCTCCTTAACATACTCTTGTATATTTATTGTATATTGCATGTTCATACATTTCTTAAACGTTTGTTTTTATGATTCACAAAAACCCAGCTCCGGTTTATGCTCATTGGTCGCCACCGTTTTTTGAATTGACTTCAAATGACGCTGAAGTCAGTGTAGATCGATCAACCCCTACTTCACAAGTCGGATGTCCGTCTTCGGGCGGCATTCCAGTAGAAAGTAGACATTTTGAAAATTCAGACTAATGAGTTGTCTGAACGCACCATAGTATATCTCTTTAATGGGTTGTATTGTTTTTTTAAAGTGGTTTTCGATTGTTCCGCTGACAAAACATTGAAAGAAAAAAAAAGAAAACACGAGTTGTGGAAAATAAGATGTGGTCTAGAATGTTTATACAGCTTTTGGCAGGGCGGAGGGCGGGGCTGGGCCGTGATTCTGCACCTCTGGCCCCTAATCAGGCTGATCAAGCTCGAGAGGGATAAAGGCAACCGGAGACGGCTTTAAGTTAATCATTAAACTATTATTTATATTGTTAAGCCGGTTCTCGCATCCTCCTTTCCATTGAACTTTATTACACAGCTTTATACAATGCATGCCATTGAAGAGAGTCTGTCCCTCACAGCCTCGTTTTCATTCCCATCAAAAATAAGATATGGCGACTTATATGTGAATAAGGTGTATAGTGTTGAACGCTGGTGTCTCCAGAAGTGTTTTTAACAGCTTAAATTCTTTTAACTTGTCACGGTATCTTAAAAACATGGCGTTCCTGCATGAGACGCTGAAAAAACAGCAACACATGGCGCAGAGCTCAAAGACGTACAGTTGCTCTTGCACGTTTTCATAGGAAAACATTTATTTATTTTATGTTTTTTTTTTTTTTAGCATATTTTTTATTTGTACAGTGGTGGCTAATACCAAGTATTTTAGTAGCACTACTTAAAGTAGCTTATTTTGTAGGAAACTAGTTGGCATGAAGATTTTTTTTAAAAGGGATAGTTTACCCAAAAATGAAAATTCTCTCCTCATTTACTCACCCTTATGCCATCCCAGATATCTATGAATTTCTTTCTTCTGCTGAACACAAATTAAGGTTTTTAAAAATATATCTCCGCTCTATAAGTCCATACAATGCAAGCAAATGGTGGCCAGAACTCCAAAAGCTCCAAAAATGAGACAAAGTCAGCATAAAAGTAATCCATGGTTTAATCCATGTCTTCAGAAGAGATATGATAGGTGTGGGAGAGAAACAGATCGATATTTAATTCCTTTTTCACTATAAATCTCTACTTTCACAGTCTTCTTCTTTTGTCTTTGGCGATTCACATTCTTTGTGCATATCGCCACCTACTGGGCAGGGAGGAGAATGTATAATTTAAAAAACTGACTTAAATATTGATCTGTTTCTCACCCACACTTATCATATCGCTTCTGAAAATATGGATTTAACCACTGGAGGCTTATGGATTACTTCTATGCTGCCTTTATGTGCTTTTTGAACCTTGAAAGTTTTGGCCAACATTCAGAAGAAAAAAAAAAGGAAGTCGTACTTCTGGTATGAGGGTGAGCAAAGGATGAGAGAATTTTCCATTTTGGATGAACTATCCCATTAAGGGAATTAAATAACTTCGTTTAACCCTATCCTTGGCTTAGAGGGACGGGATAGCCCCATATAAATTGCTCTATTTACACTTGGCGGACTGTTTTGAAGGAAAAACTCAAAGTGCATGAGAAAATCAGCCTGTATAAGCGCACAACAGATACTGTAATTTCTTAACAGCGTAGAGACAAAATGCAGGATGAGATAAACCGAGCATTCAACTGGTTGTGAGGTTGGCAGTGATGTAGAGATGTGTGTAGAGCCACGGCTGGTGGGTGAGACGAAAACCCATTTGCCGAGGCGCACGTATTCAATCCTCTCCTCGAGTTTATGTAAATACTCTACAAACGACCGTGGAGGCATATTTCTCTCTAGCCGCACCACGAACACGACACAACTTCAACTACATCTACATCTACTTAGAAAGATAAAACGCAAATTCGCACCTTGAGCCAATGAAGGGTGAAGGTGATGTAAATACTGCGAGGAAAGATGAGGATACTGATGGATCTGGTGAGTTGCTTGTGCTGTTTATTCGGTGTAGTTTGAGTGTGCGTTTATTATTTCATTGCAAAAATCGAAAGGTATTTAATATATATATTTTTTACTGACAATAGTTTGTTTATTGTGCCAAATGTGTACCTTTATTGCGCACCTAAATCTTGCAAATGATACATGTGGCTTTTATTTTAAACGGGGTTTTATCCAACAATCTGTTAACACTAATGTTGCTACTATTATTCAGATAACCTATGTTTTATATATAAAGGATACTGTCGCTGTATATCAGACAGATAAGCAGTGTTCTTTGGTTTGAAAGCTTGTGTCCGATGGAGTCACGCATTGCCTGTAGGCTGCGCACAGACTGAAAGCATGAGAGCAGAAGAGGAAAATCCATCACAGCATCATCTTTTACCTGAGGATGAGAGCAGAGAGACGCTGATTTGAGGGGGAGGTGCATGTAAACCCGAGTTGTCAGAGGGGATTTTCTCGCGTTGGGTCACCCTCGCGGCCCCCGCGGTGAAGTGGGCGTTTAGAGATGATTTATTCTTGTTAGATTTGCCTATAATGCAAAGGCTTTTGCACTAAGCAGCCTCTTTTCATTGTGTTTATAGTGATACAATGTGGAAATAGGGGCAATAGTTATATGACAAAATTGGTCAACTTATGGAAATACTTTTTAGACATCAAGATGCTATTAAGAGAATGCATATTGAAATTAACCACTTCAGAAAAGGGTGCACCGTTTCCTGTATGACACTTTTATAACATCTCAAGAATTCTATGAGCAAATAAATGTCCATTGTGATTGGATCAGTCAATGTGACTGACCACTTTAAACATCCTTCTTGACAAATCTGTTCCACCCATTTAAGAAAAACAGTGTGATTTATGGGGGGGCCTTAAGCCCCTGCAGCAAAGGGACTTAAGCTCTGTTGTACCCTATACGGGAATCAGAATATGTACTTTTAAAAACTAGAAATATAAGCGTTAAATATTTCATTGGAACACAGAACGGGCTAAATTTAATAGCACAGTATTGAAGTGGTGGCTGAAAATAACATCTATATTTCTATATCTCTAGATAGTGCTCTATACATACTTCTTTGAAGTTCTCAAAGAAGGGGGCGTGTTACTATATTACCTTCTTTTTATCTTTGAATTTGGACATAAAGTGCCTATGGAAAATCATCGTACCCCTTTGGAAGTCAATTTTTTTCTTACAGCCTGAAATCAAAACCCATAAAAAAACTTTTAAAAAAAATCCAACTTAATTTACACAGTTTGCCTTACAACATTCAATTAATGAAATAAGGCAACAGTTCCAAAAATGTATAAAAGATGAAAAACTACAATAACAGGGTAAGTGATCATATCCACTTAGAGCTTGCTTTTGCTTTAAAGACAGCCATCTGTCTGTTTGGATCTCTACTAGCTTCGCGCACCTAGATTGGGAAATATTTGCCCATTCCTCCTTGCAGAATTGTTCGAGTTCAGTCAAATTTCGGGGTGAGCAGCGATGGACTGCTCTCTTCAAGTCCATCCACAGGTTTTTTTTAATTGGATTTAGGTCAGGGCTCTGACTTGGCCACTCAAGGACTTGTTGGTTTTTGGCAGTGTGTTTAGGGTAATATTTGTGTTGAAAGGTGAACCTCCTGCCCATCTTCAGTTGTCAACAGAGGGCCATTGATTTTCTGTAAGAATTTGGGTGTACATGGCAGCATCCATTTTCCTTTCAATCCTGACCAATTGCCCAGTCCCCGCTGAAGAGAAACACCTCCACAACATAATGTTGCCAACACTATGCTTTACAGTAGGAATGGTATTTTCTGGGTGGTGTGCGGTATTTGGTTTTCTTCAACTTTAGTGGTTGGAGTTCATTCCAAAAAGTTCAATTTGTGTCTCATCTGACGATAAAACCTTTTGCCGCATGGCATCAGAATCATCCAAGTGTTTTTTTGCAAAATGCAAATGAGACTTAATGTGGCACTTTTTCAGAAGAGGCTTCTTTCTTGCCACCCTGCCATACAGGCCAGCTTTGTGTAAAGCTTGGGACATTGTTTTCACATGCACAGACTGATCAATCTCAGCCATAACGGCTTGTAAATCCTTCAAAGTTGCCTTTGGTCTCTTGATAGCTTTTCTGATCAATATCCTCCTTGCACAGTCATCCACTTTGGAGGGACGGACCGATCTAGGTAAGGTTTTTGTGGTGCCATGCACTTTCCACTTCTTAATAATGTTCTGAACAGTACTCAGAGGTATAGTTAAAGCCTTTGAAATCTTTTGTACCCTTCTCCTAATCTGTGCCTTTCCACAATTCTATCCCAGTGCCCTTTTTAAAGTACCTTTCCCACAATGGTGAATTCTTGAATTCATTACCATGCAATACTAGTAATAGAATCCTCATGGAACAGCCAGTTTTATTCTGAAGTAATCAAAACCACTACAATTGATGTAAGGTGGGAGCCAATTAGCCAGGTGTGTGATCTGAAAGGTGATTGGTTGCGCCTGAGCAAGTTGTAATGGTTACTCGTAGGGGGCTGATCACATATCCAAACCTGGTATTTTACTAATACATTTTTAATAATTGTTCAGAAAGTTATTTTCCATTTTATGTTGAAGGTTAGAATGTGTAAATGCAGCTAAAGATGGTTAGATTGAATTTATTTAAATGTTCTGGGTGTAATGTGAAAAATGATAAGGATTTTGACAAGGTATGATGACTTTCTATGGGGACTGTAGATAAAACTTGTAATAATTTTCCTATTTCTATATATTTTCCGGCTGAAATGTGCAAAATATTGCTTACAAATGGAATTTATTTAGTTTCAGTTGCTCTGTTGTTGGGTCTGAAGCAGTTACTATTATTCGATCTCTAAGAACTGCGACATTCATTTTGAAGATGCACTCACCGGCCACTTTATTAGGTACATCTGTATATCTACTTATTCATGTGATTATCTAATCAGCCAATCAAGTGGCAGCAGTGTATAAAATCATGCAGATATGGATCAGGAGCTTCAGTTAATGTTCACATCAACCATCAGAATGGGGAAAAATGTGATCTCAGTGATTTAGACCATGGCATGATTGTTGGTGCCAGATGGGCTGGTTTGAGTATTTCTGTCAGATAATCGCGTGAATAAGTAGGTGTACAGGTGTACTTAATAAAGTGGCTGGTGAGTGTATATTGACCTCTAGAATGTATGTATATAAATATACTTATTACAAATAAACGTGCATGTTTTTGTTTGGAGAAGTGCAAACGTGGAATGTTTGTATTCTAAATTGTTCTTTATTATTACAAATGTGCACGGTTAAGCAGGAAGATGCTATTCACTTCTAAATCACTGCTAGTCCTCCATTTGGTCAAATTCTAAGACCCATTGACTGACATATTTGCATTTACTTTAATCTCACTGCACTGGCCCTAAAACTGTATAATGGCATTGCATTATATAAGAACATATCCAGCCAGGTGACATTTATTTTGATGAAAGAAGGCACAGTTGGTTAAAAGTCATTCCAAAAATAGCTTAGAATGTAAATTCAGTTCTGAGGAAAATGTTTAGCATCATTTGCATGCAGATGCCATTAGCTTTTTATATCTATGCTATGGCATTCATGTGTCCAAATACTTTTTGGACACTCCACTACTTCTGGGAAGTCAAACCAAACTTCAAACCATCTGGTTATTGAAAATGCTTTTATTATTTGCAATTCAGAATGTCAAAAAGAATCACGATATAAACAAATTTGGCATTGCACTTTGAGGCATTGAGTTTCTAGCACAAAGGAATACAGTTTGCATTGATGAATCTGGGTTTGCTTTTCAACAGGTGAGAAACTCTTGGATTTTAACAGCACCGAAGAGCAGCTAACAGAGTCGGCAGAGGACAGCATGTGGCGAAATGAAAAGTATGAATCTGTCCCCTTGGATGTGAAGGGGATTGATGAGGACAATTCAAAAGGCACTAGTGTTTCTGGATACCCTCAGCATGGCTCTGCTGTAAGTAAGAGCATTGCTCTGCATTCATTTTGTCCATTTTTGTTCAGAGATAAAGATTACCGGCTCCACTACAAACACTTCACAGTTTACCTTTTCTTTCTAGTTCAGAATAATTTGCCAGGCAAACCATGGAGACATGCATTATATAGACATTTGAATGATTCAGTGTACACCTTTGTCACGTTGTCGCTGGGAACAGGTGATGAATGAAATTAAAGCTAGGGAGGTTAAATTACACACAAGAAGTCAAATTTGCATTGAAATCTGAGTGTTCATGGAAGGCAAATACTCAATTATCTCTTATTTTGACTGAAATCATAAAACAGCCAAAATACACTACTGATCAAAAGTTTTGAAACACTTACTCATTCTTTATTATAATTTTTTCTCTTCACATTTTAGAATAATAGTAAAGTCATCAAAACTATGGAATAACATAAATGGAACTATGGGAATTATTTTGTGACTAAACAAAATCCAAAATAAATCAAAACTGTGTTATATTTTAGCATCTTCAAAGTAGTCACCCTTTGCCTAGAATTTGCAGACATGTACTCTTGACATTTTCTCAACCAACTTCTTGAGGTATCACCCTGGGATGCTTTTTAAACCGTATTGAAGGAGTTCCCATCTATGTTGGGCACTTATTGGCTGCTTTTCTTTATTATTTGGTCAAAGTCATCCATTTCAAAAACTTTTTTTTTTAATTAAATTTTAGTTTTATAATGAAATAAATTAATATGGTGGCACAATTATATTTTTGTCTACAAAACTCATTTCAAACATTTAAGCATACGCCTTCAGATCAAAAGATTTTTAAGATCATGAGAAACATTGCAGTCATGTTTCAAAATTTATGACCAGTAGTGTATATTTTTGTGAGTAGCCAAAGCTTGCCAAAAGCCTCAATTTCATGCATCATTTTCCTTTCCAGTACTCCAGATGGACGAATTTGAAGAATTGCCGATTTTGCGTACCCTATGGGTGGGCAAAGCTATTTTGCATACTGAATGATGATTTGAACTCCTATGCAAATCTACAAGACATGCTGGTTCTTTGTAATGTCCTCTGCTGAGCCTGAATGACTATATACAAATGTTTACAGCCATTTGTGAATGTGGTGGAAGCAGTATTGCAGATTTGGTATTTTTTGAGTGTGGTTTGTTACACGTCCTTATTTTCCCTTTGAGAAATTACTTTTCCCCTTTTGACTTCCTGCTCTGAGGGGGCTGTAACGTGATTTGTTTGTTTGGGTCTGCACCAAATAATCCAAAATAATGGATCGGACTTGTTGGTCCGGCACATCCCACAGATGCTCAATTAGATTGAGATTTGGGGAATTTGGAGGCCAGGGCAACATCTTGAACCCTTCATCATGTTCCTCAAACTATTCCTGAACAATGTGTGCAGTGTGGCAGGATGCATTATCCTACTGATTGAGGTCACTGCCATCAGGGAATACCATTGCCATGAAGGGGTGTACCTTGTCTGCAACGATGTTATTGCCCAGAGCATCACAATCTGTCGTCTTACCAAATCAAAATCAAATCAAATCAGTTTATTGTCACACAGCCACACAAGTGCAATGGTGTGTGAAATTCTTGGGTGCAGTTCCGATCAACATAGCAGTCGTGACAGTGATGAGACATATACCAATTTACAATAACATCAAATTAACACAGCACAATTTAAACATCTGGTATACACATAATTACACTCAACAATATAAAAATAATAACATACACTGTACAGTATACAATACGCACTATATAGATACACATTCAATAAAAATAAAAATATATAAAAAAGTATATATAGTATATATAGAATGTACAGTATTGTACTGTATTGACATTCAGGCTGTCGGTTGATAGTAAGTTGTTAAGAGAGAATATAATATAATAATAATATAATTTATGACAGTCCGGTGTGAGATATAAGAGTAAGGGTAATAAAGTGCAGTGCTGATGTATTTTGATCATGGGAGATCAAGAGTTCAGAAGTCTGATTGCTTGGGGGAAGAAGCTAACATGGAGTCGGCTGGTGCGGGTCCTGATGCTGCGATACCGCCTACCTGATGGTAGCAGTGAGAACAGCCCATGGCTTGGGTGGCTGGAGTCTTTGATGATCCTCCGAGCTTTTTTCACACACCGCCTTGTATATATTTCCTGGAGGGAGGGAAGCTCACCTCCGATGATGTGTCTGGCAGTTCGCACCACCCTTTGCAATGCTTTGCGGTTGTGGGCGGTGCTATTGCCGTACCAGGCAGAGATGCAGCCAGTCAGGATGCTCTCTACAGTGCAGGTGTAGAACTGTGTGAGGATGTGGCGGTTCATTCCAAACTTCCTCAGCCATCTCAGGAAGAAGAGTCACTGATGTGCCTTCTTCACAACGACTTCAGTGTGGATGGACCATGTGAGTTCCTCAGTGATGTGGACACCCAGGAACTTGAAGCTGCTGACTTTCTCCACCGGTACTCCATTGATAGTGATGGGACTGTGTTCTCTGTCTTTTCTTCTGAAGTCCACCACAAGCTCCTTTGTCTTACTGACGTTGAGGGAGAGGTTGTGCTCCTGACACCAGTGTGTCAGAGTGTGCACCTCCTCTCTGTAGGCTGTTTCATCATTGTCAGTGATCAGACCTACCACCGTCGTGTCATCAGCAAACTTAATGATGGCATTGGAGCTATGTGTTGCCACACAGTCGTGTGTACAAGGAATACAGTAGTGGGCTGAGAACACAGCCCTGTGGGGCTCCAGTGTTGAGGGTCAGTGATGAGTAGATGTTGCTGCCTATTCTAACCACCTGGCGTCTGCTTGACAGGAAGTCCAGGATCCAGCTGCACAGCGAGCTGTTTATGCCCAGAGCCCGGAGTTTCTCATCTAGCTTGGAGGGCACTATGGTGTTGAATGCTGAGCTGTAGTCTACAAACAGCATTCTCACATAAGTGTTCTTTTTTTCCAGATGGGAGAGAACAGTGTGTATTGTAGATGCAATGGCATCATTAGTGGAGCGGTTGTTGCGGTAAGCAAACTGCAGCGGGTCAAGAGAGAGAGGCAGCACAGAGCAGATGTAATCTCTGATTAGTCTCTCAAAGCATTTGCTGATGATGGGGGTCAGAGCAACAGGATGCCAGTCATTTAAGCAAGTTATTTTTGATTGTTTTGGAACAGGCACAATGGTGGATGTTTTAAAGCATGTGCGGACTACAGACAAAGAGAGGGAAAGGTTGAAAATGTCCTTAAAAACACCAGCCAGCTGGTTCGCCCATGCTCTGATGACGCGGCCCGGAATGCCGTCTGGGCCCGCGGCTTTGCGGATATTCACCCGTCGGAAGGATCGGGTTACATCCGCTACAGAGACGGAGAGTAAACAAACCTCTGTAGCTTCAGCCGCGAGAGCTCTCTCCACGAGGGCGGTGTTATTTCCCTCGAAACGAGCATAAAAATTATTTAGCTCATCCGGGAGAGAGGCAGCGGTGTTCATGGCAGAGTTTTTATTCCCTTTAAAGTCCGTGATGATGTTAATTCCCTGCCACATGCTTCTAGAGTTGGTGGTGTTAAACTGTCCTTCAATCTTGTTCCTGAAATGGCGTTTTGCGGTTCTGATAGTTTTTCGGAGGGCATAACTGGCTTGTTTATGCTCCTCCGCGTTCCCGGAATTAAAAGCGGAGGTTCGCACATTAAGTGCCGCGCGAACATCGTTATTTATCCATGGTTTCTGATTCGGATAGATCCGTATTGTTCTGGTCGGAACCATGTCCTCTACGCACGTTCTGATGAAACACATTACGCTATCAGCGTAAAGCTCGATGTCGTCATCAGAGGCGACCGGAACATCTCCCAGTCCGTGTGATCAAAACAGTCTTGTAGCGTAGAATCTGATTGGTCCGACCAACACTGGATCGTTTTGAGGGTGGGTGCTTCCTGTTTCAGTTTCTGCCTGTAAGCGGGCAGAAGCAGAATGGAAGAGTGGTCCGATTTGCCAAATGGTGGGCGGGGGAGGGATTTGTAGCCATCCCGGAAGGGAGAGTAGCAATGGTCCAAAACCCGGTCTCCTCGTGTGTTGAAACTAATGTGCTGGTGGTATTTTGGTGCGACTGATTTTAAACTGGCTTTATTAAAGTCCCTGGTCACAATGAACGCGGCCTCAGGGTGCGTGGTTTCCTGCTCACTTATACTCCCATACAGTTCCTTGAGTGCCCGGTCTGTGTCGGCTTGTGGCGGGATGTACACAGCTGTGATAATGACCGCTGTGAATTCCCTCGGTAGCCAGAATGGTCGACACAGAAACATGAGAAATTCCAGATCAGGAGAGCAGAAAGACTTGATAGAATGTACGTTCCTCTGATCACACCAGGATTTGTTGATCATAAAACATACATCACCACCTCTGCTTTTACCTGAGAGGTCTTTCGCTCTGTCCGCTCGGTGCACGGAGAACCCCGCGGGTTCAATGACTGAGTCTGGAATCTCCGCAGACATCCAAGTTTCCGTAAGGCAGATAATGCAGCAGTCCCTTGTATCTCGTTGGAAAGAGATCTGCGCTTTCAGCTCGCAGAGCTTGTTATCCAGAGACTGAAGATTTGCCAGTAGAATAGTGGGTAGCGGGGGTCGATTTGCGTGGCGTCTTACTCTGATGAGAACGCCGGCTCTGTTTCCCCTTTTCCTTTTGCGTTTCCGTGGCCGTGCTGCGTGTTTGTAAACAGCGGGTCAGCATTGAGGAATTTGAAGTCCGGTTTATGGTGTGAAATTGCTGAACCAATGTCCAAAAGTGTTTGTCTGTCATAGACAATAAGGCAGACAACATCCAAGACAAAAAACATAAGAATTGTGAACAAAACAAACAAAACACTACTATGTTGTTTCGGCGCTCGCAACGCAGCAGCCATACTTGGCGCCATCTTGAGTCCAATGTGCATACCACAGTGCATCCTGGTGCCATCACTTCCCCAGGTAAACGGCGCACACGTACACGGTCGTCCACATGATGTAAAAGAAAATGGGACTCATCGGACCAGGCGACCTTTTCCACTGCTCCAAGGTCCAGTTCCAATGCTTGCATGCCTATTGTAGGCGCTTTCGACAGTAGACAGGGGTCATCATAGGCACTCTGACCAGTCTTCGGCTACGCAGCCCCATACGCAGCAGGGTGCGATGCACTGTGTGTTGTGACACATTCCTCATGTAACCATCATTAAAATGTTCTGTGACTTGTGCCACAGTAGATCTTCTGTCGGTTCGGACCAGACGGGAAAGCCTTCGTTTCCCTCACGCATCGATTAGCCTTGAGCGCCCAACACCCTGTCGCCGGTTTGTGGTTTGTCCCTCCTTGCTGACCGGGAGCACCTCACAAGCCTTTCCGTTTCAGAGATGCTCTGACCCAGTCATCTGGGGATAACAGTTTGGCGCTTGTCAAAGTCGCTCAGGTCTTTACTCCTGCCCATTTTTTTATGACACTTAAATCAAAGGAGCATGAAACACAGCACGACCAGTGCAAATACTGCAATAAATAGTAAATAATAAAACATTATTTCACAGTTTTTACTCATGCCACATTGCATGCTGGGAACCCGACAGCAAATGTACTACATCTAGTTTGGCCAGCGAAGATTATGTATGTGGTCCCAACAAAAATGGATTAAGTAAACTTCCATTTTACAAATTAAAGTGGATTGCATGCTACAAAATAAAGTTAGACAAATAAATAAAGCAAAATGTTCAATAATTGTGTTGTTGTAGCTCATTTTAGTAAAGTTACAAGCATAATGAGTTGAAGGCCATGATAAATGCCAAATCTGCTTTGTTTTTGTAAGGTCTTCAAGCTGTCTAATTTATTTGTTTGGCATCTTAACAATAATAAAAAAATTACAAAATCAAAGCAAGAAGGAATAACATGTCAAATTGAATAACATATTTTTTACTAATAAGTCTATGAGTTCACAATATATTTAGCGGAAGAATCCTGCAAAAAATATGTGGTATGGCTTTTGAGATGTACTCAATTTATAAGAGACAAAATATACTACCAGTACCTTTTGGAGCTGTGGACTACTGTTTGGAGCACATACATTGTGTCGTGGTGCTCATGAAGATGACACAAGTTTGAATCTGGCTCAGAACGTTTCCAGATTTTGTTTCCCCCACACTTCTATTCTTATTTCCTGTCTTATCTAAACTTTACTCTAAATAAATCAGTCCAACAAATATACTACCTCAGTGACTTAAACAGGATTTTGGTCAAATATCTATATCAAGATGTTTGGAGGACAATAAATCATGAACTAATGCACTTGAGAAACTACACAGATGCATAAAATTGTGACTCCTTTTACAAACTAAATCCTCTCTTTATTTTTCAGCTCCGGAACACTCGAAAGATCGATGAGGGACCAAGGCACTCGAAACAAGAGCCGTACTTCCAGGATGGCCAGAGGCGTATAGATTACGTCCTCACCTACCAGGTCCAGAAGCCCCAGAGCACTCACAGGCAATCATCCCACTCATGCGGCAGGGGCCTGAGAGAAAGCATGGGCCGCAGATTCAGACGTGAGCGGGCCAACCCATCAGCTCAAGAGGACCCTGAACTCGCAGCCCAAGAGCAGAGGCTTGATTACCATGAAGATGACCAGCGGCTCCGCAGGGAGGAGTTTGAGGAGAATCTGCGAGATATGGGACTTGAGATGGAGAAAGAAGAAGGGGTGGGTTTGCATTCATTTATTATTTATATATTTACTGTGTGTATATGATGCATTGTATCTTCATGCAGGATTTTATGGTTTGGCGAATTTTTAAAAAGCTGAAGTGTGTAATTTTTTCGATGTTAAAATACCTTCTTCAATCCCAGTTTAATATGCAGAGAAAACTTGAAGTAAACCATTTGTAGGTTGATTTTACTGAAAAGTGTGTCTCTGTGGCACCATAAATATATTGCTTTGTTTGCTTGAGCATCCCAACCAGCCCAACACACAACATTTACTCGATGTGAGTTTGGATCAGGACTATCTGTGTGACCAACCAATGTCAGGGGAAAAACCTGTTACAAAATAATCAAAAGAATTAAAATTAATTTAAACTGACTGATCTCAGTTCAGGAGATTTTTGGTTGTCAGTAAAGGGTTAAACTCTCATGTGGCCAAACAACATGGCGCTGACCACAGCAGAGTTTGTCTTTGGGAGAAATGCCAACAAAACTACATATAGTAAGAAACCTAATTAATTTTTACATTGAAACCTGTTTGAGTCAAAAGATTATAGTCTCTAGTTTCATCTGATTTGCTATTTTTAAAATTTTAGTGATTCTTCGTGAAACGGCACACAGCTAAGTATAATGTACACTAATGTGTACTTAAGCAAATTTTTTCTTTAGAAATCCTATATTTACTGTGCATCGTTACAGTGAGAATCAATGGGTTCATCCAAAAGCTGAAAAATGTTGCTTTCAGAGGCTTTACATTGAGTTAGGATGAAAATAAGGTATATTTCGAACTGTTCTGAGATCAGTGTAGACAGACGGCACACTGGTGGTTAAGTGATTCACAAAATAGGGAGCAAGGGAGCGTCCTCTAGCTCTCTATGCAGCTAAGTGTATTCAATCCAAACTTCCTATCAAAAGTTCAGTTTCAGGCTGCAGATGATGTTTGGACCACTCAACATGTTTGGCAGAAATGGGACAATGCTAATCAGTACATAGATTCAGAATTTATTATGTATAATTTTATTTTAACATGGTTGGCAGTGATTGGATAAAGCTGGACATTACTTTGAATCAGAATAAATTGTGCTTATTTCTGACGTAATGACTGTAACGTCTCCAAAACATGAATAACCAACACTCCTGGAAACAAAACAAAAAATTAGACTTTCCATAGCTTGGTATTATTTAAAATTCCCCAACTTAGTCCCAATGTCCACATATGTTGCCATCAAATTTTAGGAAAACTATTTGCTCTAGAAAATAAAATAAAAAATAAATAAATAAAATAAATAAATAAATAAATAAATAAATAAATATATACACCGATCAGCCATAACATTAAAACCACTAATATCGTGTAGGTCCCCGTTGTGCTGCCAAAATAGCTCTGACCCATCGAGACATGGACTCCACAAGACCTCTGAAGATGTCCTGTGGTATCTGGCACCAAGACTTTAGCAGCAGATCCTTTAAGTCCTGTAAGTTGCGAGGCGGGTCCTCCATGGATCGGACTTGGTGGTCCAGCACATCCCACAGATGCTCAATTGGATTGAGATCTGGGGAATTTGGAGGCCAAGTCAACACCTTGAACTCTTTGGCATGTTCCTCAAGAACAGTTTTTGCAGTGTGGCAGGGCGCATTATCCTGCTGAAAGAGACCACTGCCATCAGGGAATACCGTTGCCATGAAGTGGTGTACGTGGTCTGCAACAATCTTTAGGTAGGTGGTACATGTCATCCACACGAATACCAGAACACAAGTTTTCCCAGCAGAACATTGCCCAAAGCATCACACTGTCTCCGCCAGCCTGCCTTCTTCCCATGGTACATCCTGCTGCCATCTCTTCCGCAGGTAAACGATGCACATGCACCAGGCCATCCACATGATCTAAAAAAAAAAACGTGATTCATCAGACCAGGCCACCTTCTTCCATTGCTCAGTGGTCCAGTTCTGATGCTCACATGCCCATTGTAGGCGCTTTTGGCAGTGGACAGGGTTCAGCATGGGCACTCTGACCAGTCTGCGTCTACGCAGCCCCATATGCAGCAAGCTGCGATGCACTGTGTGTTCTGACACCTTTCTATAATGGCCAGCGTTAAGTTTTCCAGCAATTTGTGCTACAGTAGCTCTTCTGTGGGATCTGACCAGACGGGCTAGCCTTCGCTCCTCACACGCATCAATGAGCCTTGGGCCCCCATGACCCTGTCACCGGTTCACCGGTCGTCCTTCCTTGGACCACTTTTGGTAGTTACTAACCACTGCATACCGGGAACACCCCACAAGACCCAAAGATGCTCTGACCCAGTCGTCTAGCCATCACAATTTGGTCCTTGTCAAAGTCGCTCAGATCCTTACTCTTGCCCATTTTTTCCAGCACATGAAATTCAAGAACTGACTGTTCAGTCAAGTGTTTCAAAACTTTTGACCGGTAGTGTGTATGTATGTGTAGATATATATACATACATACAATTTTGACATGTTGTGTGCTACTAGTTATAAATATAAAAGGGAAATCGAAAATGCAAGCAGCAGTCATGCTTGGGTCTCAGGAGGTTAAAGGTTCTTTTTTTTTTTCTGAGGAGGTACATTGAATATCTTAAAGTGTTTTGTTTTCAGACACAAACTAGCAAGTAAATGAGATATCCCTGAGCACACGTTTATATTCCACTTTGCTTCAGATTTACCTGCCCCTAAACGTCATGTAAAAGGCAAACTGTGGTTGGTTGTTTTACCTGTTGCACAGATGACCCTTTCCTGTCTAAGTGGGCGGTATAGATTGGGCTTATTCTTGGCCAGAATAAGCTGCATTAGGACCAGACTTGATGCCAATAAAAGTCTGGCTACTCGAGACTAACGTCTACAACATGAATGCCAGTATAATATTAGTTCAATTACAATTACATTTGACTGACACATTTCTGTGTTCTTAAAGAGATTTTGTTCATTATGATCTTGATGTATTCCTGACTTATTTAGCCTTTTAAATTAATTTGGGTTGAGGAGATCCACTCTTACAACAGCACAATGATCTTTTCCTGTCATTGAAATTGCACTGTTACTCAAACAAAATGCATTTAGAAACACTCCAGTGATGCGAAAAATGTTTGACTGGGAGAGCGGGCCACAAACTAATGCGGGGCTAGTTGTAACACCCATGGTTTAAGAGTCTCCACACAAACTGGTATGACAAAACTTCTTATGTTTAACCACTGCCATATCAATACTACGTAGAGAAAAATTGTGCCAAAATTCAAAAAGCCATGGAAGATATCACCAAAAGTTCATTTAAGAGTAGAAAAAGTAAATTTCACAAGAAAGTTAATTTTCATCTCTGCTTTTAGTGCTTATATAACAAAGCAAACTTGGTATCATTTTCATCTCCAATCTGTTAGATAGCATCTTGCATATTTGTTTGATGCTTAGCTAGCCAACAGAAGTGACTAGTTAGGTTTAAATCCCAGTTGCGCAGACGGGGCATTGTAACACTGCGTTACAACGTCCCTAATTAGAACAAGCTATATGCGATTCCTTGTAGTCAACTATGTAATTCACATAATTCCCCTTTTTGTGTGTGTGTGTGTGTGTGTGTGTGTGTGTGTGTGTGTCTTTTTTCTATTTTCTTGCTTAATTTTTACCTTTTCTGTGGCCTTGTTGTGTGTTCACTATTGAGTGTAAAAATTTAAGCCATGTTATATGTTAATATATGGGTTTTATTGACAGTATTTTAGTTTATCTTCTATTAATTTAATTTACAATTGTTAGAAGGGGATTTTAAGCTGTCATATGGCCATGTTACAATGTGCCTCTCACCTTTTACAACATGTCCCACCTTTGGGCACATTGTTACATTTCACTTCACTTATTTCCAGCTAGATAATGAAAAAGTATACGCTGTATTCATGAAACAAGACCACATATTTGTACCAGACATGTGTCAAATCAGTATTTAACAAAGAAAAATACTTTGAACCCCCAATGCATTTACAAAAACTTGATAAAACCAAAAAGTGTTTGTTTGTGCCCCACTCTCCCCTTTTGTTCAGTAGGGCTGGCAAATTTAATGCGTTAATATCTGCAATTAATAGTTGACTGTTTAACGCGTACAAAAAATGTTATGCAATTCATTTTTTATTTTTATCCCCTTTTCTCCCCAATTTGGAATGCCCAATTCCCACTACGTAATAGGTCCTCGTGGTGGTGTGGTTACTCGCCTCAATCCGGGTGGCGGAGGACAAGTCTCATTTGCCACCGCTTCTGAGACAGTCAATCCACACACCTTATCACGTGGCCATGTGTGCATGATTCCACGGAGACTCCCAGAACACGCGCCCCATTGAGAGCGAGAACCACTAATCACGACCACAAGGAGGTTACCCCATGTGACTCTACCCTCCCTAGCAACCGGGCCAATTTGGTTGCTTAGGAGACCTGGCTGGAATCACTCAGCACACCCTGGATTCGAACTCGTGACTCCAGGGGGTGGTAGTCAGCGTCAATACTCACTGAGCTACCCGTGCCCCTTTTTTCAGTTCCTTAAACTCATGCATCAGTTTATGTGCATTCTAGCACAGAAAGTGATTTTGTGGAGCAGTGCACGCTTACGGATTTACTGTACGAAGAAAGGAGACTTAACCCACAAGTGGTGAGTCAGGTGTGGGAGAGATACAGGCAAGCTGCCATATCTCTTCGCATTGCCCAAAAACGCTCACTCACTGTCACCTGAACCAGTGTCAAAAGCGAAAACGCATGAGAGAGACCCAGCGTGTGCGCGACAGAGATTGAACGACAGCCAGAGAAAATAATAGTTTGACGATTTTAAACTTCAGCAAATTAAACTTCAGCATTCAGTTTGTTTTATATCTGTATACAGTATATTTTGTCTTATAATCCATTGGCAATGTGCACTTGCCAATAAGTCTTGATATAAATTGAATCTGCCCATTTGATCCTATTATTAAAAAAGTCCACTAGAAAACGGCAGAAGATTTTGACCAACTTTTAATAACAGCATACCCACTGATTATATGTCATGCACAATTAATCACAGAAAACTCTGAAATTATTACATTTGAATTGATTCACAGCCCTACTTTTCAGTAATGCTGAAGAAATTGTACTTCTATATATTATAGGGAAATATATTGAGGTTGGGGTCAGCTTAATTGGAAAAATTTAATACCTTCTTGTATTATTAATGTTAACGAGTTGTCACCCATCAGAAATGATTTCTTTAAATTTGTTCTCTTGACCCACTGGGGCTACAATTGTGATATGAGTTAATTTGACTGTTGGCAATTATCAAACAAGCTAACACATTACACTCTGGTATTAATGGAAGCGAACAATTGTCTGAACATTCTGTTACTGTGTAATATGATTAATTTGCAAAAAGCAGGCCGCACGATTTGAGGTAACACTCATGGCCAAGGGCGTAGATTTGGCTTGAACATTTGAGGGGGTTGCAGCATGAAGCATTTACATGTTTCCATTGATCATGGTATAAATATTGGGGGGGTGTTGTACTTGCTTGTTTTGAGTTTTGGGTGGGTTACCTCGCCCATCCCCCCTGGATTCTACGCCCCTGCTCATGCCTATAACACAAATGGTGCAGGATGAGTTACATGGCAAATTTGAATGCATAGGCTAAGGGATTGTAACAAACTCCTAACCCTAAGAATGAGAAATAATAATAGTGATATCTGTAGCAGACACCACAAAATATGTTACTAAATGCATCACCACTAAGTCAGGTGGAGTCAATGGAACGCTAGCAACCTCAACATGTCCATTTAAAGCGTGTTTTGCAAGCAAATGAAGTGTGGGTGTAATTGGCCAGTGTTAGAAGATATAATGTTTATTTCCTCAATTTGCTTAATTTAAGAGGTTTAGGTGTTCATTTCCCTTGGGAATGTCCGTTAAACATACTGTAGATGTCTAGAAGTCCTATTACATTTGAGGATGTTGTTTGAGGATGTTGTATACTATTTTGTTGTATACTATTCTATTAAATAGTAGAAATACCCTTTTGTGTTGTTCTTTACAGAAAGCAATGGCTGGGATTGAACAGACAGGGTCAGACCCTTGTGTGGGCTGAGAGTTATAACAAGAGTGGGTCATTTGAAGCAAATCTTACATAACACTCTTTTCAGCTTCAGAAAACCAAGAGAGCAGTCCTTCTCTTCACAGAAATGGTTTTGATTTTTTTTCTGTGAATTTTTATGCTCTCAACAAGGTGTTTTGTGAAGAAAAGACCTAGTGCGATCAACCCAAAGAGTGAGATCTTGTCCATTTTTAGGAGGTTTTATGAATGGTTTCCCTGTTTCTCCTGTTTAAGAATACTCTCTTGTTCTCTGAATAGCCACTTTCACACATGAAACCCTTTAAATTGCAGTCAAATTGCTGGTAAATGTACCACATCTGCTACTCACACATGCAACACCTTTCCATCTTTTATCCATATAGACCTTATTCACAGTAGCGCTATCTTTGAAGTGACGGTAAGTCTATCCCCCACAGCCTTGCTTTCATTCCCGTCAAAGATCAATGACATGCACTGTATAAAGCTATCAAAAAGCTTGTGGATCACATCTAATTTTCCACAACTCATGTTGTATGGAGGTTTTTGTCTACTGAAATGTCTAAGAAAGATATTTTTAGTTTAGTTTTTAGTTTAGTTCACTTTATTGTCCAGCCATGGCTGAAAATTGTTCTTTGGTCTTGACATAAAACACTAACAATTACATTTACTACACACCAAAACAACACATTTCTAAAAGCAATGCATACAGTACAAAAAAAATGTATGATTAAAAAATGTTTCAATGTTTCGACATTGGAACAATCCAAAAACATACTGTACAACCAATTGAAGAGACTGTACATACTGTATATCCCTCACAGCCTTGTTGTCATTCCCGTCAAAAATCAAAGATGGAGCTGCTGTGGACTAGGACTAAAGAGCACAACAGTGCCAGTCCACTTTTTCAGTTTCTTGGTTCTGGAAGTATTTTTACCATAAATTTCTTCCATAGACTTTTAATAAAATCCTTCATAAAAGAGTTGTAAGTCATGAACCAAATCAACCAGCTCCAAGGGGAATCACAACATTGCAAACTTTGTTTTGAAGCAAAAAATTATTTGAAAATCAGATAAAAAGATAAAGGTACAAGACTGTGTACTTATTGTTTTAAATGAGGGAATGAACTAGAGGTCGACCGATAGTGGATTTTGCCCGATACCGCTAACTAAGATGGTGGGAAAGGCCGATAACTGATTAATCGGCTGATAGTTTAAAAAATCGATTTATACAGTAGAATATAAAAATAAAAAATAAAAATTATATATATATATATATATATATATATATATATATATATGTATATATATGTATATATATATATATCTTGCTTTACTATGGCGGGCAAAGACAAAATGCACAAGTCCAAAATGAATAAAATCCCAGACGCAGTTTTTGGTTCAACACAAAAACCCAATAGAAACCAGAAAGGTGTAAGATTTGATGCATAACGCAGGACTTTTAAGTATAAACAAGCCCGAAACACACCGGGGACTCTTATTTTGAAATGATGAAAAAACTATCAGCAACTATCAACATTTGTCGAAAACTTTCCAAAAAGCAACTGTCGCCACTGATTAATCGGTGCAGTAAAACCGATATATCGGTCTACCTCTAGAATGAACAAAAATAAAGCGATGGAAATGTATAAAGCTATTGATTGTAGGTTGTTGATTATTAGTATTGAAAGTTTATTTTATATTTATTGCAAAATATTCTGATATATACAAATATAAAAGTAGTTTATAGAAGGGAGACCGACTCAATTGCATCATTCACAGTGAGTCATGGGAGTGGGCGGTCACTTCAGAGCTTGTTTGGTGGGCTTTCTTGGCCACAGTTCTCTGATTGGTGGATCTTTCTCAGCTGGACCACGGGTAGTGTAGTTGTTCGCCAGGAACTCTGCTATTAAACACAATTTTTTTTAACAATATAGTTGAAATAAAGCAGACTGATGGTTTCAACAGAAGCATATACCATCGTTTATCAACCTCGAAGCTCACAGTAGGTCTATCTTTAAAGGTTTGTAAGTTATTGGTAAAAATCAATTAGTCTATGGAAAAAATTAATGGGATTTAAAATTTTCAAGACTTTTGTGCTCTATTGGTACCATTCACACATTTGCACCAAAATGCATTTAAACCTTTGTGATGTCATGATCACTGGGTCTTTGGTCATGTCTGTCCAATTTGACGGCATGTCTTTCCATGACATGGATAATCACGATTTTCGAACCTGCTTCATCTTTTGTCAGAGTGTCCTAACCTCGTACGTGCTTGAGGTTATTTGAACAAACCCCTAACCTTAAGTATGAAACTTCATGGATATGAATAATACCTCAAATTGCAAGGCTTGTTGGGAAGAGGTGTGCTTTAACTTTCATAAATTATCAGACTTGTACATTTTTGCCACTAGTAAGCAATCACCTAGCAACCACTCAGAACACATCCGCATGGGAATGTGCTAAAAACCACCCAAGACACCCTAGCAACTGCATAGCAACATGCTAAATACCAGCGACAACACCCTAGCATCATGGTGATGACTTTTGTATGATCAAGCGCTCATTCATATTTTCTTCAGAATATATCATTCAATCAAATTTAAATGTGCTATAACATTCAACTGCAGATATCTTCTTCCTTCACTCACAGTCAAACTGCAAGTAGATCTGTCTTACTTCTGAGAACAGAGTAGAGTACTATTGAAATGCTGACTGCATATTTGCTTTTCTCTGTTTTTCCAGTTTAAAATTTCAGGTGTGGGTTTTTTGAAGATCCATGCACCTTGGGAAGTCCTTTGTCGAGAGGCAGAGTTTATGAAGCTCAAGATGCCAACAATAAAGGTATTTGTCATTTAATCTGAGTCAGAAATTAAAGGGATAGTTCACCCAAATATTAAAATTCTGTCATTATTTATTCACCCTAATGTTGTTCCAAACCCGTAAGACATTCCTTCTTTCGTTTATAAAGGAAAAAAATCTTTATACACTGGTGGCCAAAGGTTTGGAATAATGTGCAGATTTTGCTGTTTCGAAAGGAAATTGGTACTTCAATTCACCAAAGTGGCATTCAACTGATCACAAAGTATAGTCAGGACATTACTGATGTAAAAAAACAGCACCATCACTATTTGAAAAAAGTCATTTTTGATCAAATCTAGACAGGCCCCATTTCCAGCAGCCATCACTCCAACACCTTATCCTTGAGTAATCATGATAAATTGATCATTTGCTACTAGAAAATCACTTGCCATTATATCAAACACAGTTGAAAGCTATTTGGTTCGTTAAATGAAGCTTAACATTGTCTTTGTGTTTGTTTTTGTTTTGCCACAGTATGCAATAGACTGGCATGTCTTAAGGTCAATATTAGGTCAAAAATGGCAAAAAAGAAACAGCTTTCTCTAGAAGCTTGTTAGTCAATCATTGTTTTGCGGAATGAAGCCTATACAATGCTTAAAATTGCAAAAAACTGAAGATTTCATACAAAGGTGTACACTACAGTCTTCAAAGACAAAGGACAACTGGCTCTAACAAGGACTCAAAGAGATGTGGAAGGCCAGATGTACAACTAAACAAGAGGATAAGTACATCAGAGTCTCTAGTTTGAGAAATAGACGCCTCACATGTCCTCAGCTGACAGCTTCATTGAATTCTACCCGCTCAACACCAGTTTCATGTACAACAGTAAAGAGAAGACTCAGGGGTGCAGGCCTTATGGGAAGAATTGCAAAGAAAAAGCCACTTTTCAAATCAAATCAAATCAAATCACTTTTATTGTCACACAGCCATATACACAAGTGCAATGGTGTGTGAAAGTCTTGGGTGCAGTTCCGAGCAACATGGTAGTCGTGACAGTGATGAGACATATACCAATTTACAATAAACATCAGATTTACACAACACAATTTAAAATCTAATATACACATATTTGCACAAAACACAATATACAAATAATAACATACAATGTACAGTATACAATACACACAATATAGAATACATATTATACAATAAAAATAGTATATATAGTAGGTTGTATTGTACTGTATTGACAATCAGGCTGTCGGTTGATAGTAAGTTGCCAGTGCGTTGTTAAGAGAGAATATAATTTATGACAGTCCGGTGTGAGATAATAAGAGTAATAAAGTGAAGTGCTGATGTATTTGATCTTGAGAGATCAAGAGTTCAAAAGTCTGATTGCTTGGGGGAAGAAGCTGTCATGGAGTTGGCTGGTGCGGGTCCTGATGCTGCGATACCGCCTACCTGATGGTAGCAGTGAGAACAGCCCATGGCTCGGGTGGCACTTTTGAAACAGAAAATCAAAAAGAAAAGGTTAGAGTGGGTAAAGAAACACAGACATTGGACAACAGATAATTGGAAAAGAGTGTTATGGATCTTAACCGCATTGAGCATTTGTGGGATCAGCGAGACTGTAAGGTGTGTGAGAAGTGCCCGACAAGACAGTCACATCTATGGCAAGTGCTACAGGAAGTGTGGGGTGAAATGTCACCTGAGTATCTGGACAAACTGACAGCTAGACTGCCAAGGATCTGTAAAGCTGTTATTGCTGCACGTGGAGGATTTTTTGATGAGAACTCTTTGAAGTAGTTTAAGAAGTTCTGAAATTTTTTTCCAAATTGTAATAGTAATTTTTCACGTTATTAATGTCCCGGCTATACATTGTGATCAGTTGAATTTCATTTTGGTGAATAAAAGTACCCATTTCTTTCCATAAGAGCAAAATCTGAACATTATTCCAAACTTTTGACCTCCAGTGTATATTATAAAAAAGTAAACTTCTGATCTTACTACTCTGCTTGCATCTGACCTAAACTTCTGTTGTCCTCTCATGACATTTACAGAAATACGAAGTAAGTCAGGGAAGCAACATTGTGGAGAAGATCAACATGTTTATGCACAAAGTCACTGCACCATTGCAGCCTAAAGTGGGGGAGAATCGAATGGAAAATGAGAAACATCTCTCCTATCCATTCTCACGGGAAAAACAACATCTGTAAGTACAGAAAATGGTCATGTGCGGCCATCCTTAACTTATATATAGGATGATAGTAACCTTATAGGCAGCTTTATTCTTGGTTTTTCCTGATGTCATGTACGATCTTTACTAGTGGTTCTCACCAGGACCCAGATTTTACAATGGACATCTGCCTCAGATGGTACACCCACACCCCGTTTACTGACTGTCGCACACAAAACTGTAAAAGCACTTTTTCCGATCTAGTAAGCTCTAATCTGATTGGCAGGCTTTACGTAACATCCTTGAGTAAGAGCACACAGGTTGTTTTTTTTTCAAGTCAGCCTGGAAACAGTCATGTTAAAGAGGGTTCCGGGTTGAAACAACAAGCACTTTGCAAAGATGCAATAATCATTGGATTTGCCAAAGTTTGCCTCCTCAAATCTTTGACAGATATTCAGAGTTTTGTTTGAAGAACTTCTACAGAACACTAAGATTTTTAGAAGAATATCTCAGCTCTGTAGGTCCATACAATGCAAGTGAATGGTGACCAGACCTTTGTAGCTCCAAAAATCACAAAAAGGAAACGTAAAAGTAATCCATATGACTCCAGTGGTTAAATCCATATCTTCAGAAGTGATATAAGTCCTTTTCCAGAAGTGATTCTAGCAAGTAAACTAAATATTCACGAGCAAAACTATATATCCTGCTTTGTTTTCTGACTTACGTCTGTGGAACGGTCTGTACTTATTTTCTGTGCTGTACTAATGAGTCTGTATTGTGATTTTGTGTGCATGAACAACAGCAGAAGTGTGATTTACCAGCCTAACACATGGAACAAAGATGCCCCGTGTTTTAATGAGAAGTGTTTTAAAGTACATAAATATTGTATTAGGCTACTCTGCATTTTTGATGATTTGTTGTGATGGGTTCAAATCCCATTGTTTTCTTTTGAAAGCTTAACAGGCCTGTCTTTATAGCTTGAGTGCTTGGTTTCTAAATGTTTCTTAAATTTAGCTCTTGACAGCCAATAATTCACGGCACAAAATGCATGGTGGTCAAGACAAAAACTGTCCTTGCTATAGGTTAAACCCATATTCAATGTAGCCTGGGTCATATTTTCTTTTACCTTGTGTAGTTTTTTCATGGTTTTCAAGGATGAGGGCATGTCATGCAAACTATCCATGTTGGCATCTGACTAATTTTGTTCGCTTCTACCAAGTGATATATGAATTTGTGCCAAAATACCGTGGAGTTTGATCGGACGCACAGCCTTTGACGTCAGCTGAAAAGAAATGGGAAGTGGTTTTGTCCTCCCTTTTAAAAGTTGAGAAGCCTTTATATCTTATTTATGTACAATTATATGGTTAAATACAGTGGCAAGAAAAAGTATGTGAACCCTTTGGAATTACCTGCATTTATGCATGAATTAGTCTTAAAATCTGGTTTGATCTTCGTCTAAGTTCCAGTAATCAGCAAACACAATTTGTTTTAACTAATAACACACAAGTTATTGTATTGTTCTGGTACATACTGAATACATCATTAAAAATTCACAGTGTAGTTTGGAAAAAGTATGTGAACCCCTAGGCTAATGATGCCAACATAAGCTAATTAAATTCAGGAGTTGCAAAACTGGCTTCCAGCTAATGAAACGAGATTGGAGGTGTGGGTTAGAGCTAATTTGACTTATAAAAAGCACTTAAACATTTTGAGTTTACTATTCACAAGAAGCATTTGCTGATGTGGACCATGATTCGCTTAAAAGAGATCTCAGAAGACCTACGATCAAGAATTGTTGCTTTGCATAAAGCTGGAAAGGTTTACAACTTTATCTTGAAGAGCTTAAATATTCATCTGTCCACAGTTAGACAAATTGTCTATAAATGGATTGGTGGTGGTGTAGTGGGCTAAAGCACATAACTGGTAATCAGAAGGTTACTGGTTCGATCCCCACAGCCACCATTGTGTCCTTGAGCAAGGCACTTAATTCCAGGTTGCTCCGGGGGGATTGTCCCTGTAATAAGTGCACTGTAAGTCGCTTTGGATAAAAGCGTCTGCCAAATGCATAAATGTAAATGTAAATGGAGATGGTTTAGTACTGTGGCTACTCTCCCTAGAAGTGGCCATCCAGCCAAGATGACTCAAATGGCACACCTCAGAATTCTCAATGAGGTAAAAACAAAAAGTAACTCTAGAGTGACAGCTAAAGACTTGAAAGAATCATTGGAACTAGTTAACATCTCTGTTCATGAGTCTGCTATACAGAAAACATTAAGCAGGCATGGTGTCCATGGTAGGACACCACAAAGGAAGCGGCTGCTTTCCAACAAAAACATTGCTGCGCACCTGAAGTTTGCCAAAGACCACCTTGACACTCCAGAACGCTACTGGTAAAATGTTTTGTGGACTGATGAAACTAAGGTTGAATTGGTTGGGAAAAACATGCAGCACTATGTATGATGTAAAATGGGCACCACATACCAACATGAAAACATCATCCCAACAGTAAAGTATGGTGCAGGGAGCATCATGATTTGGGAATCCTTTGCTGCTTCGGGGACTGGACCGCTTTCCATCATTGAGGGGAAAAATGAATTCCCAAGTTTATCAAGATCTCCTATAGGATAATGTCAGGGTGGCTGTGTGCCAGCTAAAGCTCAGTAGAAGTTGGGTAATGCAGCAGGACAATGACCCTAAACATCGAAGTAAATCCATTACAGAATGGCTTCAAAAAAAGAAAATCCAACTTTTGGAGAGGCCCAGTCAGAGCCCAGACCTTAACCCAAATGCGATGCTGTAGAATGACCTCAAGAGAGCCGCTCGCAACAGACATCCTAAGAATATGGCTGAGCTGAAGAGGTTCTGTAAGGAAGAATGGTCCAAAATTCCTTTTGAATGTTGTGCAGGTCTAATCCGCAGCTACCGGAAACGCTTGGTTGAGGTTATTGTGGCCAAAGAAGGATCAACCATTTACCAAAGTTTTGACATACTTTTTCTTGCCACTGTACATTTTATTATTTGTATATACTTTAGTTTTTCCCTGCTGTCTGCGACCCTATCAGAACAGGCCTGTGGCCGATTTTTGGGTCCACTATTTGAGAACCACCAACACCTCACGTTTGAAAATTACTTAGATGAATGAAAATCATCAGAGCCGATTTTGTTTTTTAAAGAGCAATATTTTGGAGGATTGTCACTAAAAATCCTCAATTAAGCAATTTGCATGCCTCCAGGCCTTCAATTTAAACGGTAAATGGAATGACCTAACATTAGCTCTCTCTTCACAGCTTTGATATATCAGACAGAAGTTCCTTCTTTGACAGCAAAACCAGGAGTTCAATAGTAAGTACCAGTCTCTATAGGAAACCATCAGTGTTTTCCCCATCCAATCAGAGATTAATCCCATGATTTGATTAAGATAGTGGATGTGCGTCTTTATGCCAAAATGTCAGTGCCGTTAAATTGTCTTCTTTTGGAGAGTAATTTCAATCGCTTGATCTAGCTGCTTCTGCTATTCAGCTTATTTTTACAGCCACTTTAGAGGTCTCTTAAAGGTTCATTTATTGGATGTCCTGTGAGATTTATGCAATGTTCCAGGTTCAATACAAGTTAAGCTCTATTGACAGCATTTTTGGCATAAAGTTGATTACTTAAAAAAAAATGTATTCAAGTCGTGCATTTCTTAAAAAAAAAAAAAAAAAAAAAAATCAAAGTTACAGTGAGGCACTAATGGAAGTGAATGTGGCCAAATTTCAAAGTTGTAAAACGGGCTATAATTTTACACAGAAAAAGTAAGCAATTTTATCACATTAACATCATGTTAACATGCATATTGTTGATGTCTTGGGACTATACCTTTGAAATAGTGAGTATTTTTAATGTTTATTGATTCACTTCCATTGTAAGTGCCTCTTTGGAAGGGTTAGGGTTGGGTTAGCATTGCTGTTTTAAAGAAAATGAGGGGCAAGTCAAAATAATTTTTTGTGGTTATCAATATTATGCCACAAATGCTGTCAATTGAGCTGAACTTGCATTGAACCCGGAATATTCCTTTAAATGTCCTGCCTGCTGTATTTAAATTGATTGATGTAGGTTAGATTTAAAATGTATTTGTTTACTATATTTCCTTTCTAGTTTCATTTTGAGTTTAGTATCACCAATGACAATGAGGTTTTGAGTAAAATGTATAATCATAATATTTATATTAATCTTTTGCAGGTATATGAGATTTTAAAAAGAACAAAGTGCACACGGGCGAAGTATATAATGGGTAAGTATATTCATCTATCTACAGTATAACTTTTATAGCTTTTAAAACTATTTTAAATGATCACAACATCAATGTTTGTATTGATGAACTGTCATTTTTCATTTAGTTTAAATCCATTTCTTTCTCTAAGCATTACATTAAATACTGTGTATTGTCCTTTTTTTTTTTAAATTTATATATATATATAAAAGTGATCATTTACTTTTCAAAAGTTATGCACTGATGTCAACTATGGTTCATTCATGCTGGAAATGTAAAGCATTTTGCATAAGTTTTAACATTCAACATTGCTTTCAAATAATCCTAGCTCTAACTCTAAAGCCTAGCACACACTTGAGACATTTGAACTCCGATTGAGCATCTACAACTACTCAAAGCTGTTTGAAATCTAGGCGACCTGTATTCAGGTGTGCGGAGTGTATCTGATGAGCAAGAGAACAGCTATGAGCAAAAAAAAATTCTGTCTCATTTATATCATTGTCAGTCCAATAACGACCATAAACCTTTCCTCCATGTTGTTTGCTGACCTTTTGTCAAGAATCAGCTCTCCCGTTGCTATGTGCGTGACAACAGAATTTTGGGATTGATCTTGACAGACCTGTTCTGTGATTCATTATGTAAAGTTTGCACCATACATGATGGAAAACTGAGCCTAATCCTACCTATGAAGTTATAGTGTAAGTTATTTGTTGGTAAGGTAAGATGTTGATTCAGGAACATGTGCTGATTGTGTTTAATCATGTTAGCTTTTATACATAACAATACATAGTACCTGCGGTATCCTGGCACTGGCAGTAATGGTATGACAGCATAATTTTGGGTTAAGCAATAGAAAATGGAAGTGTCATTTTAAGTATCATGGATGTTCTGAACATTTTGAAACCATTTGAAATAATTTCATGTTCACAGGTCTCAGCAGTCTACTTGCTAATGGTATCTACACTGCTGCCTACCCCCTGCATGATGTGAGTGACGTCACATTTTACTCACTTTTACATGCACAAACAACTCTCCAAACTCCGTCTAATTGATACATGTTCTATTTCTTGTGTTCTTAAATGTTCTTTATTTAATAACAGGGTGATATCGATGATGTGCATGCTGAACCAAATGACAGAAAGGTAAAAGACCATTTTAAAGACAGAATGAGTTCTCTCTTGGATGTAACATCAAATCTCTGTAACTGGGACTTGTGTGGGAGTGTATGACAATTAGGGTTGGGAATTGAGAAACTGATTCCATTAAAAATATTTTTATGAATATTAAATAATAAAATAGTAAATATTATTATTTATTTATTTTTATTTGTATTTGTATTTTTTATTTTTCCCCTTTTTCACCCAATTTGGAATGCCCAATTCCCAATGCGCTTTTAAGTCCTCATGGTCGCATAGTGATTCGCCTCAATCCGGGTGGCGGAGGACGAATCCCAGCTGCCTCCGCATCTGAGACCGTCAACCCGAGCATCTTATCACATGGCTTGTTGAGCACGTTGCAACATGTGGAGACATAGCACGTGTGGAGGCTTCATGCTATTCTCTGCGGCATCCACGCTCAACTCACCACGCGCCTCACCGAGAACGAACCACTAATCGCGACCACGAGGAGGTTACCCCATGTGTCTCTACCCTCCCTAGCAACTGGGTCAATTTGGTTGCTTAGGAGACCTGGCTGGAGTCACTCAGCACGCCCTGGGATTCGACTAGTGAGCTAGTGAAATAGAAAAATAGTAAATATTAAAAAATACTAAAAATATATAAAAATACTCTCTGAAAAATAGCTCTTTGGCTAAACTTGATTTAATCGTGGACAGTGGTTTCAAGTGTTTGAAATTCATTTTTTCAACGTAAAATTACTATGTAATCTCAACATAAACACTTTGTGTATAAAGAACCTAGTTGAATTGGGTAAACCCAACACAATTAGACATGTCAATGTAACTCAAATAAATCTTTAATTTCTTTTGTGTACTAACTAGTGAAAGTGAATGTTAGCAAGCTGTTTACATACTGGTTGGAAGCACTACAGAGTGTAGTTTAGTAACTATGTTATGGTTAGCACAGCATTTTCTTAATGAAGCAAGCAATCAATTTCATATGTGCATTCATTTCTAAAGATGGAATATCTACCTGTCCTCACTCTTCACCATAATGAAAACCCCAAAACTCAACAGAAACTCTTCTAAATCTCAACATAACAAAACATTAAACACTAACAAGTATCCCTGTTTATATTCATTCATTGCACAAAAACACATAAAATAACACTTCATTTTAACATTTACTGTCCCTATGAAGCGTCCCATGCAAAGCAAGCTGGGAATGGAAATCCCCCACCCAGTTTCATCAATGCTACAGTAAATTAACACTGCAAAAAGTCAAATGGATTAAGTAAACTTCCATTTTACAAATTGAAATGGATAGAACGCAATAAAATCAAGTTGTGACAAAATGTTCTAGAATTGTGTTGATTTTATTCATTTGAATTAAGTAAATTGAACAAGCAGCAAAAAAAATTTTCTTTTTTTTTTTTTTTTTTGTGGAACTGAATGATTTTCATGATGTTCAGTTCCCTTAACAGTTCTAAAACATCTGCATTCTTCTGTCGATGTAAATGTTAAACATCAGATTCGCCTTAAATTTTGCAGTTGTCATAACTGTCAGGCCCTCATCAGTCTCTGCTCCCTCTCTTCCCCGCTCCAACTCTCCTGAATACTAATTACGCTTACCTGATCTCCATTAATCATGTCATCACAAACACTATAAATTCTCACCTCAGGCTCTCATTCTTAGTCTAGTCTCATTTGGACATATTCTCGCCATTCCTTCTTGTGATAGATTTCGAGTAGATATCTCCAGTATTTTTATTGCCTTCGTTGTTTGTTTAGCTTCATCTTTGTTTTTGTATCCAGTTCAGTTTTTCCATGAATCCCCGTGTTTTCTTTTTCTATGAATAAATCTGCATTTGGGTTCTCCACTGCTGTCGTTCTCTTCCTCAGAGCGTAACAATAACGATCAGCGCATGTCTTATTTGCTGTCAGATGCACATGAAAATCAACAAACTATTGAGCACATGAATCATTGTTTTCCACAATTGAAAAGTCTATGTGTTGTCCTTGCAGTGGAAAGATGCCTGTATTTTTTTGTTAAATTTTTTTCCTTTTTTTTTTTTTTTTTTTGCCAACATGGCACACATGACAGTTCTAGGAAGAGATTTAAGATGGCATGCTCCTAGATGTTATCATATAACATGTTACCATATCATAGAGATCATTTCACAACCGGCTGATGAGGGTAGAGGTTGCAATAAGAGTTTTTTCCCAATCATTTTACCAAACATTCCATCCATTCTTTTTTATTTACTCAAAATAACTACTAGTCTTTAAAATAAAAATAACTAAAAGAGACTAAAAAAGTGGAATCGGAACCAGAATTGTTAAATTCCTGATTATTCCTAATCCATAGAAATAATACCCTATGAATGAAATTGTGTCACCTGCTTTTGATAATGAATCCATAATTTTATATTCAGAGTATTTGCATGGGCCTAAAGGTGCCTGTAATAAGGAGGATAATCAATATTTAATAATGATGAATATTTTTTTCCTTGCCATGGTCAATTTTGGCTTGCTCACAGGGGTTTTGTAAGGCACTATTTTTTGTAAAGCTGCTTTGGAACGATTTGCATTGCGAAAAGTTCTATATGAATAAATTTGAATTGAATTGAATAGATTCCTTCAGGCCTGTGTTCTACCATCTGTCAAGGTGGGAAGAGTTGTGAGCAATGCATTCTCTCTAAAACTGCTTATATCGCTTTTATCACCATTTTAATTGTCCTCTGAATGTTTCTTGAAAGTCGTTCCACCTCTTTGGACAGTTTTACAGCATAAAATCTTGCAGCAATGGAAGTGTGTAGAAGCTATTGACCACTTTGGGTACAATTAAATCTTGTCAGATTGAAAAATGGGCTCCGAAATCTCAAAACCTTGTTTGTATCATGGAAACCTGGTGAGACTCTGGACCTGCCTGCAGAAACCACAAAATAATTATCAGTGTGTGTAAGTCACCAAGGCAACAGGATTATAACCCTATTCAGCCATCTGTGAGCATTGCTCCTGCAGGCATCCTGTTGAGTCTTAGTGCAGTCATTCTCAAAATAAACTGGCACGGTTATTTTAAATTAATAATAAAATAAAAAAAAATTGGCAGGTTTTCCTCCATAAACCTCAAGGGGACCTGATTGCTTAATAAAAAATGTTTTTATTTCACATTTCAGATGTCTGTAGAATATCTACAGTAGCTTCTCTTGCCGTTCTCATGTTTTCCATTTTGTTAATCCATCATCAGGGTTCCGTGCCAGCTTTAACCATTAATGACTGGAATCATGAAGAATAAAATTATTCCGGTTTAATAGGCTAGCGATTCCATTAACAATTCTTTTAGTACTTTTAAGAAACAACATTGGTCCTAATTATTTACAAAATACTACTGTGTTATCATATTTATGTTTTTTTGTTAATGGAATGCTCTGGGTTCAATACAAGTTAAGCTCAAATTGTGGCATAATGTCTATTACCATAAGAAATCTTTTCTACTTGTCCCTTGTCCCAAGTGATTGTTTACCCAAAAATGACAATTCTCTCATCATTTACTCACCCTCATGCCATCCCAGATGTGTATGAATTTCACACCTATCATATCACTTCTGAAGACATGGATTTAATCACTGGAGTCGGTTGGATTACTTTTATGCTGCATTTATGTGCTTTTTTTGGACCTTCAAAGTTCTGGCCACCATTCACATCTTTCAGAAGAAAGGAACTCATAGACATCTGGGATGGCATGAGGGTGAGTAAATGATGAGAGAATTTTCATTTTTGGATGAACTATCCCTTTCATTTAAAAAAGTGAAAATCACAGTTAAAGTAAGGCACTTATAATGGAAGTGAATGGGGCCAGTCCATAATCATTAAAATAGTTTCAAAAGTAAAGATTTAAAACATTTTACATGTTCACCTGATTTTAGAGGAGATAAAATCGCTTACTAACTTTATCTGTGTAAAGTTCTACCCAATATTACAACGTTGTCAGTGATAAATCCCTGATTTTTTCGCACTCAAATCGTGTTAACACGTGTGTTTTCGTCTTGTGGCTAGACTTTTGAAACAGTGTGTATTTTTATTGTTTATGGACTGGCCCCATTCACTTCCATTGTAAGTGCCTCACTGAAACCATGATTTTTGCTTTTTTTTTTTTTTTTTTTTTTTAAGTAAACGAGGGACAAGTTGAAATTATTTTGTGACCAGCCAGGCACAGCAACATTGAATCAACCAATGGCGTGTGTTTGGGGCGGGACTATGTTAGTGCATAGTAGTTAAAGACACCTAATATAAAGTGGGACCTGGACCCATTTTATATTAGGCCTCTTTAATTACTATGTACTTAAGCATTTGATACAATGTACTTATGTACATTCGTATTGTTGCATTGTATTTACATTTAAAGTACCTGCTTTTATTTACATCTGTAGTTACACTGTTAATCTTACCCCTAATTCTAACCCTAACCCAACCCCAACCCTTACCCTAAAGCACCCTAAACCCTACACTTACCCATACCTCAACCTAAGTAGCAGCAAATATGAATCTTGTGAGAATTTTGCTGAACAATATGTAATTACACAATAAGTACATTGCATTTAAATGTTAGTACATACCGTAGTAGTTAAAGACACCTAATATAAAGTAGAACCACAACATTTATTTTTGCAATTCCGTTTGGTGACACATGTGGCGCAGAGATCAGCTTTGACGTTATCGGAACTGAACGTCATGATGATAATTCAGTTCCAGAATTTTGAACAAAAATTGAACCAGTTCTGAATTAGAACCAGTACTCAAATCCCAACCCAATTCACCAGTTACACTTCGCCATTGGCCTTCCCATGTAGGAAAAGTGTGCTTCGACAAGACACTGCAGACAAGAAATCTCAATGCGTTGGAAATTAGCATCAGTCATCTAGAAAAGCTTAGCACTGAGCGCTCACGCATTCAACTCATGGACATTACATCCCTGAGGCGCACCTAACCAAAGTCATTACATTTCAAATTACTGACATGATGGTTGAAAGGCCTTTTTCATCAGCTTTCACTGGAATAATCAATTATTTTTTGACATCTCCATTAAACCTCTAAATGCACTTACTGTGTATTTCAACCACAGCATGTGTATGTTATTGTTGCGGTTGTTCCAGGATGTACAGTATGTAATTTTTTTTTCTCTTACTGTCTTCACAGCTCTTGTATGAGGAGTGGGCGAGTTACAGCATATTCTACAAGTACCAGCCCATTGGACTGATAAGGTATTATACTGACGATGAGTGGACCGCCAGACACAGAGACAAGTGTTTGCCCTGGAATTATCATTTACCCAGAGGAGAGATTTAAGAAATACCTAATTGATATGTATTATTCAGGAGGCAGTTTGTCAAAGAAGGAGATGTATTGTTCCTGAGAGACTCCATAGTCCTTAAAGGGATAGTTCACCCAAAAGGCGTTTACTCACCCTCATGACTACTCACCCGAATGACTTTCTTTTTTCCTTGAAACACTAAAGAAGATATTAGGCAGAATGATAGCCATGGTCTCGGACGTGCGTCATTCCGGCCCGGCCCCGCCCTCCTCCGCGCTACAGTCACCATTCACGTTCATTGTGTGGAGAAAAAAGATGGAACTAAATAAAAGGGTGACTGAGACTACCATACTGCCTAAAGGCTCCGATATACTTCCAGAGAAGTGGTTCTTCGTTCAGGGGTAAAAAGAAGTTCAAAATAGCCAAGCAACAGTATACTGTTTGCCAACATTTAGACACCGGTCACACCACTGTGGGAGGCGTTTAGAGGAGGATTTAAATATGAGGACGCTTAACTAATGTGACATTAAAATGTGTTATCAATGACTTTATGCCTCATTCTATGAACAGAATTCACATGAGGTCAGTAAAAGAAGCTGTTTTAACCACTCAATGATTATTTAATGCAGTCGAAAATGTTTAATTTTGTCTTCTTTACATTCTGAATTCATTACGCTAATACACTAATATGCCATAATATGCGCTGATTACATTCTGTTATTGTAATTTATGATGACACTGATACTATTGCAAAGATGAGTATATAAAAGTGTTAATGTGCAGAATACAGACAAAAGAATGATGATAGGCATGTCTTCCTTTGGGCAGATGTGTGAATGGCTTTCGCTGCAGATGGCACATGAGTGAAGCAGCATATTAGGGTGAATGGGGCACTTGAGAGTATTTGAGTAGATTTGATTACTTTAGACTAATTAAACCGGAGCAAAAAAATCATATGACAGTGGTGAATGTCTCTAAGTGAACGATCGTACAGATGTAGGTTAATTTGACCAGCTCACTAATAACTCTACACAGCGGTGTGTTCATTTTGACTGATTTTTGACTGATTGAACAACTTAAACAGAATGAGCTGTCGACTTCAAGGTAGGTGGAGGTCCAGGTCACACCTACCGATGACATGGACCAATGGTAATAAGAAAGTGTTTAGCAACCGGTAAGAATATTTCCTAAAAGTTCGCCCAAGCGAGCTGTTACAGACCATCGAAACAAATGGAAAAACACCTTCTTTTTGGACAGATTTTGTTCTAAATGATGTCACACCCATTCGTTCTTCAGTTTAGTATGAAGTATATCGGGGCCTTAATATCTCTTTTTTTGCGTTCCACAGAAGAAAGTAAGTCATATGGGTTTGTATCAACATGAGGGTGAGTAAATAATGAATAATAAATAGTAAATTAATTGAACTTTCAATTTAAAGTTTAAATATAAGGTCCATACTTCATGACTTTTCCTAAATTTATGAGCTAAACAATGCACCTAATAACATGCTCTAACCATCTTCCATTAAAAATTTGATATTAATTCTGGTAACGTTGACCCCAAACAGAAACAATTTTACTTGATGTATAACAGTCACTTCTCTGAAAGTCTATGTCAACTTTGTGATACTACAGAGGATTAAATCTTCAACAATATCTGTACACTGGGTTGTGATTAATTCAGAATTAAAACTTTTTAGAACATTGAATTTGAAGGGCAAATAATATGTTAATTCCAAATATATTATAGATAAAGTTACAGTTTACAAACAAACGGTACTTCTGGGTTCTTGTGGCACCCCAGAAAAGAACTGCTTTCAATGGGCGCTTCATTCAGCTGGAAATGGCCAAAAAGTCCTGGGTTGAAACAGCCTATTTCCAAAAGATTATTTAAGATTTTGGCTTCTTTTTTTTTTTCTTTTTTTTTCTTTTTATCCCTTGTTTCTCCCAATGTGGAATGCCCAATTCCCACTACTGAGTAGGCCCTTGTGGTGGCGCGGTTCCTCACCTCAATCCGGGTGGCAGAGGACAAGTCTCAGTTGCCTCCGCTTCTGAGACAGTCAGTCTGTGCGCATCTTATCATGTGGCTCGCTGTGCATGACACCACGGAGACTCACAGCATGTGGAGGCTCATGCTACTCTCCGTGATCCACGCACAACTTACCACACGCCCCATTGAGAGTGAGAACCCCTAATCGTGACCACAAGGACGTTACCCCATGTGACTCCACCCTCCCTAGCAACCGGGCCAATTTGGTTGCTTAGGAGACCTGGCTGGAGTCACTCAGCACACCCTGGATTCGAACTCGCGACTCCAGGGGTGGTAGTCAGCGTCAATACTCGCTGAGCTACCCAGGTCCCCTAAGATTCTGGCTTCTTCAAATTTCCATCAGGACCGGTGGATCAGGACAACCTGAAGATGTGACAGCATTTATGAACTCTGATTGTTTTTCATTTCCAAAGTGCAATTGCCACCATATCTGCGACAGATATGAGGTCAAATATGATCTTATACCACCATGGAAGATCTAACGGGATGATCGGGACCCCGTCTCCATACTGTTTGTTAAAGGATATGCAAATAAAAGTAATGTAATACTTCTAAAATGATGTATTTGCATTTATTCTGAATGCAGTACTGGTAAGTAACTTGTTCAATTGAACCTGGTTATCAAGTTTGAATATTGAATATGATGATATTGAAGTCAAATATTATTTACTGTATGTGGACCAATAATTTAAGCAGTAAAGATGCACATTGCATGTCTGAAAGTAGTTTTAATCATTATATGCCACATTTCTCAAACTTTAGAAGTGTGTTAAACGTGAGGATGTGTATTCATAAACCTGTTACATGCACAACGTAATCATACAGGCCTATTGAACCAAGTTAAAACTGGTTTTGCGGATAATTGAGAAAGAACCTACATTTATTTTTCCACTGTAAACCATAGATATCCCTTTATAAGAATTTTTTTTTTTTTTTTTTTTTTGTTTTTCTACCCTTTTCTTCCCAATTTGGAATGCCCAATTCCCAATGCACTCTAAGTGCTCGTGATGGTGTAGTGACTCGCCTCAATCCGGGTGGCGGAGGACGAATCTCAGTTGCCTCCGCGTCTGCGATGTCAATCCGCTCATTTTATCACGTGGCTTGTTGAGCGCGTTTCCACGGAGACGTAGCGCATTGTGGAGGCTTCACGCTATTCTTCGCAGCATCCACGCGCCCCACCGAGAGCGAGAACCATATTATAGTGACCACGAGGAGGTTACCCCATGTGACTTTACCCTCCCTAGCAACCGGGCCAATTTGGTTGCTTAGGAAACCTGGTTGGAGTCACTCAGCACACCCTGGATTTGAACTCACGACTTGAGGGGTGGTAGTCAGCGTCAATACTCACTGAGCTACCCAGACCCCCTAATGACTTTTTTACCTTTACCTTTATGCATTTGGCAGACGCTTTTATCCAAAGTGACTTACAGTGCATTTATTACTGGGACAATCCCCCCAGAGCAACCTGGAGTTAAGTGCCTTGCTCAAGGACACAATGGTGGTGGCAGTGGGGATCGAACTGGCAACCTTCTGCTTACCAGTGCTGTGTTTTAGCCTACTATGCCACCACCACTCCACTTACTGCCACCACCACACACTTATTAACATAAACAAACATTATTACTTTATATAATGCTTAAAATATTATTAAAACTGCAGCACTGCTCATAAACACAGTTGAAGCGGTCATGACACGCGGAATCACATTTTCCTTGATCTTTTGACTCATAAGAGGTCATTGTACTATAAAAACATACTGTAAGTTTCAGAACTCAAAACTTCCTTCTCACTGTAAAAAGAGCATTTGTTAAGGCCAAGCTGCCAAAACGATTCGTTCTCTACTTCCTCCACGTTGTGATGTCACACTGTGGTAGACATTTGCATCTGACCACCTCCAAAACAACATATCAACACTTTAATCACTTGCGTAGCTTGCCCGTTAGCGGTTAGCAGTGAGCTGGCAAGAAGAGAGAGCAGGTCAGTCAAGAGCAGAGAGCCAATCAGAACAGTGGGCGTTTACTATTAAGCCTTAAAGGAGAAGGAGCACCAAAACCGAACGTTTTTGAGAGAGGGTCAGAATGAGGGTGAAAATTAATTATGTTTTACAAATATATGACTGTTTTATTTGTAAATGTTTTTACTAATATTATAAGTGAATATAAATGTACATTATAAAATAATTAAAAAAAAGGCATGTCATGACCCCTTTAAAAAGTGCTGCTCTGAAAAACCCGTAAGTCTGTGCGTGACATCATTAATTTAATGTATTCCACGTACAGCACTGGCATCTCTGGATCCCCAAACACTTTATAAAGTCAATCACAATAGAACATGAGGGTTGATGTCTGTCTCTCTCTCTCTCTTAGGAAGTACTTTGGTGAGAAAGTGGGCTTGTACTTTGCTTGGCTGGGTGTGTACACACAGATGCTAATCCCTGCAGCGGTCGTGGGCGTCATTGTGTTCTTATACGGCTGTGCCACTGTGGACGACAACATCCCCAGGTCAACCGTATGAACTTTATCTAATGGGACTTCTATACACAATGTGCTAAATAACATTTTATATTCAGCTCTCAACATTTTTAACAGTGTTATATGCATATTAGCAGCCTATTATAGAGTTTCAATAAACAGGAATATCTTGTGTTGAATAGACCAAGGCTTGTGATGGACACATATATACAGGTGCATCTCAATAAATTAGAATGTCGTGGAAAAGTTCATTTATTTCAGTAATTCAACTCAAATTGTGAAACTCGTGTATTAAATAAATTCAATGCACACAGACTGAAGTAGTTTAAGTCTTTGGTTCTTTTAATTGTGATGATTTTGGCTCACATTTAACAAAAACCCACCAATTCACTATCTCAAAAAATTAGAATACATCATAAGACCAATAAAAAAAAACATTTTTAGTGAATTGTTGGCCTTCTGGAAAGTATGTTCATTTACTGTATATGTACTCAATACTTGGTAGGGGCTCCTTTTCGTAATCGCTACATAACTTTGCGAGAAAAGCGAATGGATGTTGCAGCAAGTGGTGATTGGGGAGTTGAGAGTGTGTTTGAAATGGTGCAACTGAAATGGACTGTAATGTAGCATATAATGAGAGTGACTCAGTGTTTGCTGGCTGTCTCACCACAGCATTCCTTAATACCACAAATGTCACTGCTGAAGACTAAGAAGCTGTTCTAGAACCTTGTGAGCTGCCTACCTAGACAGCATTTTAAGGCATTATACAGTAGGTGGGCTTCTGACGCAAAGGCTACTCCAAAAGGTTACATAATCATGCTGCCTTGTAAGACACCTCATTTTGGCCAAAGTCTAAGGCAGCATTGCATGTATTCGTCACAGAAGGCTATCTCATGATGCATTGCAATGAGTTGGTTGCAAATGAGCAAATGAGAGAAATGTTGACTATGTTTGGAATGGAATACTATCCTACTACTTGCTGAATATTGTTCAGTATATACAGACTGTTATTTAAAAAAACAATGTTATATACTACATTGTTGTCACATGACCTCATGTCACATGCAACCACATGAGGCTGCATGTTTATTCCAGAAATAGTAATTTTGCATTTTAATCCAATTTTGTGTATAAATGCCTTAACATTTGTAAGTAAGATCAAATAATGAGTCAATGACTTCTAGTTTGTTTGTTACAATGCAAATCAGGTAGAACGCATTGCATTGCTGGATACAGTACTCAGCGTTGTGCACTCACACAATTCAATTCAGGAAATGTAGTAGGTCATTTGAGTATTCCCTGCATAGCCTGCAAAAAAATCACATACTTTATAATCACATAATGTACTAAATACTGCAGCAAAGGTATGAGTTGTATGATAACATGCTTTTCCAAACATACTATATAAAGACTTGTATTTCATTCAGTACATAAAAGCAGTGGTCGGTTTGTAAAAACATATTCAAGGGGGGTGGTGTTGTCAAAGTTTGACAAAAATTGATATACTACATACTAACATAAAGTGTGAAATGATAGTATGATTTTCCAAACATATCATATTAATACTTGCTTTTAAGTACTGAATGAAATATATCAGTAAAATGTTGCTGTGACGAGGAGGAGGGTGTGGCCGGGCCGTGAGGGTACACGGCCGGCGCTGAGTCTCGTAATCAGCAGGAGAGAGAGATAAAGGGGAGCCGGAGACGCCATTTCGAGAGAGAGAGACACACGGGCGCTGTGTGTGTTTGTTTATTTTATGTCGTTTTAAGTACAGTTACTTCATTAAAGTTATGTCGACTGTTCTGCCGGTCCCCGCCTCCTCTTTGCCCATGCTGTGAAACACGTTACATTGGAATGTAACGGGTAAAGGATGGGCAAGGAGACTGCGAGACTCAGCGCCAGCCATGCACCCTCACGGCCCGGCCACGCCCTCCTCCTCATCACAGTAACTTTTAAAATGTATAATTCCTGGAGAAAAATCATTTTAAAAAAATGACATACTGCATACTAACGTCAAATTCTTTTGTCTCTTGTGTGCTTCACATGTGTATAAAAATGCTGAATTTAAGCAATGGCCCTGTGTAGAGTGTTTCAAATCAGTCACTTTTGAGGTTACATTTTCAGTTGTAAGGCTTCTTTTAAAGGCAGTTGCCTACTCTAGAGGTGTTTTGCTTTCAGACATGGGAAAAAAACAGTGTAACCTCATGTCATTAAGAGCTTTCAGGGAAGCACAATTATGGTGTCTAGGAAACATAAACAGATGACACGATTTTGAAATCAGGTTTTGTTCTTTGCATGCTCAGCATGGAGATCTGTGACGAGAGAAATAACATCACCATGTGCCCACTGTGTGACCGAGCCTGCAGTTACTGGAAGCTGGTGACCGCCTGCGGCACGGCGAGGGCCAGCCACCTGTTCGACAATGCTGCCACTGTCTTCTTTGCCATCTTTATGGCGCTATGGGGTCAGCAGCTTTTCTGTTTCGTTCACCCGTATGCTTTGTTGATGCTGTACACCAACTGTTATGTGTAATGTACATATTGAGGGCAGATTTGATTTGACAAATGTTGAAGAGATTTGGGATCTGCTTTTGCTCTCTGTCTCACTCGTTCTCTTTAATTCCCCCTGTAATTATCCCTGCACTGATGCTGAGCTTCTTAAAAAGCAGATTATTTGAGTTGAAGCATCTGGTGGTTTGATCCCTGGTAGTTACAAGCTTTGAAATGGAAACTAACACCCTATGACAAAGCTACACTTAAGCCCTGTTTAAAAGAACCAAACACAAACTTCTTATGCAACCGCTGGCGGCTCCATAGGGGGGCGCTATATCGCAAAATAAATTTACGCTTAAAACGTTAAAGTCCCCACCGGATACACAAGTCAGGCATATGGGGTATCGTTTGAAAGCTTATAATCTGAACTTTTCATAGATTCAGTTCTGAATTCTTGTTAAATAAAATATTTAAAATAAGGGCTGAAAGCATCCGTGTTGAAAAAAAAGCACCACCTAGAGGTAATGTGGTAGAAATATTAATGTGAATACAAACATCGTACACATAGCACTTTAAAGGACAAGTCATATATCAAATGAAAGCTCTAATTCTCAGGAATGTTACTGTACCGTTTATTTTATTGCTCTAATACCACAATTCGAAAGATTTTCAAAAGATTCACAAAGTGAAATATGATTTCTGTAAGACATCAAATACAAACATCTTTTTTTATGCGCCGATCAATGCAGCTGTAAGCCCCAAATAGCTAAAAACTTGATATCTGCTTTTACCTTAGGCAGTTTTCTAAAATTGTTTACTTGTCTGTGAGCTTGCTTGGGTGAATAATCCAATATTATATCTAAAATGTCCAGAATAAAATATGCAGTCCAGCAGGAAAAGCATGCTAAACAAATCACCAGAAAAATATTTTATCGGCTATAAGTGATCAAGTGTTTTATATCATTGCAAAGGGGAGAATCTCAGATTTCTAACGGCGGGTTCACACATCCTCCGTGTGCGAGGCGCGAGCGGCACCTGAGCAGGATGGACGCGTTGGACGTTCACATTGGCCGCGTCTCTTCCGCGAGAAACAGCAGTGCCTCTGTGCAGAAAAGAAAGTTATCTATGGGGTCCTACACCAATTTTTTTCTTTAATAAGGTCATAATAAGCTACGGTTATTGATGCTTCAAGGACAATAGCGGGCAGTCATGTGCACTTCATCTTTATCAGCACACTTGGTTGTGATTGGGTAATGTTTTCTATACTGTTAACCTATACACACAGAATGGCGAAAGGTCAGTCAGTTTATTAATTCTTTCCTTTATTAAGTTATTTTATTGAGTTTACTTGCATGCAGACATATAAATTGTAGTGTACCATAGGTTCAGTTTGAATAATTTTTATTTGTTTTGTGTCTTTTCTATAATCTTCTGATTATTTTAGTGTTGTACTGCACCCAGAGCCGCTGAGCTCAGCGTGAGCCATGAAAAAAAAAGGCTCAACGCCAAAACTATCCGCTCACTACTGCGTCTGGGATGCATCACCTCGCAACTCACGCTTGCAGTAGGAATGGTGTAATCTGTTAATATGGGCGCCGAAACGAAATGCGCCGCTCATGCCACGCTCACGGAGGATGTGTGAAACTGGCGTAAGGACACCTAGACTGAGCTTCTAGTCCACTCTAAGGCCGAGATATTCGATGAAACAAAGTGGTGCATGAACTGAAAATTCGACTGAATGTCTAAGGACCAGCACATCGGTGTGGGCTAAAATGCGTTAGAGCGCCACCTACATTTCAGATATGCATTTTGTGATGGAAGGTAATTGAGGAAAAATTATTTTTCCTAGTACTTGCTGCCATCTAGTGGAAAAAATAAGACTTTATAAAGGGCGATAGAGTGAATAGAACCTGAATTACATGCTTACAAAGTTAGGACAAAAAAGTTTTGTTTTTGTTTTTATTTCTGTTCATCATAAGTTTGTAAACATATACAATATTTATCATGAATAATTGGAGTCTTTTTTTATTTGGGGGGTGTTCTGAATAAATGAGACCAATTTTTTGCAGTTAGTCCACAATATGTGTGAATGGTAAGCTTGTAAATTTGAGTGTGAAAAATTGCAGGCGGCAGGTAATGGAACTTTATAAAGATGGAAAAGGATATAATAAGATATCCAAAGCCTTGAAAATGCCAGTCAGTACTGTTCAATCACTTATTAAGAAGTGAAAAATTCGGGGATCGCTTGATACCAAGCCAAGGTCAGGTAGACCAAGAAAGATTTCAGCCACAACTGCCAGAAGAATTGTTCGGGATACAAAGAAAAACCCACAGGTAACCTCAGGAGAAATACAGGCTGCTCTGGGGAAAAAAACGATGTAATGTCAACAAACCCTAAAATGACTTTAAAAATTATGATTTAAGCATTTCTGCAGCTCAAATAATACATGTGTTTTAACAGAAGAATTATAAATACGTATACATTATATAGTGCATTTATAAAATTATAAGCTTCACATTTCTTGCTTTAAACCCTCCAAAAAATTGGCCCCATTCACTTCCATTGAATGTGCCTCACTGTAACTTCTATTTTTGCTTTTTTAAAAAAAAAAAAAAAAAAAAAAAGGGACATGTCGATTTATTTATTTTTATTTATTCATTGCTGTGGATAATCCAAATGCATTTTGACCAAATACAAGATTAAGACTGTTTTTAAACGGGTCAAAAATTACTCGAACATAACAGGAGGGTTAAAAATAAAGGTTAAAAAAGTGTTTAGAGCCTGATGCATTTGGAGAACCTTTATAAGTTCCTTGATTCTTTAGGAAACCATCTACAGTGGGGTTCAAAAGTTCAAAAAGTTAGCCTGTAAAAATGCATCTATTTTGCATTTTTCTAATTTCATAATTTTTAATGAATAGTTCTTCTTTAATGATGCACTCGAGCAGGCATGGACTCCACAAGTTTGTGCAAAACCTGAAGATCCGTGTTATCCAGCATGGTTTGAAAACGTTCCAAAAAGCATCTTTTGTGCTTCAATAGAAGTCAAATTGCTGATTTGTCCAGTGACCTGGAAGCAGTGCAGAATCTTACATATTTCTTATTCAGTTATGGCATAATGTTTCTTTGTTTTCATTTTTTTTATTTATTTTTTTTAATCCTAAAACTTTATTTACATCCAGGTTTAAATTAGATTTGGAATCCCAGACATTTCTCAGACTTTTGAACCCCACTGTAGGTACAGAAGATCTCCAAAGAACATACAGCCACCTCAAGAAAAATGGTTCTAGATAAGCAAAGAGTTCTTTTCTGAACCTAAGATGCTTCACCAATTAAGAACCATAATTTTAAGAGTGTTTTCTGCATATGCATTTTTGATCTCATTATTTTAACAAGCCTTTGAGAAACTACAGATGTCAATTGTATTTACATTAAGTGTTAAACCACCTTGAGCAGTGCTGAACCGATCAGTATGTATAAATGTTGGTTTGTTGATGAAGTTTTCTGCTCTGATTCACACAGCCACCATGTTCATGGAGCACTGGAAGAGAAGACAGATGAGACTCAATTACGTTTGGGATCTGACCGGCTTCGAAGACGGAGAGGTTAGTCACACACCCATGTTGATCAAGGAAACTGTCAATAGTAAAACATGGATGCACATGTTGATAAGATAGTGATGTGGGTGTATGTGTGTTTTGTAGGCGTGTGGCGTTATTTTATTTGTATTGACTTAATCCTGAGGCTTGAGGGTGTCTTTGAAGACTGATTCAGTGCCATTAAATCAAACTGTGTTTTTTCACTGTTTTTTTTTTTTTTTTTTTTTTTGTCCTGTTTTTGTATAGGAGAAACAAAAGGTTTGGAACTGGTTCATTTCAACAATATTAACAGAATTTATTTCCTTCCTAACCTTACAGTTGCATCTTAGTACTAACAAATTCTTCATATTATCTTTAAAGTCGTCTTCAAACATCTGCCACATTCTTGCTTGTGTACAGTACTCCACCAGCAATTCTCTATCTATCGGTCTGTTTTTGTGGAGGTCCGGGAGGCTGCGTTCACACAGTCAGTGTTTGGGAATGACAACTGAAGTTCCTAACAGGTGTGACTCTTAAATTGTACCGTTCATACAACAGCTTGCAGGAGGAAATCGAATTATAGTCTGTATAAGGGAATAAGCCCTTTCTCTATCCCACAATTGCAGTAACTCTTGCAACCGTAGTGACGGTGACAAAAGCGACTTCCACACATCATTTGCTTTAAACTGAAACTTTTGTTATTATCTATAGTACACACCATCATGTCATTTGAAACTTGTCATGACTTTGTCCCGTGAAACACTAAATAGTTATTAACAAAATGTCAAGGCTGCTGTTTTCCGTACAGCGAAAATACATGGTGATCTAGCTGTCTTGGTCTATATTTATTTATTTTATTTTTGTAATTATATAGGGGAGACTGGGGCTAGTTGTCACATGGGCAAGTTGTCACAAGGGCTTAATCTCAGTAACTATATGCTTTTAAGTAGGAGTGTAAAAATTCACTCATCTCACGGTTCGGTACGGTTCACATTTTATTTATTTTTTAAACTAAGCCTTAATCAAGAAAAGTTTAGATTTGAAAGTTTTTTTTTTAAATTATTATTACTTTAAAGACAAATGCAAAACAGTTCGGTAACACTTTCTATGAAGCCCATATTTATTATGCATTGTAAAGGCATTATACATGCATTCATAATGTCTCATAATACACCTTATAATAAGTTATAACTTCTCATAAATAATTATAACTACAGTTATAAGACATTATAAGTCTTTCCCTATTCATAGTTATACTTTAGAGTATAATGCATTATTTATTACACAAGCAACATCCAATTTTAACTCAGCAGAAGCTAATAAATTAATCTTATAAGTGCTATCATGCAAAAGCAGCGTAGTGTAAACGGTCAAAAGGCTTTATGACGTGATCATGTTATAAGTGGTTTTTGCCTGCTTTAAGTTACAAAAGCGATATCTTCTCATAAACAGTCATAACATAAACTTGAAACATACAAGTCAAATGTATCCAGTGGAAGTTATTTATAAAATAGGTCTCCAAATAAGATGCACAAACATTAAATGTTACTGAATAGAGTCTAGTATAGAATCAGTAAAAAAAAAATGTTTATTTATTTATTTATTTATTTTTAAGATTGGCTATATATTTTTTTCTCGAGAGAGTTTCTGATATATTTTAACCTTGTAGCCTTACAAAATGTTTTTCGTAATATCTCAAAATGTACACTGAATGTGTGTTATTTTGTATTTTGTGCATGTGTAATGTATATAACCCCCAGCATGACTTGTAATGTCTTATAACCACTTAAAAATATCTTATGGAAGTTTATAAGACATTGCTTTGGTCACTTTACTTAAAGCATACCTGTTATATATATTACAAATATATAATACATTATAACTTCTGCAGATAAAATTGGATGTTGCTTGTGTTATAATGCATTATACTCTAAGATACAACTATGAATAGGTAAGTATTATAATGTATTATTAATGTAATTAAAGTTATAACATATTATAAGGTGTATTATGAGACATTACTAATGCATTATAATGCCTTTACAATGCATTATAAATATGGGCTTCATAAAAAGTGTTACCAGCAGTTCCTAAAATTTAACTAAAAGCACTGTTCTTAAAAGTGCTAAATGATTTATCAGAGATGTACTGGGACTAAAATCAGCCCAGAACAGGGCAATGGTGACACCAAATGGAAATATTAGCTAATAATTCTGCTAACTGAAAATAAAGAATTATGTTAGATACTGTACATATGCTGTTTACACACTGTCACTGATTACATACATTTAAAATATTTCAGATTAAAATCATATTTGTCTCAAATAATATTGTCTCTGATTACATCTAAATACATATTTAATGGAAGTGCATGCTTATGCAGTTAAATAATAATAATAATAATAATAATAATAAAGACATGGCATTTGACATTAGGATTATAGTCCCCCTTAGCATTATTATAAATAATACTGAGCATATATATAATCTACTATATGTACATTAAACCTCTGTAAACGTTAATTTTCTCTCGCGCAGTGTCAGAGCAGATCACCCTTGCGCTTCAAACGGACATTCGATCCCTCGCGCTGAAAAGGCGCATCTCTCTCCCGCTGCTGGTTTCAGTTTCCTCAGGTTTAGCCAAACTCATCGTACAACACCAGTGGCTGCTAGCGTGTAATCGTATTTTAGAGCTCGTAGGACGTCCCACGTATTGGATAGAACAGACGCTAAAATAATAATAAAAAATGTCAATTAAATTTAAGAAAAACACCCCGTCTCCACGATGTGCATCATCACATTTTTGAACCACGATCTATCGTGCCACGATAAATCATTACACCCCTAGTCTAAAGTCAAAATTCCAATTATAACAAAAGTATTTTCTCTAGCAGACAGTGGCGTAGATTCCAGGGGGGTGGGGGGGGTATAACCCCCCAATAATTAAAACAAGCTAGTACAACCCAGAGGTTTTGTAAGTTGGTTTCAAACACCAAGTTCAAACCCTCTTAAATTAGAATAATTTTTGTGAATTGTGACCTTCAAACTAAAAATTCAAAAATGGATTGCTGTTGGATAAACAAGTAAACATAATCAAACCAATATGGCAGACATTCAGACAAGAGTCAACTATATTATGAAGGCAACTTTTTACCGGAAGGTTAAGCTGTGTTATATTTCATGAAAGTTAGGTCGGGGCAAGTTATCTCATTTTTATTGGAGCAGGTTGTCACATGTGTTTTAAATTCTGTAAATTTATACAATTGTTCAATTACAGTATTTTTTGGCAAAAACAGTAGTTTGATATTTTGTACGTTGCAAGCCATTGGGGCATGTTGTCACGAAAGGACAACATTTTCCTGGGCAATAATGCTGAATATAATCAATAGTCTATACATTTATGCATTTTGGCAGACACTTTTATCCAAAGCGACTTACAGTGCATTCAGGGTGTACACTTTTGTCAGTTTGTGTGATTTTATGAACTTTAATATGGACTTAAATAAACTAACCCAGAGAAATATTCACTGGACTAAAAAGTGTGACAATTAGCCTCTGTTAGTTCCCATATTAGGATTTCCCATTGCACTCAAAAACTTTGCCACAATACTAACACATCCTACACTTAAATATAGAACTACTTAGTTGTTAAATGGTGGTTTTTGTTTTTTTCCAAATCGAACATATTTAGCAGTCTAAAACAGGACAGACAACCATGTTCTGCTGCTGTGTGAACGTAGCCAGAGACTCGTGTTCTCTCCTCCGGCCTTACAGGTCAAAAGCTGCTCACTTTCCTTTTGGCAGTCACATTTGATCTTTCCAGGCTTGCCACTGTTTGGGTGGATAAAATAAGCAGGAGGAAAGAAAATTAAACCTGAAACTGCTGAATGTGAAAGTTTATTTATTTTTATTTTATTTATTTATTTATTTATTTATTGTGGCGCTGAGAGCTTTTGGTTTTAAGGATTATACTTCCACTGAATGTGTCAATGTGTTGCTATTACCAGAATTTCTGTTTCCGTTCACTGACCATGCACACGGCTGCTTCGGCTGTATTTCACTTTTTAACTGGTGAGTTTTTTTTTAAAGAGTGAGTTTGAATTTGGTATGCATTGTGAATCACTTTCTATATATTTCTCAGAGTCATCCCAGAGCAGAGTACGAGTTTCGTGTCATGAAGAAGACCAGGAAGAAAGTGCAGTCCACACAGGTGGGTCTCATCCTTAAATGTCACGTTGCACTCAAAAACAGCAAGAGCCTAAATTTTACTAATTCAGTGCCATTTAATCAAACTGTTTTTCTTTTTTTATTGTCCTGTTTTTATAGGGGAAACATAAGGTTTGGTATCGGTTCATTTGACATTATTAATAGAATTTATTTCCTTCCTAATCTTTGCATTTACGTACTAACAAATTATTTTAACTTCAAAGTCATCTTTAAACATCTGTCACATTCTTGCTTGTGTGAAGTATTTCACCACTACCAATCTAATGGTCTGTTTTTGTGGAGGTCTGGGAGGCCCTGCATCTGCTGCATGTCTCGCATAAAAATAGCAAGAGCTTTCTTAAAATTGCAAGCTCAAAACTGCAAGTTGATTGGCTTTATACAATAGAGTGCAATGTAAAAATCCCATTAATTTTTTCCATAGGCGAATACATTTTTAACGATAAATTATAAACTTTTAAATACAGACCTACCTTGAACTCTGAGATTGTTAATCTTCTGTCAAAGCCATCAGTCTGCTTTATTTCAACGTCATATTTAGAAATTGTGTTTAACGGCAGAATTCCTGTTGAAGAGCTACACTACCTATGATCCTAAAGAGAAACGCTCCACCAATCAGAGAATTGCGGCCAACAAAGCGCACCAAAAGAGCTTTGCAGTGACCACCCACTTCCATGACACATTGCGAATGACACAGTTGAGTCTTCCTACCAGGGGCGGATCTAGAATTTTTTTTATGGGGTGGCAATGGGGTGGCATGCAGACTATGAGGGGTGGCAACACCAAAGCAAGCGCCCATGCTTAGTTCTTATGGATTAAGGTACCAAGCTTCATTGCAACAAGTACTAGTTCATTAATTGGAGTCATTATCAAAGTACAAATGTCCATGAATTTGCGATACAACTGCATTTCCACAGGAACCACACATAGTAACCATTTTGCTACTGATTTGCCAACATTAATATACATATATATATATATATATATATATATATATATATATACATATATATATATATATATATAATATATAATTTTTTTTTTTTTTTTTGGATAATAAAAATTAAGTAACAAAATGTATATCTCCAGAGCACCAAGACATTGTCTATTAAACACGTCAATAAATTCTAAATGTTCCTTAGCTTGACATATAGAACCAGCAATCTGGACTAAACTTCACTACCTTTGTTAAGTGTACCTATGGATGGAGAGTGCATGCATATCCCATGTTATTCTGCTAATAAAGTCCTGAAAGCCTAACACCTTTGTAACAGCTGAAATAATCCATCTAAAAGTGAAGATTAACACAAAGTTAGGTCTAAATAAAGATAAACTGTACAGAAAATTGTACTGTACTGCAAAACTCATGAATATTAATTATGTTATGCACAGTAAAAGATTCTTTTAAGTTTCCTGTTTTGATCAACAGTCATTCTTAATGACCGATTCAAGCAGTCAAATAAATATTTCACATAATATGGTCATTTCATTTCTACATCTGCCACTATCAGTCTTGGGATTTTGTTAGTCAGTAGATGAATACATAGATCAGCACTTTAAGAACACGACTGATTGATCTAATGGTAACTTTTTGCCTTTTTTTTAGAGGTTTTGGATTCTAATTCACCCAAATATAATTTCTGTTTTAATAAAACAAGATTGCATCTGTACATCAGTGAATGGGTGTTTAAAAATAAAATGTTTAAAAATAAAATGCAATAAAAGAGAAGGGAGACGAGAGCAGCGGAAACACAGACACATTTATTGACAGTTCTGTATATGACAAAACAGCAAACTCCAAAATTCAGACAGCGACAACCACAAACACTGTGCACCAGCAGCGGAAACCTGGAAAAAAAAATCAATATACGCCTGAGCGCCCTTGAACTAGATGACACAGCTCACAAACAATCGTATCTCATCGCACAACCCAGCCATGAAACACTCAGTTTATATAGGGAGGAAATACACTGCGCACCGGTGCGCCCCATCAATAATCAGCTCACCTGGTTACCCACACCTGAGAGTGATTAAGAGAGTGGGAGAGAAAGAGAAAAAGACAACACACACACTACATACAAACAAACAATTTGGCCGAGAAAGCCATCACAATGGAGGACAAGGAACAGAGAACAAGCTGCTGAAAACTGCTAACACTAAATGACTAACTGATAACAGCTGCAACAATCATTTATCATTACATTCAAAATAACACATTCCAGCGCCGGATCACCAGTCAAAACACACACTCAAGAACTGAAGATGTTTCATCTGGATTACACACGTACCTGATGACAGCTATTTCAAAAAGTGGTAAGGACACGTCTCACCAGTCTCAACCCATAACTGACAGCAGTGTATCTAATAATCATTCAGTGAATACTTGGAAACAACTTTTTTCCACGTATTTGTCAATGTGGTCATTGTTGTTGAGGAAATAAGCTCATCAAACCACGAGAGCCCAAACACTACACACGCGCTGCAATAGTAGGTATGCAATTGGTTGATGCTGTGATTGGCTGCTACTGTAAACAATCACGGGATTGGTTGCTGCTGTAATCAATCACGCTATGGGTCTGTAGTCATTTGTGCATTCAGTGAGAGTTTAGGCAGTTTGATATGAATAAACCCCTACACAATGTCAAAATCAACAATAATATACTTGCATTTATATTTGATACATTTGAATACTTATGCTGGGGTGGCAGATGGCGTGGCAGTGCTTTTACTTAGGGTGGCATTTGCCACCCCATGCTACCCCAGTGGATCCGCCCCCGCTTCCTACACAATAAAGTTAATTTATATATTTTCAAACATCTAAATACTGTGCAATAAAATTAAAACATATTGTTTCTATACTTTAGATATAGTTTATTTTTATCATTGTTAATTCAATCATGTCATTCGCAATGCTTGGGATGTTAGTTTATTCTCTCAATAAAGACGTAAAGTACAGTCTTGTACCTTTGTCTTTTTGTCAGATTTTCAACTACTTTTTTGCTTCAAATCAAAGTTTGTAATGTTGTGATTCACTTTGGAGCTGGTTGGCTTGGTTCATGGCTTAGGACTCATTTAAGAAGGATTTTATAAAATCCTGATGGAAAATAAGGAATGGGAAAAACAAGTCATGAAAAGATTGTGATAATGTTTTAACAAGGGCTGTCAATTGATAAAATGTTATAATGAATCAAATTAATTACATGACATGCAAATTATAATCACAATTAATTGCATATATCAATATATGCTGAGAAAGGCTCCCAAATAAAGACAATTAATTATAATGAATAAATAATAATTCTAATAATTATGATATTTAGTCGTATATTTTTAATCAAATATTTAGATTGAAATATATTGCATTATTGTGGCAGATGAATAAAGAATTAAGACAATACAAAAAGTGGCTTTAGAAGCCAAAATATTGTTTGTTTAATTCCCATATCACTGAACAAAAGCCTACAGTCGACAGCAATCCATTTTGCAATTGAGTTCGTCAATAGAGAATACTTGTAATACTAACCTTAAAGGAATATACCTAAGGAATAATTTTTTTGGTAATCAGCATTATGCCACAAATGCTGTCGATTGAGTTTAACTTGTACTGAACCCAAAATATTCCTTTAAACTGCAAGGTGGACCAGATTTTATCCTGAAGTTAAAGAATCTGGCTATGCAAGACTAAGCCTTTATTTGCAATGCACAGGCAAAGCTGATTTCTTGCATGAATTTTGCATGTTGACTTTTACATGCCAGGACAGCAATCATAATGTAGCCTGGATTATTGGGTATTACGCTTAGTAAACGTTGACCCAGTTGCAGTATACTGAAATATGATGTGATTGCACAGCTGTGAGCCATGTCCAAGGGCTTGTATTTGCTCGCTTGGCTTGACCCTGTCTGTCCCTTCTGAGGCCAAAGCTTCACAGAGGGATCCTGGAGGCCTGTGCCTTCACAACTGAGGTCAACAAAGCTTCTGTTTTTAGATCATTTAGAAAACATATGTGTTAGGGTGTGTCTGGATTATAATTTATGTTCTCACATTTGCCAATTCATGTTTGTTTTAGACAGGAAAAGAGAAGCTGACATGCACTGACAGAATGCCAGCATATATGACCATTATCATCATGATGATTTTTCTGGTAAGACCTGGTAAATTCATAAGTATTCTATCATGTATAATGTAAACATTCTATATGTCATGTATAAGTTCTATCATGGTTTAATACTCTGCATAGTTTTTGAATATCACAATAAATAAAGGGCATTTTACTCTTTGTTTTGCAGTTTAGATACACTAAATAATTTTATCTACTTCAAGTTTTACACCTGAAGAAATTAATTTCTGACTCTAAATTGTGATGGGATCAAAAGCCATTGTTAGATGACTATAAACGCACATGCTACTGCATGTTCTATATTAATTTGCTAAGTTGCTTGTAAACTCCTACAGTTTGGATAATGAACTATACTATTTGACTAGACCTAAATGTTTATTCCAATTATTAAATACTATTATTATTATTATTATTATTATTAATAATAATAATAATAATAATAATAATAATTAATATAATAATAAATACAATTAATACTGCATTATTTTTTTATTAAATTTATATATATATATATATATATATATATATATATATATATATATATAAATATATATATAACAATACAAAATGTATTCATATATTAATACTTTAATAATAATATTGATTTAAATACAAAAAATAATAAAATAAATTAAGTAATATACTAAATTGTATTAAAATACTGTACATTAAAAAATATTACTACTACTAATAATAATTACATTATTAATAATAATGCTAAATGTAAATGTTTTATAAAAGCAATACTCTATTAATTTTGAATAATTTTATTAATAGAATTAATACAAGTAAAAAATTATATATGAATACAATATTTATTAATATATTAATACATTAATATTAATATTGATATAAATATACAAATAACATAATAAATTACAAAAATATACAAAATATGGTTAATATACTAAATTTAGTTAATAATTATTATTATTATTAAAAACATTAATAATAATAATGATAAATGTAACTGTTTATTGAACAATCTTTTATAATATTGTTGTTGCCACCATTTTATGAAAGCAGTAAGTCTCTCGAGTCTATGCATTACAGTGATTTTACAGCTTATTGCTTTATAATGTAACATAAAGATGGCTTCCACTCATGGGGGCTGGCATGTTGAGATCACATGACCAGCCAAATACTAGTCACTTTATCTTGGTATGTCTGTGAATAGGGTATCTCTATAATGGAATCCATAAACTTTCACTTTTGTGTAATGCTGCATACAGTATTAGTGTTTACACTACAAATGCAATGTGGTCACATGCTTTTTCAATCACCTTCCAATGTGACTATTTGTTTTGGCCCCCGTTTACACACACATTTAGTGCTGTCCACTTGTGATGAGATCACCTGAGACAGATCTTAATAGCCAGGTGTAAACAGGGCCAATTTGTTTAACATTACGAGTTACTTTTCTTACTGTGTGCTCTGCGTAGATCTGTGTGACGTTGGCCATCGTGTTTGGCGTGGTGCTTTACAGGATCTCCATCAAGACTGCCCTGCACATGAGCTCAACGTCCTCGTTCCGTTCGAATGTACGGGCCACCGTTAAAACCACTGCGGCTGTCATCAATCTCATCATTATCATCATCATGGATGAGATCTACGGAGCAATCGCACGCTGGCTCACCGTTCTCGGTGCGTCTGCTTGTTCTTAAAAGCATGCAGTTTGTAAGCGGTTTTGCAAAATGCTTTGTTTACTGTAGTACTACTACTTACCTATGTTTTCAACCCATCAGAGGTGCCAAAAACAGACAAAAGTTTCGAGGAGAGGCTGATCTTCAAGACGTTCATCCTAAAGTTTGCAAACGCATTTACCCCCATTGTGTACCTGGCATTCTTCAGAGGCCGGTGAGAGCATTGGGACCAACATGTCACTCTGAAACTGAATGCATCTGATACTAAATGAGTCTCGTTTTCTTCATGCAAAATATTATTTACTTTTTTTTTTCTTTGGTTTTGGGGTGAAATGTAACCTGGACATTTATTGACAGGTTTCATGAAATTCACACACAAAAAACCCTATTAGACCTGTTACTGTATGTAAATCTCCACTTGATTTCACAGTGGTTAATAAACTCAGCTCTTGATCTTCCTCTACATAATTCCTCCAGGCTCATTGGACGTCCAGGTAACTACATATACGTCATGGGGTCATACCGGATGGAAGAGGTACGTATATATATATATATATATATATATATATATATATATATATATATATATATATATATATATATATATATATATATATATTATTTTTTTTTTTTTTTTTTTTTTTTTTTTTGTTGTTGTTGTTGCTAAAACATCCTCCTATTGGTTGCGTATAAGCAAAATCCATTCTTAACCATACGCCATTCTCATAGTCACCACCACACATCCTCCATGAAAACTTGCTGTTACTTCACAGATTGTGCTAGTTACCTCAGACCTGATGACTAACACATTTGGAGGTGTGTAGCCAGTCGACTCCACTGTAACTCACTGAATTCTCTCTCTGCAGTGTGCCCATGCCGGCTGTCTGATGGAACTGTGTATTCAGCTCTGTATCACCATGCTTGGCAAGCAGCTCATCCAGAACAACCTGTTTGAGATTGGCATACCGTGAGTACACATGTACCCAAGCATACAGTACATACAGATACATTTTAAAACCGTTACACTTGCAGCATTGTAAGTGATGCAATAGTAGCCTGTTCCCGCTGTGCAGATAAGGTGTACCTTTTCTTGATGTGGTTCATTTCGAGAATAATTGTCTTTTGTTTGGTAAACCAGAGTTTTACACCCCTTTCCTGAAAGTGATGCATAATTCATGTAATCGCTTTCTTTTGCTGTGCTTGTACAGTAAATGCACTTACTGTACAAGCTCACTGTTGTTAGTGGGCGAATGCAAATATATCATCTCTTCTACTGTTTGTAAATATTAGATTTTGTTCTTATTAACTGTGACAGGACATTTTGTCTGTCTCTCTTTTTTCTATTTCTGCAGTATCTCAACGGTCCAAAATCTCGCTCCATATAGGTGTATACCCTGCGTGCCCAATTATTAGGCAAATTTTATTCCTCAGGATTAATTTTATTGTTAAACAAACACAATTTTCTCAGTTAATCCAAAATGTTATTGAACCTCAAACCTGAATGTTTAACAAAGAATGTTGTCTTTCTCAGGGGAATATATAAGTGTGCACAATTATTAGGTAGCTAAATTACAAAAATAATTTCTCCCAACTCATTTGTTTATTCTCAATTTTTAGAGTAGGTGCAACAAATAAGTAAAACAAAATGACAATGAAATAACATTTTTGGCCTTTCAAAAATATTCAGTGACCAATATAGCCACCCTTCTTTTCAATAACTGCCATGAGCCTTCCATCCATGGAGTCTGTCAGTTTCTTGATCTGTTCACGATCAGCTTTCGCTGAAGCAGCAACCACAGCATCCCAAATGCTGTTCAAAGAGGTGTATTGTCTTCCCTCACTGTAAATCTCACGTTTGAGAAGGGCCCACAAGTTCTCAGTAGGATTTAAGTCAGGTGAGGAAGGGGGCCAGGTCATTATTTGGGCATCTTTGAGGCCCTTGCTGGCTAGCCAAGCAGTGGAGTGCTTGGATGCATGTGATGGAGCATTGTCCTGCATAAAGATCATGGCCTTCTTGAATGCTGAGGACTTCTTCCTGTACCACTGCTTGAAGAAAGTACTTTCCAGAAACTGGCAGTAGGTTTGAGAGTTGAGTTTCAGTCCATCTTCAACTCGAAAAGGTCCAACTACCTCATCCTTAATGATAACAGCCCACACCAGTACCCCTCCTCCACCTTGCTGGCACCTGACTCGAAGTGGTGTCCATTAGTGATCCAGCCATGGGCCCATCCATCTGGTCCATCAAGAGTCACTCTCATTTCATCTGTCCATAAAACCTTTAAAAATTCTGTCTTCATGTATTTCTTTACCCAATCTTGACGCTTCAACTTGTGAATATATTCAGTGGTGGTCGTGTTTCAGCCTTCTTGACCTTGGCCATGTCTCTGAGCACTTGACACCTTGTACTTCTGGACACTCCAGGTAGGTTGCTCTTCTGGAATATGGTAGCATTGGAGGATAATAGGTTCCTGGAAGCTTCACGTTTAATTCTTCTCAAGTCTTTTGCTGTTAATTTGCACCTTTTCTTCTCCATGCGTTTTTTGTAAGGTGGGCCATAGGACCCGCCGGGTGGGCCAAACAGTTGGAGGGGTAGGTGTAGGTGTAGTTCTCAAGGTGGGCCAAGTTCATGATTGGGTGGACCAGGCCCACCCAGGCAACCCTGTGAAGCCGGGCCTGTTGAATCCAATAAGCATTCAAGTTTATACGGTTTGGAGTTGGAAAATGTGCATGGAAATAATAAGATCAGAATACTCACTTGCCTAATAATTGGGCACGCGTGTATTAAACATCAAATATGATCTGTTTTTGTGACGTTGTGCAGCATTTTTGCTTTTACTGTGGATAAATTGCTTTTTTCAACTTGTCCCATCGCCCCTGGTCAGGACACCATGTTAGCCAATTGCTGTCTCTCAAACTAAATAAATTGTAAATAAAGTCATGTGACAAATGAGTGCACAATAAAAGGGATAGACAGATACATGACTTGTTAATTGGGTCATTACGCAATACTTTGAGTTCTGTGTCTTTTAAAAATTAATATTCCTTTGTTTTAATTTAAGATAATTTCTATAAAAAAGGGTATACCAAACTTTCAAAAATATGCTCTGGTCAAGTTCATGCAACTTAATTAGTTATAATTTACACAATGGCAAAAAAGGTTAACAGGATGCCTAACAGAATAGGAATAAAGAGATAAAGTTAGACATTGTTGAGTGAAGGATTGAGAATTAGCTAACATCACAGTGTCAACTTGTAAGTAGGGAATGTTTGTATTTTTTAACCATATTTTTTAGTTTTGATAATAGCATACATGAATGTTTCTTTAACTTCACTTATAGCACTGTGGACTTCTAGAAAATAAAGTAAAAAAAAAAAAAAAAAAAATTCGCTCTAATTTTCTGTTACTAATTTTTTACATTTGTCTGCTAACAATGTCCAACAGTGTATGCACATGCATCACATGAGATTTGTCTTTTTTTTTTCTTCTGAAAATCATGGAAATTCCCACCACAGTGAATGAAATTACAGTGATGGAAATTACAGTGATTGAAATTACAGTGATTGAAATTACTGTGATTGAAATTGCTGTGATTGAAATTACTGTGATTGAAATTACAGTGATGGAAATGATGTTTTTAGCATTTTTTTAATAAAAAAAAGTCACCTCCTTTGTCTTGCTAAGAATTTATGTATCCTAAATACACACAATTAAAGGTGCACTAATAAAAATAATAAAAGTGATATTTACCTTGAAATTTCATTGTTTTCTTCAAACATCACTCTCAAGTATGCATCACTGACACTTTTGTCGACTTGGTTAACATGTACACTAACTAAAATAAATTGGGGCAAATTGTTTGGTGTGGTGGAAATGGTCATAATTACAAAAAAAAATTTGAGAAATTATTTTCTCACTGTAAATTTTCAAATGGATTGTTCATTTCACTCTTTTTTTAGATTATCATAGATTAAAAAATGCAGTGTATTTTTATAATGGATTTTCATTGTTTAATATTGAAAGTCTAGGTCTGGGACAAGTCTAAAAAAGTAAAAATCTATACTTAAAATATATTTGAAAAATACCAAAATAAATGATCAGTTTGAATGAGACCTTCGTATAACAAGAAAAAAGTTGAAATCTGTTTTATTTATTTATTTATTTATTTATTTATTATTATTAACCCCTGGGACATGAAAGTCATTAATATACAAACCCATACATTTATTTTTTTCTAACAGGATACCACAAAACATAATTAAATGAATCAAATCCTTTGCTAAAACTGATGTTTGTTCTGTTGTTTTCCTACCAAATATGATTAACCTTTCTAAAGGAGGTGGTCACTGAGGACCTGCTTTTGCAAAAGACTAACAGGGTGGAAAGAGAAATTGATAGCCCAAGAAAAACGTCTTCATTGCAAACTGATTGCAAATCAAAAAAATATTCCCAAGAACACGTTTTGTTTGAAACAGTTTGGGAAAAATAAAGAAACATTTGCCAGATTTCTTAAAGGAATGTTCTGGGTTCAATGCAAGTTAATCTCAATCAACAGCATTTGTGGCATAATGTTGATTACCACAAAAAATAATTTAAAAGCAAAAATCTGAGTTACAGTGAGGCACTTACAATGGAAGTGAATGGGGCCAATTCGTAAACATTAAAATACTCACTATCTCAAAAGTATAGCCACAAGACATAAACATTATACATGTTAACATGATTTTAGTGTGGTAAAATCAATTACTAATCTTTTCTGTGTAAAGGTATATCTAATTTTACAACTTCGTTACCATGACGACATAATGCTATAAACTCTAAAACCATAAAACAACCGTAAAAGGGACAATTTAAACAACGTTACAGCTCAAATAATACACAAGTTTTAAAAGAAGAATTAATGCAAGTGCTTTTATACAATTATAAGCCTTTTAACCCCTCTTAAAATTGGCCCCATCAAGTACTGACTTTAATATTTTATGATGGGAACATGAAAATGTTCTGCATAACCGAAATGACCCCATTAGTTTTATGCTAAATCCACAGTGATTATTTATGTATGTGTGTCGCAGGAAACTGAAGAAACTGCTCCGGCAACGCAAGATGGATTCAAAGCAGCAGGAAGAGTTTAACAAAACGCTTCATCGCCACGAGAAGGACCACTTCCTTGGGCCCTTTGTGGGACTCAACCCAGAGTACATGGAAATGAGTGAGTCACTGTAAACTACGCACCCCCATTTGAGCAATAAGGTACGAGAGGCTGTGCTATATTTTGGATATTGCTAAAGGCATTGTTAGGCACGACGTGCAGCAACCCCTTCAGCCTTGACAGTTTTCACAACATAGCACAGCCTTGTGTACTTTATTGCTTTTATGGTTACTACATAATGAGAATATTAAAAGTAGATGAGGGAATTCACTAACAATGAATTGCACCTGGTAAAAGCAGCTGTTATTTGCATGCACTGTCTGCACTGGTTTAGTGCCCAATTCACTAAACAAAATTGTGCAGATCAGGCCACGGCGCAAACACGGCCACAATTCTGATCTTTCGAGCCGCACTATATAGCGGAGGATGCAGCAAACCACCATGATCTGACACACTGTGGCAGGACTGAACAGCATCACTGACTGCTGTGATCCTGACACCTGAATCATCTCTTTAACATGCCGAAAGTGCACTTGACTAAACTGCGCATCTGGATATATGAAGGTTATAACGCGCTCTTCCATTATTTTAGAATTTTTGGATGAATTACTGCTGAAATGATGGAATGAAAATGTACAAACTCATCTCTTTAAAGGTCAAATAAATTTTGCGGCAAGCAGTTTTTATGAATGAAGCGCAATCTATCATGAGCCTAATTTACATAAAAAGGAGTGTTTGCATGGAAAGGAATGACAATGACTTAATTTAAATATTCCATACGCAGCTCCATTTCAGCGCTGATTGCGCCTGCTTAAACTAGATTGTGTGGTGGTTAGTGAATAAGGCGCAGATTTTTGTGTTGAAATATCACGCGCAAAAGTGGCGCAACTGTTTAGTGAATTTGCCCCAAAGTGTGCAATTTTTGTGCCTCTAGTGGCACCAAATGGAATTGCACAAATAAAGACTGTTTTCAAAGTGGTTTCCCGAACACTCCCCATGTCTGCCACTTGGTTTTAAATCATTACCATAATGCTACATTTCACATTATGCCACAATACAGTCTGATATGTTGTTGACCTTATTATTATTAAAAACTTTCCTCAAGAAATTCTAGATCTTTCCAAAGCAATGGAACAAAGAAAATAATAGGCTACACGTATATATATATATATATATACAGGCCTATAAAAAAACGAAAATAAACACTTCTTGCAGAAAATAACCAAAATTATGTAAACACTTCTTTTAGAAAATATCAAATAATTATAAAACCATTCTTGCAAAAACATAAATGACAGAAATAATGCGGAGCGCATCTTTTGCCTTTATAATATTATTTTGCATGCTTCATTTTAAGAATGAATGAACGTTACATTTATATAGCGCTTTTCTGACACTACACTCAAAGCGCTTTACACAGTGAACAGGGGACTCTCCTCTACCACCACCAGTGTGCAGCATCCACCTGGATAATGCAATGGCAGCCATAGTGCACCAGTATGCTCACCACACACCAGCTATTAGTGGAGAGTAGAGTAGAGTGATAGAGCCAGTTAATGGATGGGGATTATTAGGAAGCCATGATTGAGAAGGGCCAATGGGGGGAATTTGGCCAGGACACCAGGGTTACGCCCCTACTCTTTTCAAGAAGTGTTCTGGGATTTTTAATGACCACAGAGAGTCAGGATCTCGGTTTAATATCTCATCCAAAGGACAGTGCCTTTTTTTTTTTTTTTTACGGTATAGTGTCTCCATCACTATACTGGGGCATTAGGACCTACACAGAGCACCCCCTGCTGGACTCCCTAATACCTCTTCCAGCAGCAACCTTAGTTTTCCCAAGAGGTCTCCCATCCAAGTACTGACCAGGCTCAGCCCTGCTTAGCTTCAGTAGGCAACTGTTCTTGAGCTACAGGGTGATATGTCTGCTGGCTAAGACGTAAAATAGATTGAACCCACACCAGATGTCATACCTGTTTTAATAGCAAGCTCCTCTTCATTTTCTTGACTTGTTTGGGACTCGTCCCTTTCAGTGGAGATGTTTTTTTCTCTTCAGGGTTTTCCCTGGGTCAAAAGTGATTAAGTAGCGTGAGTGATCCTGCTCTGGCTTTCCTGTAAATTTCGGGAAGCCTGCTAGACTCGCCCGCACTTGCATGCTCCAGAGAAAGCGCACACAACACTCACATGAAACACAGATGCGTGTGTCTGATAGAAGCATATTATTCAAATCGCACAGCCCTAGACATGACCTAACGATTTTTGTTATTTTAATATTTCTTTGTAAACGAAAGGACATGTGGTAAATTTAGTTTTGTTTTTTGCTTTTCCCACTTTTGCTCCCTGGTAAATGTTTTTTTTCTATTATTATTATTTTATTAGATGCTTATTCCATAATAGCCACTTTTTAAAAATAGAAAAGCAGCTATATAGAACAAATGTTTGCCGTTTGTGTCTTTATTATATCACATTATTATGCATAGTCCATCGCGTTATGGCACAAAATAAACACCGAAATGAAATGACCGTATTTTTTCCAATCTGTCCGGCAAACGTTATCATTCCCGGACACAACATTTCTTAGCGGAAACTCATATAATATCATTCAGAAAAATGAAATTTTTTATGTTAAGGTTATGAAAATATCATAATGACCATCTTTTTTGGAGGGTAAATAAATGTCATGAAAATAATTTCACAATGTAAAAAGACTTAATGGCTCTAAAAATAGGCTTCATAAGCAACCAAATTGGCCCGGTTGCTAGGGTGAGTAGAGTCATGTTGGGTTAACCTCCTCGTGGTTGCTACAATGTGGTTCTCGCTCTCGGTGGGGCACGAGGTGAGTTGTGCGTGGATGCCGCGGAGAATAGCGTGAAGCCTCAACACTATGTCTCCGCGGTATAAGATGCGCGGATTGACGTCTCAGACGCGGAGGCAACTGAGATTCGTCCTCCGCAACCCGGATTGAGGCGAGTCACTACACCACCACGAGGATTTAGAGCACATTGGGAACTGGGCATTCCAGATTGGGGAGAATATTTGCTTCATTTTCTATATGCAAAATATAATTGATTTGTTTCTATTTATTGTGGAGTAAAATAGCACCAGGACATTTTTTGACAGGTTCCGTGAGAATCAACCGTTTACATATTTCGGGGGAATCAGCCTATTTATGGCTTACTTATTGTCTATGCATATTAAGCTGTTTGGTGTCATAGATGTTACTATATTGTTTATTAGCACAGCTGGAATGCTGTATTAACCAATCAGCATCCAGGACCAGAACTATCCACTTTTATAAAATTATAATATGGTTATTAAATTCACACCCACTCCACTGTCCATAATAAAAGGTCCCTAAATTCAGTTGGACAGATTTAATTTACAATTGGACAGATTTCTAATGATTTATCTTTGCCCCCTCTGTTTAAAGCTGTTATCCAAGCCCTGACAGGGTAAATGCACGTTGTTTCTGTGAAGGAGCTGCTGTAGTATATATGGAGTTGTTGGTCCCTCCTCTTATCTCACCTCATTTGTGCTACAGCGTGGGCTGGCCTTCTGCTAAGAGAGAGGCATTATGGGCCCAAAGGGGGTCTGGCAGAGCAGCGTGTGATTATGAGCTTTAGTTCTGGCTTGTATTCATTAATAACAGCCCACCCCCTCATCAGCCATCTCCCAAGCCTTTTCTCCCTATCTGAGCCTGGCAATGCAAATACTCCTGAGACCCTTAACTAGTAACACTAACGGTGTTAGTAGAAGCATCAGCAATCACAAACCATTTTGAAAAGACAAACCTGGAATGACAAAAAAGAGAAACTACTGTGCTCTGAGGATGATTACATGATTCAATCCCTGTGAATTACTTTGTGGGCGATTCTTATGTTTTTTTTATTTGAATGTTTTAAAGAAACATTGTGTTTTCTTTCTTCGGTTGAACACAAAAGGAGATTTTAGGCAGAATGACAGCCTCAGTCACCATTCACTTTTATGTTATGGAAAAAAGATGCAGTAAAAGTGAATGGTGACCGAGACTAAACATACTGCCTTAAGTCTCCTTTTGTGTTCAACGGAAGAAATTCATATGGGTTTGGAACAACATCCCGAATTTTCAGCTTTGGGCGAACTATCCCTTTAAGAATAATTTCCCTGACATGTCATCGTAACGTCTGAATTATTTCACTATGTTTGATAAGATGTTCTCAGCATCAGTTTACAAATAATATTTTGGTCTGTGAGCTTCAGAGGAACCTTCTATGGAAGTTTCACTGTGCTTTTATTTTCTTTTTTCTTATCTAGTCATCCAGTTTGGGATGGTGACCTTGTTTGTGGCCTCCTTTCCTCTGGCTCCCCTCTTCGCTCTTCTCAACAACGTCATTGAGATCCGTCTCGATGCCAAAAAGTTTGTCACAGAGCTGAGACGGCCTATCGCAGTGAGAGCAAAAGACATTGGTAAGTATCTAAACACCAACCTAGTCTCATAGAATACATGTTACTATAACTACATTTTTGCAAACTGAGTTTTACGTGCCGCTTTCTACGCTTCGCCGCAGTTTCCTGGTCAAATGAACTCTAGAGGCGCTACAACAACTGTGCATTTTATTCACTTTCACACAAATCAAGGATACTATGGCTGTTTAGGACTTTATAGACACTTATTCTTCACTCTATTACACATAGACTGCTATGTTTGCATAAATGTTGCCATTGTCACAGAAATTTCATGAGATCGGGCTGCTAAACACTCATGCATTCTTTTTTGTTTCATTTAGGCAATGATCCATTTGTGAGATAATGTGTCTTATTATGCACTCTAATATTTGTGTATTTAATTTTGTATATTTATAAGGCCTGCTGTTACTTTTTGTTTCATCATTGTATTTCTTGGAAGAATTCTTTATTTTCATAAATAACTGTAGAAAAGTATGGGTCTTAAACGATTTGCTCAGTGTTTTTAAACTTGACTTTTTTTTTTGGGGTTGCGATCATCTAGTGGAGGCTGGGGCAAGTTGTCACAGGGGTTACAGTATATCTAAGTAACTATAACATTTTGAGTCAAAAATCCTAATGCATAAATGCTTGTTTTTGTCTAGCTAGAGCTTTTTCCCCGTCAAAACTATATATACCCATTGTGACATCATACTCAAAAAGGTCAATGTGTGTTAAATTAACTTACTTGGCCTTACCGCTGTAAATATTCAATAGCTTTTTTTTTTATAACTAGGACTTTAAGGTATGTAGCTAATAAAGAAGTTGACTTTCAAACATAAACCTCCTTTGAGAAATGTTCACTGGAGTAAAAAAATGTGACAACTAGCCCCAGTCTCCTTCATTATCCTTAGTATAATGTCGATGCCTGCTGTAATTTTTGAAGAAAGAGGCTTTAAACAAATGCATAAATGCACCTGCTATGTTTAGCTACAGATGATGTATTCAATAATTGGTCATTAATGTTTTAAAAACACGGAACTCATCTTTTAAATGTGGCCAATATTTTTTGTGACAGTCGTGCATCACCACCTAGTGGTAATATCTTTATTGTTTTCTGTCTTCATTCAGCAGTATTTAGTTAGTCATTTATGTTTTTAATATGAATGGGTTTAAAAACACTGATCTCATCCTTTAAAGTTGGCCAATATATATATATATTGTGGTAATATGTAGACTTTCTTTACTTAGAAGTATTTAGTCACTGTAAGCAAAAGTACACTTTTCAAATAGATGGGTCGCCTTTTGTGTAATGTCTTTTTTTATCTTTGTCTTTAAGGAATCTGGTACACCCTTCTGAGAGGACTAAGTAAAGTGGCAGTCATTGTTAATGTAGGTTTCCAGTTTCACGTTTTTATTTTTTACCACCCAAAACACCCAAGTAACTGCATAGCTATACGCTTAAAAAAAACAACAACAATCAGAACACCTTAACACCTCAGTGGCAACACCATGGCAATCTACTGTTCAAAATGCTGTTGTTGTATTAACATAGACCAGTGCACAAAATAAGAACTGCAGAATTTAACTGGGCTCCCAGCTTCAACACAAGTCACACCAAATGTCCTGTAAACACCAGAACTAGCGCATATTTTACTTACCACACCCATGGATATATTCTTCTAGATGATCTTTACTTTAAGGCCTAAGAGAATAAAATCTCCTGTCACTCCCCAGGCTTTCGTGATCTCATTCACTTCTGACCTCATCCCACGGCTGGTCTATCAGTACATGTACAGTCCAGACGGGACTCTTCATGGCTTTGTCAACCACACCCTCTCATACTTCAATGTTAGTCACTTTCAGCCGGGCACAGAACCGCTTGAGCCTTTGCACCTGGGATACAAAGTGGAAATTTGCAGGTATAAGTCGGTTTCTTTAGACTGTTTTTATTAAATGTGGTGTATCAGTATTTATTGTTTTCATAATGTTTATGTTATACCTAGATATAAAGATTACAGGGATCCTCCGTGGTCTGACACACCATACGAATTCTCCAGAGAGTTCTGGGCCATTCTGGCTGCCCGGCTAGCTTTTGTCATTGTCTTTCAGGTCAGTCACAACCATATTTATTAAAATGCAATTACAAAATTTACAATTTTTTTGATTGCGGATTGAGTGAATCTCAGAAGAGAATGAAATGTCATACTTTACCTCAAAATCAAAACAAAATCAATCATATTTAAAATTGTATTTTGTATCCTATTTTTACAGAATATTTTTGGAGTATTAATATGGTTTGAATTGAAATATTATTTTAAAGACCCAAATTCACAATACCATAATGCAAAAATAAATAAATAAATAATTCTTATTCTTAAACTTAAAGAGCAACGAATGTCACAATATCCTGACATATTTATTATATATTTATGTATAATATTTTATTTATTTAATGACAAAATATTTTGTATGCATGCATTTATGTATACAGTATAACATTATTAAATTATATATATATATTTACACTACCGGTCAAAACTTTTGAAAAATTTGACCGAAATGTTTCTCATGATCTTAAAAATCTTTTGATCTGAAGGCGTATGCTTAAATGTTTGAAATTAGTTTAGTAGACAAAAATATAATTGTGCCACCATATTAATTTATTTCATTATAAAACTAAAATGTAATTTAAAAAATAAGTTTTTGAAATTGATGACTTGGACCAAATAATAAAGAAAAGCAGCCAATAAGTGCCCAACATAGATGGGAACTCCTTCAATACTGTTTAAAAAGCATCCCAGGGTGATACCTCAAGAAGTTGGTTGAGAAAATGTCAAGAGTACATTTCTGCAAAATCTAGCCAAAGAGTGACTACTTTGAAGATGCTAAAATATAACAGTTTTGATTTATTTTGGATTTTGTTTAGTCACAACATAATTCCCATAGTTCCATTTATGTTATTCCATAGTTTTGATGACTTTACTATTATTCTAAAATGTGAAAAAAAAAAAAAAAAAAAAAAGAAAAGTTGGTATCAGATGGGCTGGTTTGAGTATTTCTGTAACTGCTGATCTCCTGGGATTTTCACACACAACAGTCTCTAGAATTTACTCAGAATGGTGCCAAAAACAAAAAAATCATCCAGTGAGCGGCAGTTCTGTGGATGGAAACGCCTTGTTGATGAGAGAGGTCAACAGAGAATGGCCAGACTGGTTTGAACTGACAAAGTCTACGGCAGGGGTTTCAAACTCAGTTCCTGGAGGGCCGCAGCCCTGCAGAGTTTAGTTCCAGCCCTGCTCTAAAATGCCTTCTTGTAATCTTCAAGCTCTCCTGAAGACCTTGATTAGCTGCTTCAGGTGTGTTTAATTAAGGTTGGAGCTAAACTTTGCTGGACTGTGGCCCTCCAGGAACCGAGTTTGACACCCCTGGTCTATGGTAACTCAGATAACCACTCTGTATAATTGTGGTGAGAAGAATATAATCTTAGAATGCTATTCCGAGATGTGGGTTGATGCTGTTTTGGTGGCACGAGGAGGACCTACACAATATTAGGCAGGTGGATTTAATGTTGCAGCTGATTAGTGTATATATATATATATATATATATATATATATATATATATATATATATATATATATATATATATATATAGCATTATTAAATTATATATATTAATTATTAAAATAAATTAAATTCACTGCAATAAATACTACCATAATATGTGCTTAAACTTTTACGCATTGAAAAAATTTACATTACAAATGTACTTTATCATTTAAATAATATATACCAATTTATTTTTTTATAATTTTCTTATTCTAATACTGTAATAGAGCAACAAAAGTCACACTGTCCTGACATAGTTATTTATTTATTATTTATTGATGTATATTGTTTTATTTTATATTTATTTAATATGACAAAAATATTTTATATATATATATATATATATATATATTCACATTAAATTATATATATTTGTAACTATTAAAATCAGCATAAATTAAATTCACTGCAATAAATAATACCATAATGTGTGCTTCAAATTTTACACGCAATTAAAAAATGTTTTTACATTCTTTACAAATATACTTTATAATTTAAAAATATATGCTAATTTTATATTATAACAGTATTTTTTCATTACAGTAGGGCTGAACGTGCTTAATGGCTGGATTTACCTTATGCTTATATAATGTCTTATTTTTCCTTTGATTTGGGGGTTAAATATGAGCCGATTCAAGTGTAGTTGATTCTCTCTTGTCCCTCTATGCAGAATGTTGTAATGCTGATGAGTGACTTTGTGGATTGGCTGATCCCAGACATTCCCAAAGACATTAGCCTCCAGATACACAAGGAGAGGAACCTCATCGTTGAGCTTTTCATGAAGGAGGAACAGGGAAGGAAGTACAGGAATACTCTGAGTGAACAAAGCCCAACGCAACTTCGGTCTCGCCCCAGCTCGCAAGCATAGCCCATCTTCACTCACTTATCCCAGTGCTGAGAGGGAATCACTTATACTGCCCATCCCAGAGGCTGCTGTTAACTCAATACAGCTCTGTTGACCCGCTTAAATGCCGACTGACAACATGGAAAGGCTGTAGAAAACTTGGGCTGAGAGGACGACGGCACTTAGGACCGAATATTTTACAAGAAATGTACGTGACTGCAATCTCACTTGCACACCAGAAAGAAGTTGCGACAAGAAAAAGAAAATTGTTTTTCTTTATTATGTCAGTTATTAAATCAAACACAGGATTTTTTTTTCTCTATTAGCTACATATAATATCTGCAGGTGGGTTTATTTGGATATTGGGCTCTAGGGTGTGTATTGTAGTTTTAATGTTGACTGAAGAATATTGTACAAGTTTTTGTGAAGCAGCTCTGCTTTGGCATTTATGGAGAGAGCATTTTATTTAGAAATACAGTGCTTTTATATGAATTTTTAACAAATGAAAATGTAACGTTTATGTTTAAGTGATCAGTAGGATAGGATTGATACCAACTCAAAGTTGTTTAAAGTGCTTTTTTAATTATTTACTATTAGACATTTCATTCAGGATCATTCTGGTCGAGTGAATTAGCAGTTATTTAGAACATGCTATCTGTTTCCTTTTTTGGACACTAAGAAATATATCATAGTCATCTTTTATATCATAGTACTGACTGTGTCTAAATAGCATTTTGTTTTCTATTCAAAACAGCTAAAGTAGACCCATAAAACACTACAAAATCTAATAAAACAAAGTAACTACAATCCTCACTTGGTCTTTTTTAGTTGTCTAGTCTTGTCTAGTACATGTGGTGATGTTTCAACTGAGGGACATCGACTGATCCCCATGATTTTGGAGCGTGCACATATGAAATGCTTGTTTTTTTTAGGTTGTGCATCTGAAAATGCCATGTGGTTGTGCTGGGATAGGATATGCTGTATATAACAATGCCGTGAAGTTCAAGAGGCCTTAATATTGATGGAAATGCACTACATTTATTAGTGTTGTATCATACAGACAGACTTAATTGTGTCTCTTGATTTTGGCCTACCTGTCTGAATGTTTTCTCTCCCTTGTCTTGATTCGTGACGTCCAACAAACTCTGATTAAATAAGAACAAAGACTGAAACAAATGTTACATTGGTAAGGTATGTTGCATGTGTCTTCCATTCAAAGTAAGCTAATTATTTGTGTCTCTAAAAGCTTTTTAAGTAAATTATTCTAATCCAAATGTAATATACAGTGTCTTGAAAATGAATGAATTATTTTGTGTGTTTGTTTGGGCTTTGAACCTAAATTACTACAGAAAATGTATTTCTTAAATGCAAAATTAACATTTCTGAAAAAATGTTATCATACAAAAGACACTACGGCTCTTCTTATATTCAGTGTGTACCAAAAAGGCCTTGATTCCATCTTCATTACCAATATACAGTGTAAATCCATTTTGGGAATGTTACATAATCCGTACTGTTTATCTCTGTGATGAAAAAGAGAAAGCTTTGTCTTTGTCATAAATGTAAAGTTGTCATTATAGATTTTCAATGTTTCAAACTGCTTACTGGGGTTATGGCTGTATTTTTGCTTTTGAATTATGTTTCTACAATAAACATGTCCTGTACATTCCACATGGTACAGCCAATAGGCATTCTTTGACTTTTACGCTCACTGAAAGGCCAGTCACCCAAGACTTTTTGTTTGGAGAGAGGGAAAGAAAACTCACTGACTTTGTATTTGTTTCTGTTACTGTGCCCATATAGTTTGCTCCTTTAGTACAGTACACCAAGGAAGGAGGTGCATGCAATAGGAAGTAGTAAACTTAAGCTGCCCAGCCCAAGTTCAATTCATTTAGCCGAATCGATTCTTTTGGTTAAAGAAAGTCATCTTTGAGTCATCAGAGTCATCACTCCCTACATGACAGTTAGTTCTTTTTTTGGATAAGTAATATTTAGTAAAATAGTATGTGCCTTGATCCCATCATGGAAGGAAAATATTTAATTAATTCTGACTTATTTCTCATAGTTACAGCATATAACCTGGCAATTCCAAGATAAGTCATAGTTATGAGAAACAAATTCACAATTGCGAGATGTAAACTAGCAATTACAAGAAATAAAGTCACAATTGCGAAATATAAATTCGCAATTACAAAAAGTCGAAATTACAATATAAACTTGAAATGACAAGTAATAAAGTCAAAATTGCGATCAAACTCGCAATTACGAGAAATAGTTGCAACTGCGACACATTTCAGATTATGAGAAAGTCAAAATTGCAAGCTATAAACTCAGAATTACAAGAAATAAAGGCACAATTGCGTGAAAAACTAGCAATTACGAGAAATAAAGTCAGTTGTGACCTTTAAAATCACAATTGTGACATATAAAGTCACAGCTACAAGAAAGTCACAATTACGAGATATAAAGTGACAATTACAAGAAATAAAGTCACAATTGCAAAATATAAAGACAAATGCGAGAAAGTCACAACTGCGAGTAATAAATTAGCAATAGCAAGATATAAATTCACAATTACAAGAAATAAAGTTGCAATTGCAAGACAAACTTACAATTATGATAAATAGTCAATTGTGACAAAAGTCACAATTACAAGAAATGAAGTAACAGTTGCAAAATATAAAGACGAGCAATTTCGCAATTGGGAGATATAAATTCACAATTATATGAAATAAAGTTGCAATTGCAAGACAAACTTACGAGAAGAAAGGTTGTGACAGTCACAATTACAAAATATGAAAATTGAAAAACGAGAAAGTCACAATTGTGAGTTATAAATTCTCAATTTGAGTTATAGAGTCACAATTACAAGAAATAAAGTCGCAATTGGAAAATATAAAGTCACAAATGCAAGAGTCGCAATAAAAAGATATAAATTCACAGTTACAAAAAATAAAGTTGCTATTGCAAGACAAACTTACAATTACAAGAAATAAAAGTCACAATGACAAAATATAAAGACACAGATGCAAGAAAGTCACAATTGTGAGTTACAAATTCTCAATTGTGAGTTATAGTCACAATTACAAGAAATAAAGTTGCAAATGTGAGACAAACGTACAATTACAAGAAATAAAAAGTCACAATTGGAGATATAAATTCTTGTGACATATAAAGTCACAGCTACGAGAAAGTCACAATTACGAGATATAAATTCACAATAACAAGAAATAAAGTAACAACTGCAAAATATAAAGGCACAAATGCAAGAAAGCGGCAATTGCAAGATAAAAATTTACAACTACAAGAAATAAGGTTGCAATAGTGAGACAAACTTACAATTACGAGGAATAAAGTAAATTGTTAGATAAAGTCACAGTTACGAGAAATTCACAATCGGGAGATATAAATTCTTGTGACATATAAAGCCATAACTACGAGGAAGTCACAATTACGAGATATAAATTCACACTAACGAAATAAAGTTGCAATTGCGAGACAAACTTAAAATTATGAAATAAAGTCAGTTCTGGCATGTAGTCACATCTACGAGAAAGTCACAATCGGGAGATATATAAATTCGCAATAGACCTTTTTAACATACTGTGATGACATGTTTCTACTTATTTTATTTTATTTTTTATTATTTAGTGTAAATTATGCTTTGTTTTACATTACCCTGGAATTAGTTTAAATGCCAAATGCAATTTTGTGACATACAGCTGTGACTTTCTCGTAATTACATCTTTATGAGATATAAAGTCGCACCTACGAGAAATAAAGTCAGATTTACCTTTTTATTTATTTTATTCCACGGCGAAATCAAGGCTTATGTTGTATCTTTCCTCATTTTAAACGGATAGTTCACCCAAGAGTTTAAATTCTCTCATCATTTACTCACCCTCATGTCATCCCAGATGTGTATGACTTTCTTTCTTCTGCAGAACTCAAAGATTTTTAGAAGAATATCTCAGCTCTGTTGGTCCATAAAATGCAAGTGAATGATGATCAAAACTTTGAAGCTCCAAAAATGGAAACAGAAGTAATCCATAAGACGAGTGGTTAAATCCATTTCCAAGTCTTTTTTACGCCAAATCTCCACTTTCACTTTCACATCTGAAAGTCACATGTGGTGCCTGTTTTGTTTCACTTTCACATCTGTAAGTTAAAGTGGAGATTGAGTAAAATAAGGACTTAAATATTTATCTGTTTCTCACATCTGTATCATATCGCTTCTGAATATATAGATTTAACAAGTGGAGTGTTATGGATTACTTTTATGTTTTCCTTTTTGTGATTTTTGGAGCTACAAAGGTCTGATCAGCATTCACTTGCATTGTATGGACCTACAGAGCTCAGATATTCTTCTAAAAATCTTTGTTTGTGTTCAGCAGAAGAAAGTAAGTCTTAGAAATCTGGGATGTCATAAGGGTGAGTAAATGGTGAGAGAATTTTCATTTTTGGGTGAACTATCCCATTAAAGTCACTTTGGATAAAAGCGTAAATGTAAATGTAAGGCATCATAAAATAGTGGACAATCAAATAGTGTTACATCTATCAAGGGTTCTACTGTAATTAGAGAACATTTTTAGGGCATTTTTACTTGTAACATGTTAGTATGTTTTTATTCAAATATCTAGCATAATGATAATTAGTTATGATAATTAGGGGGGGTTAGCCCAGCCCTGGAGCCGCCCTTGGTTGTACTTGCTTTTGATTATTGGGGGGTTACCTCAACCTCCGTCCCCCCTGGAATAGACGCCCCTGCTTTATACGGTAGTGCTGCTGAATTAGTGTTAACACACACTACAAATCATGGATAAGAGCAGATTTAGAGCGATGCTTTTAGCAATATCCGATAAACTCGATGAGGACCATTTAAAAAAATTAAAGTTTCTGTGCCAAGAAGACATCGGGAGGAAAAAGCTGGAAAAGATCAACAAGGGAATCGATGTTTTCGAATGCCTGATTGAAAGAGCTAAAATTGGGCCTGACAACACGGACGTTTTGCGAAGACTTTTGGACGATATCGGTCAGAAAGTCTTGGTGGATATAATTGACAACTATGAGAGACATGCGACCGGGAGTCCTGCTGAGATACCGGACGCAAAAGAGCAAGGTTTGCTCTGTTGCTTTCCATATTTGAGACTGTTCACTGTCACCAAGTTTGTTGTTTTTTTTTTGTTTTTTTTTTTTGTCTAACTCATAAAACACTTCTGATTTTAAGTGAAACACAGGTTTAAAGGGCAGAATGAGGTTTAGTTCAAGTGGCTTTTCAGTCCACGTGTTGATCATTCAGAAGAGATGGCGTCTTCCTCATCATCTGGGTGTGACACTGTCTGAGTCTGAAAGAACTACTTCAGCAGTGTATTTACACATCTCTTACAACATGTCCCATACATTAAATGTGTTAGAAACTTTTAGTCATGCCATTTATGTCAATGTTGTCTCTAACTGATTGCGTGATCATGAAAGTCAAGTGCTGAGTTTTTTTATGGCATACTAACAACATACTACTCCTACTCCTATTCTAATAGTAAGAGTAGTATGTATAAAAGAAGGTTGACCGATATGAGATTTTGCCTATACTGACAACTAAGATGGTGAAAAGGCAGATTTTTATAGCCTATATATTCACCAGATGAAGAGTTTTGTTTATATATATGTATATATACACACACACACACACACACACACACACACACACACACAGAGAGAGATGGCCAAAAGTTTGGATTAATGTACAGATTTTGCTCTTATGGAAAGAAATTGGTGCTTTTATTCACCAAAGTGGCATTCAACTGATCACAATGTATAGTCAGGACATTAATAACGTGAAAATTACTATTACAATTTGAAAAAAAAATTCAGAACTTCTTAAACTACTTCAAAGATTTCTCATCAAAAAATCCTCCACGTGCAGCAATGACAGCTTTGCAGATTCTTGGCATTCTAGCGGTCAGTTTGTCCAGATACTCAGATGACATTTCACCCCACACTTCCTGTAGCACTTGCCATAGATGTGGCTGTCTTGTCGGGCACTTCTCACGCACCTTACAGTCTAGCTGATCCCACAAAAGCTCAATGCGGTTAAGATCCATAACACTCTTTTCCAATTATCTGTTGTCCAATGTCTGTGTTTCTTTGCCCACTCTAACCTTTTCTTTTTGTTTTTTTATTTGCAACTCCTCCCATAAGGCCTGCACCCCTGAGTCTTCTCTTTACTGTTGTACATGAAACTGGTGTTGAGCGGGTAGAATTCAATGAAGCTGTCAGCTGAGGACATGTGAGGCGTCTATTTCTCAAACTAGAGACTCTTATGTACTTATCCTCTTGTTTAGTTGTTCATCTGGGCTTTCCACATCTCTTTCTGTCCTTGTTAGAGACAGTTGTCCTTTGTCTTTGAAGACTGTAGTGTACACCTTTGTATGAAATCTTCAGTTTTTTGGCAATTTCAAGCATTGTATAGCCTTCATTCCTCAAAACAATGATTGACTGACGAGTTTCTAGAGAAAGCTGTTTCTTTTTTGCCATTTTTGACCTAATATTGACCTTAAGACATGCCAGTCTATTGCATACTGTGGCAACACAAAAACAAACACAAAGACAATGTTAAGCTTCATTTAATGAACCAAATAGCTTTCAACTGTGTTTGATATAATGGCAATAATGATTATATTAATAATGTTATAATTTTCTAGTACCAAATGATCAATTTAGCATGAGTACTCAAGGATAAGGTGTTGGAGTGATGGCTGCTGGAAATGGGGTCTGTCTAGATTTGATCAAAAATGAATTTTTTCAAATAGTGATGGTGCTGTTTTTTTACATCAGTAATGTCCTGACTATACTTTGTGATAGTTGAATGCCACTTTGTTGAATTAAAGTACCATTACCTTCCGAAAGAGCAAAATCTGTACATTATTCCAAACTTTTGGCTTCCAGTGTGTGTATATATGTATTTCGTTACTCCCCAACCCTGTTCATTATGGGGTGTTTTGAACAAGTTGGTCCTTGGCTTATATGGGCTACTGAACCAATGATGCACTAAACAGTTATTTTGTATTGTTTTGGCCATGCATTTTATAAATTTAGCACTACATTTTCAAACTTACTTGTATTGACCCCTAAGCAAACATTTAGCCCAGTGCTCAGGGGTCCCACAACAGCGGAAAACCTGGAAATACCAGAGTTTTTTTCCAGTTCTGGAAAAGGTCTGGGAATTTTGATAGGGATTTTTCAAGTAAATATAATGCTGACTAAATGTTTAACCAGTTTATGTATGTCATTTACTATAATATACAATTTTGTGATATGGGTCATTGGCAAATAAGGTTATCCGAGGTGATAAAAATTAGAAACACATTTTTCAAGTTCGTAGACATGTAATCTTTAAGTTCACGTTGTTTTTATGTTTTTGTTTTTTGAAAAACATTTGATTTAATGACTTAAAAAATGTCATGATGTGTAACCATCAAGTAAAGGGTATTAAAATAGTTTGCTTGCACTTTGAATCAAGTGTGTTCATAACTTAAACATTGATTTCAAAAAACGTTTTCAAACATATCTTTCACCTTGGCTATTTTTCACCCATTTTTAAGGGAAAAATATCAAGAAATGTTCTCATGTTTACACCAAATGTCCTGAACCAAATGTGCCTTTTCATAAAAATGTCAAAATATTGATATTTAATAAGACAAAATAATGTTTTTTATTTTATTGTTTTACTTTACACACAGTCTTGCGGGTCTAAGGTCTTCTCTGTTTTTGAGATCGTTGATCTCTACCTAAGTGGTCAGATCTTGGTGTTTTACACTATTGAGCTCTTAAAGAGAGTCGCTACACATTTTATTCAGATTCTAATCAAATTCAAATGTTTGATGTGTCTCTTTTCATTAGAAAAAATAAACATAGCAACAGAAGTAATGGTTGTACAACTAGGAAGAAGATGGACTCTGGTTGGAAGAAAACTTGGACTTACCACCACCAAACTGGAAGGTATAAAGGAGAAACACCATAATGATTTAGAAGAGCAGGTGAGGGAGCTCGTCAGAGAGTGGATGAAAATGCAGAAGAACAAAGCCAGAGTCCAAGAGCTCATCCAGGCCCTCCGAGCATGCATGCTGAACCTTACTGCAGATCTTGTAGAGAAAAAACTTAAAGAAATTGGCACACTTTGAAAATGATCTGACTTTAAAATACTTTTAGTTTTCTATAAACAAATTTTTTTGTCTTTATTGTCTGTTTTTGGAAGTGGTTGTATAGTAAACGGAGAGAGCTGTAATGTGAATTTCGCTAAAGTGCAAGTGAGCTGAATTGAAATGGTCTGTTTACAAATGTTCCTGAATAAATTGTGCACAGGCTTGGTGCATATTTGTTAAAGAGGCATTTAGAGTACAACGGGGCTTAAGGCACCCCTTGAGGAATGTGTTTTTTTCTGGTTGCAAAGTGTATTGAGATTGAGAAAATACATTTCTTTTTATTGAATATTTATGGAAAACATAATTTGTGTAAAAAGAAGTAATAACGGTAGGTCATTTCGATTTAAAATTCATTTAAAATAAAGGTGGCAAGAAGGGCCTTTTACCACTTGGTGTAGATATAGGGACAATAGTTATAGGCCAATATTAGTTAACTTATGCAAATACTTTTGAGACAGCAAGATGTTGTTTTTTTTTTGAGTAACAAATTAAGATAAAGCTTATTTAAAATAACCACTTTAGAAAAGGATGAACCATTTTCTGTTCATTGTAATCACATATAGCATTTCATAACTTGGCAAGTATTCTATAAACAAATCAATCTTATATAGTCTTTGATCATTTCAGGAATTTTCATTTGCTACAAAAATATTAAATGTTACATCAAGTTACTTCAAAATCAGCTTCTAGACATTGCATGTAATGACGTCGTAGATCAGGAAACTTTTGCAGTGCATAGGGACAAACAGGTGTTTAGAAAAGTGCTGTGGTGGTTTTTGTTGCTATTTCGTTTTTGGGAAAAAATCAAATCAAAAGTGCCTTTTACACTTGGGGGCCTATAGCCCCGTCGTACCCTGTTAGTTAATATATTTTATATTTGTAATTATATTGCAGGACATAATAAGTATCTTATTAGTAACATTGGTATCATTCATTCTTGGCAAACATCACCTCTTTTTTTTTATACAGGTTTTCCAGAACAAAACTCATATGGACTCATACAACACTCATATTTTCTGTTTTTGAACTGTGAAAGGTTTTTGTTTTGTGACATCAATGTTACAAATGAATAAAGGGATTGGTAATAATTTACAGTTGGAGTAATGTACCTGAAGTATTTTTTTTTCCTTTTTGCTCCCAATTTGGAATGCCCAATTCCCAATGTGCTTTTAAGTCCTCATGGTTGCGTAGTGATTTGCCTCAGTCCAGGTGGCGGAGGACGAATCCCAGTTGCCTCCGCGTCTGAGATCGTCAACCCACATCTCTTATCACGTGGCTTGTTGAGCACGTTGCCACGGAGACATAGCGCGTGTGGAGGCTTCACGCCATCCACTGCGTCAACCATGCTCAACTCGCCACGCACCCCACCGAGAACGAACCACATTATAGCGATCATGAGGAGGTTACCCCATGTGACTCTACCCTCCCTAGCAACCGGGCCAATTTGGTTGCTTAGGAGACCTGGCTGGAGTCACTCAGCACGCCCTGGGATTCGAACTAGCGAACTCCAGGGGTGGTAGCCAGCGTCTTTACCACTGAGCTACCCAGGCCCCGTACCCTGAAGTTTTAAATGCTACCTCTTTGTCCAATTCTGGTGTAATATACAGTATGACAGTAATAATCAATGGGTTTGTTCAAGGGAGTAGATTTGGCGTGAAATGCTACTGTAACTGTTACGTACCATGCTCAGAAACGTACGGCCAGATGGTGGAAAAGCGGCTCTAGTGAGCTTCCTCTGGAGGCAGCATTTTAAGACATTATAGGCGTGCTTCCGATGCGAAGGTTGTTCCAAAACATTGGTATCTTAATTATGCTGCCTCATAAGATACCTCGTTTTGGACTGATTTTAAGGCAGCATCGTATGTACACTATATTGCCAAAAGTATTCGCTCATCTGCCTTTAGACGCATATGAACTTAAGTGACATCCCATTCTTAATCCATAGGGTTTAATATGACGTCGGCCCACCCTTTGCAGCTATAACAGCTTCAACTCTTCTGGGAAGGCTTTCCACAAGGTTTAGGAGTGTGTTTATGGGAATTTTTGACCATTCTTCCAGAAGCGCATTTGTGAGGTCAGACACTGATGTTGGACGAGAAGGCCTGGCTCACAGTCTTCACTCTAATTCATCCCAAAGGTGCTCTATCGGGTTGAGGTCAGGACTCTGTGCAGGCCAGTCAAGTTCTTCCACACCAAACTCGCTCATCCATGTCTTTATGGACCTTGCTTTGTGCACTGGTGCGCAGTCATGTTGGAACAGGAAGGGGCCATCCCCAAACTGTTCCCACAAAGTTGGGAGCATGGAATTGTCCAAAATCTCTTGGTATGCTGAAGCATTCAGATTTCCTTTCACTGGAACTAAGGGGCCAAGCCCAGACCCCACACCATAATCCCCCCTCCACCAAACTTCACAGTTGGCACAATGCAGTCAGACAAGTACCGTTCTCCTGGCAACCGCCAAACCCAGACTCGTCCATCAGATTGCCAGATGGAGAAGCTTGATTTGTCACTCAAGAGAACGCGTCTCCACTGCTCTAGAGTCCAGTGGCGGCGTGCTTTACACCACTGCATCCGACACTTTGCATTGCACTTGGTGATGTATGGCTTGGATGCAGCTGCTCGGCCATGGAAACCCATTCCATGAAGCTCTCTACGCACTGTTCTTGAGCTAATCTGAAGGCCACATGAACTTTGGATGTCTGTAGCAATTGACTCTGCAGAAAGTTGGCGACCTCTGCGCACTATGCGCCTCAGCATCCGCTGACCCCGCTCTGTCATTTTAGTTGCTGTCATTCCCAATCGCTTCCACTTTGTTATAACACCACTGACAGTTGACTGTGGAATATTTAGTAGCGAGGAAATTTCACGACTGGACTTGTTGCACAGGTGGCATCCTATCACAGTACCACGCTGGAATTCACTGAGTTCCTGAGAGCGGCCCATTCTTTCACAAATGTTTGTAGAAGCAGTCTGCATGCCTAGGTGCTTCATTTTATACACCTGTGGCCATGGAAGTGATTGGAACACCTGAATTCAATTATTTGGATGGGTGAGCGAATACTTTTGGCAATATAGTGTATGTATGTATCCTTCCCCGGGTAGGTGATCCCAGAATGCACCATGATAAAGTCGGCAGTAAAATAATTCAAAGATGGCGGATGAAGCGAGAGAATTTTGGTTTCTAAATATACTTCTAATACATTCAAAAAAATATTTTTTTGAATATCACAGAATACTGACTATTTTACCCAAAATGTGTGTGTACTATGTGTATTTATGCTCAGAGTATTGCGTTGTTCTTCTCGCTTCACCTCTATTGAAATCGGTGCGAGTCGAGTCCCGCATGCACTGCGTGTGACGAGCACTATTTAAATGACGCGCGGAGCTGCCACCTATGTAGAGTGTTCCAAATTGCTCTCTTAAGGCATCATTTCGGTAAGGATGCTGCCATAGAATACTGTTGCCTATTCAGGCAGGAGGAGACAGCAAGGCAGCTCACTAAAGCCTCTTTTCCAGCATTGGGCTAAACTGTGCCGATCCAGGCCAGCCGGCATGGTTACGGATCTTTTTTCCACTGTGGTGCTGAAAACAGACTTCGAATGTACACAAGAAATACATCAGTCGTTACCTTGGTAATGCAAGAGTTTAAGGACCTCGTGAGAAGTGTGTTTACTTTGCCCAAATAGTGCGCTTGGCCAGCTACGGAGAAAAAACGAGTAACCTTGGCAACTGACAAGTGACCTCACTAAAGGCATTCCACCAGCACAGTTGAGCACAGTTGTCTAACCTTGCTGAGAACGGTTTCTAATCGTGCCGTGCCGAATCGTGCTCTGGTGGAAAAGCTACTGTAACCATTCCCCACCTTGCTCAGAACCGTTCGGCCCAATGGTGGAAAAGAGACTTAAGTTTTGGAACCGACCCTTTATCTCTGGAACCACTGATATATACTGTATATCCACAGTATTCCTGAGCATGAGCCATGATGATTCTAACTGCCTGTTTTGTATTTCTAGTCTCGAGACTCCAAGTAAAAATGATGTGAGTGATCAAAAAGATCGATCCAGAGGAGAACGACAACCATTTAAGTGTTGCTTAGTGTAAAAATGAATTTCAGGCTCAACTTGTGCAGTTGTTGGCTGTCATAACTCCGAATGATTAATGATATCAACGTAACTAACCTCGGACAATCTCTTCATGTCATCTACATACTCAGGTGAGGCACTGTCTATAAAAAAAAAAAAGAGTCATCTGTACTCTGTGAAGGATCGTCATGTTTTTTGACAATTTTTACAAATGTAATACCTTAAACATTACTTTACCTGCTAAGATTTTACACCGATGCGAGTGAAAACACTGGAGACCTGGAAATTGAAAACGGTCAAATCGTGGAACACTTCCGCGTTCAGGAAAAAGGTGGATAGACCATTTCAAGGACTGTTTGTTGGTGACGTCACTGTTCCGTGAACATTTCCTGCTCTTCAAAACAGAGACCATTTGGCAGAGATGGGCCACTTCTATTAAAATGAATGGAAGAAATTGGAACGCCCGATGGCAGCCAATGGTCAATGAAAAAATATAGCCTCATCACCGCTGCCTTTAAACACTGAGCGCGCCTCTTCTCTGGAGACTGGTCTCTACCTTCTGGCATCTTCGCATGTCCAGGAACGGAGCACTGAGGGTCCAGTGCAAGTTAGATGCGGCGCTGGTGTCGTGCCGAATTTTGACTCCCTATATTCTTATGTTTAGGTGTTGGTGTAGGAATGGGCTTTGCTGGTAAGGACCAATGACGGTTAGGGGTGGGTGTAGGTGTGGGCTTTAGGGATAAGGGCCAATCAGGTAGCGGGGGAGTCCAATTTTGGCACAACACCGGACCTGCACCCTCGGTGTGAGTTAGATTGAGCACACATCGCGGCCGGGCCGCTCGAGTGAAGCCAGCACCACTCGGACCAATAAAATTGTACTGCTTATTTGCAACGTTCTTTTATTGTAATCTTGACCAACTGTTTTGGAGATTTCAGTCTTTCCCCATTCAAGTAGATAAGAGCTGCACTGCCATGATGCTTGTTTACATAGAAAAATTGCTGCCCCAACTGCCCAAGAGCGTTCCAAAGACGGCCGCCGAGTGGACTGACCTACCTTGAAAAAGATACTTTGTTGAAAGGATCCGGAAATATGTTTGGACCATTCTAATTCATTTTTGTTTTTGTTCACATTCTTGAAATGGTCTATATACGTATATATCAGGGTCTGGAACCCTTTCACATAGGCCTGTTACCCTCTGTAGGCTATAGAAATGATTCTCTATCAAATATACAGCTTGGACTTTCAGTTAAACTGCAGTTTTGATGAATACTGTGATTTTAGCCTTGCTTTGCAATGTACCCAGTGGGGATCAAAGCAAAATGGAGTACTCTTTACTCATAAAAGTTGCCTCACAAAGGCATGTGTTCAACAAGTTTCAGCAAGAAAGCACCTGAGGTGTCTTCTCAGCTCCTCCACAATAATTCCTAGAGATGTCTGAGTCATCTCTGTGGTTTGTTCCACCTCACAGGCTGTATGCTTTTGACTGAGCTTGGTCAGGCACGTCACTTATACATTGAATTACAATATATGATTATGTAAATGGTAGGTACTATAAGTAATTCATAATGGTCTGATAAGCTCTTTAGCTACGTTCAAAGTAGCACATTTACTTGCTCAATGTTAATATGTCGACAAAGAGTCATAAACTATTTTAGCATAAACCAATCAGCACATACTGATTTTTTTGCACATTACCCAATTTTGCGTTTCATTTAAGCAATTCTATGTTGTTCTTACCTGCTTATCCAATGTGTGCAAGTGTTGTGTGCATGTATCGCAAGCCCTTTTTACATTTAAAAGGACAGTTCACCCAAAAATGAAAATTCTCATCATTTACTCAACCTCATGCCATCTCAAATGTGTATATGCAATATGATACAGTAGGCATGGGTGAGAAACAGATGAATATTTAAGTTCTTTTTTACTTTAAATTCTGAAGTGAAAGTAGAGATTTATAGTAAAAAAAAAAAAAGACATAACCCTTTATGCTCGGATGGGCCCGCAAGATTAAAAATAAATGTCAAAATATGAATAACTACAGTCTTGACCAACACAAAATAGGTATCGTTTGAACGCTTAGAAGCTCACTTTACAATGCATGTAGGCATTATTACAAAAACTGAACAAGTGCTTTGAAATTTGCAGATAAATCAGAAGTGTTCAGTTTTGATAATTTATGAAAATAATTGCACTGTACATATTATTGCAATCAGTAAAAACATCAGATTCATCTAATAGCCATGTGTCATATATGTTGGAAAGCTTTCAAAGAGTAGAATACAACCAGCCAATTTGTTTTACTCACAGACAAAAATATAGCGAGTAATAGTTATAATATGTTTCATGTGAACAGGTGCTAATTATATGTCGTGTTTTGTCACTTATAACTTGACAAAAACATAAACAGAACATAAAATATCATATACCATTACTTAGAGAAGGCGATTATTTTTCAAACGAGCCCACACACACAAGGTAATGGGATGCATAGATCATTAGATAATCCACACGAAGCACAATGTTACATATGGCCACCAGGAGATGGTGCCATGTAAATGACTGACTCGATGACTCAGATGGCACAGAATAAATCTCATTCTGTGAAATTTCATTACAAAAATCAAGTCTCCATGCTATGCAAACCTTTAGTCATAGTTCAAAATCAAATCAAATCAAATCACTTTTGTCACACAGCCATATACACAAGTGCAATGGTGTGTGAAATTCTTGACAGTGATGAGACATACCAATTTACAATAACATCAAATTAACACAGCACAATTTAAAGTCTAATATACACATAATTACAACACAATATACATATAATAACATACACTGTTCAGTATACAATACACACAATATAGATACACATTATTCAATAAATTAAAAAAAAAGTATATATAGTAGTATATATAGAATGTACAGTAGGCTGTATTATACTGTATTGACATTCAGGCTGTCGGTTGATAGTAAGTTGTTAAGAGGTATATATATAATAATAATATAATTTATGACAGTCCGGTGTGAGATATAAGAGTAAGAGTAATAAAGTGCAGTGCTGATGTATTTGATCGTGGGAGATCAAGAGTTCAAAAGTCTGATTGCTTGGGGGAAGAAACTATCATGGAGTCGGCTGGTGCGGGTCCTGATGCTGCGATACCGCCTGCCTGATGGTAGCAGTGAGAACAGCCCATGGCTCGGGTGGCTGGAGTCTTTGATGATCCTCCGAGCTTTTTTCACACACCGCCTTGTATATATGTCCTGGAGGGAGGGAAGCTCACCTCCGATGACGTGTTTGGCAGTTCGCACCACCCTATGCAGTGCTTTGCGGTTGTGGGCTGTGCTATTGCCGTACTAGGCGGAGATGCAGCCAGTCAGGATGCTCTCTACAGTGCAGGTGTGGAACCGTGTGAGGATGTGGCGGTTCATTCCAAACTTCCTCAGCCGTCTCAGGAAGAAGAGGCGCTGATGAGCCTTTTTCACAACGGCTTCAGTGTGGATGGACCATGTGAGTTCCTCAGTGATGTGGACACTGAGGAACTTGAAGCTGCTGACTCTCTCCACTGGTGCTCCATTGATGGTGATGGGACTGTGTTCTCTGTCTTTTCTTCTGAAGTCCACCACAAGCTCCTTTGTCTTACTGACGTTGAGGGAGAGGTTGTGCTCCTGACACCAGCATGTCAAGAGTGTGCACTTCCTCTTTGTAGGCTGTTTCATCATTGTCAGTGATCAGACCTACCACCGTCGTGTCATCAGCAAACTTAATGATGGCATTGGAGCTGTGTTGCCACACAGTCATGTGTGTACAAGGAATACAGTAGTGGGCTGAGAACACAGCCCTGTGGGGCTCCAGTGTTGAGGGTCAGTGATGAGGAGATGTTGCTGCCTATTCTAACCACCTGGTGTCTGCTTGATGGGAAGTCCAGGATCCAGCTGCACAGCGAGCTGTTTAAGCCCAGAGCCCGGAGTTTCTCATCTAGCATTCTCACATAAGTGTTCTTTTTTTCCAGGTGGGAGAGAGCAGTGTGTAGTGCAGATGCAATGGCATCATCAGTGGAGCGGTTGTTGCGGTAAGCAAACTGCAGCGGGTCAATAGAGAGAGGCAGCACAGAGCAGATGTAATCTCTGATTAGTCTCTCAAAGCATTTGCTGATGATGGGGGTCAGAGCAACAGGACGCCAGTCATTTAAGCAAGTTATTTTTGATTGTTTTGGAACAGGCACAATGGTGGATGTTTTAAAGCATGTAGGGACTACAGACAAAGAGAGGGAAAGGTTGAAAATGTCCGTAAAAACACCAGCCAGCTGGTTCGCGCGCTTGGAGACATTTTATAAACTAGGATAAATTATTTTTGTAATGCTATAACTTTTGATTGCTTTGTTGAATCAACACAAAATTTCTCAGCTACAGTTGAAATGATTGGGAACAAAACAAAATCAGTTTTTGGGAGCCACCTTATTTACACCCATAGATATATACTGTAATTCCAAATCAGAAAAATAATAAATACTTGGCTCAAGTTTTTTTGTGTGTTTGTGATTTTTTTTCAGCATTTTCTTAGGCTGAGAATCTCATAATGTATCACAATCTATACCATTAAAAAAATATACGTTTTCTTTACAATATTAACAAAACACTTGAATCTCGTGTTTTTTTTTTTTTTTTTGTGACATAAGCCTTTAATTTTGGGTATGCCACTAGAACAGGAAATCTTTAAAAACACCCTCTGAGCTTAAAGGGTTTAATATTATTCTGTTTCTCACCCACACCTATTATACTGCTTCTGAAGACATGGATTAAACAACTGGGGTCATATGGATTACTGCTGCCTTTATATGCTTTTTGGACCTTCAAAGTTCTCATCACCATTCATTTGCATTGTATAGACCTACAGAGTTCAGATATTCTTCTAAAAATCTTCATTTGTGTTCTGCAGAAAAAAGAAAGTCATACACATCTGGGACGGCATAAGGGTGAGTTAATGATGAGAGAATTTTCATTTTTGGTTGACTTTTCTCCTTGGCTGAGATGACGAGCAATGAGCGAGTTGGCCACATTTTTGTGAAAAATATTGAAAAGGGGGTCCCTGCAAACACGGAGGACATGTAAATGTATAACAATCTTAACGTAACATGACAGCATTTTTTTGAGAAGGCATCTGACCTCGAAGCAAATATTTATATCTCTTCCTTGTTATTTTCAATACATTCTTGCCTTTTTAGGGTTTTTAATCATGTGCAGGATATGAACTATAGATATCTATAATAACATTTTCACTGGTTAAAATTTTAATTTTCGATATCAATGGAATTACTGGTTTGCATTTGTAAAAACATTAATACTTGATATAAAAATGATGTCATTACTCTCGCAAATTGATAACCCATTGATATCAAAAATGGAATTTCAACTAAAAGACGTAATTTTTGATGTCTAACTGCATTTTCAATAGTACAACTTCACATTGATCTGTCATTCACTCCTGTTCAAGATATAGGCTATAAATAATTTCTAGTTGAAATTCCAAATACACATATCATCTATGCATTTCTTACTAGTAAAAATAAAAAATGTTATATCAGTTATTACATGGTTACTCATGCAGATGTCCATTCCTGATATTAACAACTGAATTACAACTAGTAAATATGCTCATTTCTGAAATTCCATTTTTGATATCAAGAATGGTATTTCCCACCGATAAGTGGAATTTCTGCGAGTGATGTCATTTTTACTAGTGCAAGTCTAATTACTAATATCAAGAATTCACATTTTCACTAGACGTAATTCCATTGCTCACATCAAGAATTATAATTTTAGCTAGGAAAAATTTAATTATAGTTCTATTATTAATATCCTGTATGTGAGTTATAGTTTAAAAGGCTTCTGATAGCACATGCTTGTTTACATTCTTGCATCAAAACCAAATAATACAATGACTTCAAATCTAGAGCAAACACTTTTCTTTTTTTTTCTTTTTTTTTTTTTTTTGAATAAAATGATTTTGGTAGTTATCAGCATATTAGTGTACATGTAAACATACTCATTTCATGTCATTCAGTTCATTTTTAAGCATTGCCCAAACATGTGCCTAATGACAGCTCAACTTTTATTTCAAATCCGTATGAACGTTTTTGTCCGTGGAACACAAAAGGAGATGTTAGACAGAATAACAGCCTCCGTCAGTCACTTGCATCGTTTGAAGAAAAAAAAAAAAAAGATGCAATGAAAGTGAATGGTGACTGAGGCTAACATTCTGCATAACATCTCCTTTTGTGTTCCTCGGAATGAAGTCATCTTGGAACAATGAGGATGAGTAAATAATCACAAAATGTATTACTTTAAGAAGCCATACACAGACTACATATAAAACATTAATAAAAGGGCGCTACTAAACCAAACATTCGCCACATGTCTTTGTAGAAATTGCCCAATTGCCACTACACAAAGAAAGCAATGATATATCATTCATATTTATTATAACTTTTCTTTAAACATTGATTAGTATTGGCTGTTACAGAAGTTTCATGAAAAACCATGTTCACAGTGGGGCATATCGGAGGCAGAAAATGTAGACATATTTCCCATTATACCACTCACACACGCAAACACACCTCAACAAGCCTAATCGAGACACCATAAAGTCGTGCCCTCTTTCTGTCAACACACAACTTAGAAGCTTTTCCTGCTTTCCATATAAAAACCAAAAGAAATTAAAAAAGTAAAACAATCCCACCAAATAGATTTTAGAATTTAACAATTTCCTCTCTGGAATTCCCTTTACAAGTTTCCAAAGGGCGATTAAGAGCATCTAGCCAGTGATACTTTTGTACAAATCCAGATATCTTTGTGAAAACATAAAGGTAAATATGAAACATAGGAACATTGTAAGCATTAGGAAGAATCCTTCACTTCAGAAGTCAAAATCATCCATTTGCAGAGTAACTATAGCATTCTAACATATTACACAAATCATATGAACACACTAACACGCTTCTCACGAAAGATTTGCAAAACCTGAATATAAGGTCAAATGTGAAATACTAAATAATAGGACTGCGATTATGAAAGGTCATAGCTGGTCTTCCCAATTAAATTCAACAGTGGCGATTCATACATATTGTCCTGGGAACAAAATGATAGCAGATGTTGTAGAGACATAAAATGTGTCCATTCAATCATGTAATATAACAATAGCTCTACTGTGAAATTGTCTGGCATTTTACTATAAAAGGCACTGGTCTTTGTATTAAGCCCAAGAACAAAAAGGAAAACTAACAATTCTTCTTAAAGTCCTCTAGTTTGTCAGCAAAAACTGTGCACTCTTGTCGGTTATTCTTGCGCCTTGTGGCATCCAATCTGTCATGTAGTTGTGGCAGTGTTGTCAACACAATTGCCATAGTTCAGTGTGATGCAACCTTGGGATTGCCACGTAAAAGGTGGGGGTCTCGCCCGGGGCAGAGCGGGTTATCAAGATGCGATGACTTGGGCGTAGTTAGCAGGGTAAAGTCCCACCTCTCCACTGTGAAGCCGTCCTTTGCACCAGCCCTGCTCGTCCTCCTCACCAAGCTTCATTAACTCTTCACCTATAGGAAAAAATACAGAAATATGCATTTCATAATACCACGCCTTACTTTTACAAGGGAGACATGTAAGCAGCTTATTACACGGCTACTTACCAAATAAATAAATAATTGAACATGAAATAATGAGTTTAAACTACATTATAATGTGAGAAGAGACCACATCTAGATTCAACCTACTACATGCATCCGAACGCAAAGCAATTCAGTTTAACTTCGTTTTAACGAAAATCCAAATATATACGTATCAAGTTTTCCTGAGTAACTGCTTGTTGGCGCCATGATGACTGTGCTTCTTCTGGAGACCAGAACCGAAAAACAGTCAGTGTATCTACTAGGGATACGCATGAGTAATCGACTTCAGAGTACTCATTCTGTTCCAGCTAGTCGACTATTAAAAACACTACTCGAATATCGCAAATTGCTTTGCACATTTGCCTGCCGTGAGCAGCATTGAAAACTGCAGTTTTCCTCTGAATCTCTCACCAAATTTCGCATTTACAATTGAGTCCACTGAGGCGCGGTGTGGATGGGTGTTGTCTCTGATGAGAGAAGACGACATGGTGGCATCTGTGCTTTTGAATGCAAAGCCTAGTGTAGCTCTAGCAATACTTGTACTATTTTGATTCTTATTGTATTCTACTCTATTGGTATTCGTTCTTGTTCGAGTCATGCAAAACAACGGACAAGGATCTGCTTTTATGGTGGAAAGAAACTGCGAAGCGGTACAAGAAACTCTGAATCTTAACACGGGCAGAGCACATTTAATAAAAAGCCAACTTTCACCACTTGCTCTTGTGTGTGTCTTGAAATGATAAAAACATGATGGCCTTTATGTAGACTCAGAGTTCATATATGTGCATTACCCTAATGCCATCAGCATTGATGGTTCATTTTATTCCTCAAAAGTAAAGTTTGTTGAAGTTATCTTATTTTGAAAGCGTACTTGGTAGCTTTTGTAAATAAAACAATATATACATTTCACGTATATGTCATAATGTGCTATTTTTAACTTGCGTTTTAATTTTACAAGTAATTGATTACTCGTTTTTGTGGGTTAAGAGTACTCAACTTAAAAATTACTTGAAAATGCCCACCTCTAGTATCTACTGGAACGAGCGATCCAGATGGAGAACCACCACCATTTTAAGTGTTAGTTGGAGTAAAAATGAAAAACTTGTGCAGTTGTTGGCTGACATAAAGTAGTTAATGATATCTAGGCACTGTCAAAAGACGGCCATCACAACTCTGGAGCCACGTTTTTTTTAATTTGGTAATTGTTTTTACAAATTTAATACACTGAACTTCACATTATCTGCTAAAAACATACGCCGATGCGAGTGAAAACACTGGAGACCAGAAAACGAAAACAGGCTTCCGTTATGAATCGTGGAACACTTTCACGTTCAGGAAAAAGCTGGATATGCAACTATGTTTGGAACACACACACCCCCCTCAGCAATTGTGTGGCCAAGTCAACCATAAACCAGGCTCTTTAATGTTACATTTACCTAAACTGTTCAAACTAAACTTGCCTTAAATATCCTATTGTATACTTGAGGAACTTCAATATATACTATATATTTTAAGTCTCTCAAAACCTTGTCCCTTGTGAGGGGTTACTGGGGAAACTGTTGACAGTCTTTGGAGATCTTTCAGGAACTTACAGGTTTAGAGTGCTCAAATAAAACTCAAACCACCACGGGAATGGCCACCAGGGGTCACATGTGGCGTAATTCATTTCACTGTGTTAAGTGCTGGCTGACAAAATTAAGTTTGCCAGTTTCTTGAGAAAAAAGGGCTTATAACTGCTCTAATAGTGTTCTTACCGATTCCTGTTTAGTGACCTTTGGGAGGTGTTTGTCACTTTAGGTTATAGAGAACTCCAGATTATTCTATCATCAGTTGATCAGTCCACTACAACATTTCTCTTCATGATATGTTAAAACTTGTACCAACTCAGTACGAGTTTTTTTTTTCCTAATGTTTTGCCCATTTTGCTCTGCATTCTTGCAAACGCTAACACAGCCATAATAAATAAATACATTTCAGTAATGGAGCACCAAATCAAATGGGTAAGTCTGTGTTTTGTGTCAGTTCACTGGTAGTTGCTAATACAGTCATACGGTTCTAATCTATTTGAAAGGCTAAGCCTTTCAGGATTTGAACCATGCTGTTCAAAACAGGAAACTACAAAATAACACACAAGGCTTAAAGGGATAGTTCACCCTCAAATGTAAATTCGGTCACCATTTACTCATTGTTTCCAAACCCTTTCTTCTCTTTCTTCTGTGGAACACAAAATGAGACGATAGGCAGTATGTTAGCCTCAGTTAGCATTCACTTACATTGCATCTTTTTTTTTTTCCATGTAATGAAAGTGAATGGTGACTGAGACTAACTATTCTGCCTGCTGTTTCCTTTAGTGTTCCCACATAAGAAATAAAGTCATATGGGTTTAGAACAACATGAGGGTGAGTAAATGATGACAACAGTTTACACTTTTGGATGAACAATCATTTTAATAATTGTCTTTCATGGGTTTTATCAAGCTCCTCAAATCAAACATATGCGAGAAGTCTCAAATAAAACCATGTTTTGTGTGTCCTTTTAGTCCTGTGGTTTCCACACTATATCACACATGCACGCATGCTCGGATTCATAAGCCCTGGTTCATTTCCATCCTTTTCTCATTACCATTGAATTACAAGTGTAAAACCGTGCAATGCCTTTTGCACTGTTGAAAAACTGCACTATCATCCACAATAAGGTACTGAAGGAGAAAAGGACGAGTAATAAAAAAGGGTTTTATGAATCCATAGACTCCACAAGCCACAATTCTGCTCAAACTCAGCCGGCCATGTATGTATGTTCATGTGTGTGTGGCATTAATAAATATTAGTATGGATTAATACCTGCTTTAAAGCTCAGCTCATCAGCCTCCTGCCCCATGTAATCATACAGTGCTCTAACGCGAACCCCGACTACCTTCTCTTCCTCGTCCACCCCGTTAGCTGCAATGTATTTCTTGGGGCTTTCTTCGTCTGACCAGTCCGAGGAGTAGTCTTTACCCGCCCTGTTTGGACAGAAGAGAAATCAGAATCATTTTAAATAAACGCACGAAGAATCATTTTAACAGAAGGAAGATTTTACTCTGAAAAATCAGTGATGATTGGTTCAGCTGAAAATATTTGAACATTAATAAAATGTATTTAAAAGGATTTAATCCTTCAAATAAATTTGATTGAATAAATTTAAACCTTTAAATAATTTCAAAAATAATTAAAACAATAAACCAAAAATTTTATTCAGTTTGTAAACAAACAAAAAAGGGAGTACAGTAATGCACTTACAATTAACTATCGACCGATACGGAGTTTTTTTTTTTACAACTGATACAAATTATTTTAGTTTATATGCCTGATAACCAAACTAATTACATCTGAAAATCTCTGGCTGAATATGGTGACCAAATTAACGTTAAGTAACATTAAGTTCCTTTACGTGTGAACACACGGTAGTGCAATGTTGCTTTAGGCGCTATTGGATAGTGCCATTTATCATTTTTTTTTTTTTTTTTTTAAACGATTACTGATTAAGTAGAAAAGTTTAATTATTAGTTAAAAACATCAGTAAAACCGATCATTGGTCGAGCTCTACTTACAATGAAAGTCTATGGGACAAGGCATTCCAGAAGGCTTAAAAATGGAATTGTGACAGCTTATATTTTTGTTAAGGCACTTAGCTGCAAAGATATCTAAATGGTTCTTTTAGTGGTTGGTAAATTACAAACTACTGATGTAATGTCTGTGTAATTCCTGCAAGTTTGCTCCATGAAAACAGTACTTTAGATACATCACCTCTCTTACTGGTATTATTGTGTGTATCATTGAAAGTTGCCAGTTTGACTTTGCATAGTCATGACATGAGTTGAAAGGTTAGATATAACTGTAGACACGGAAAGCAATTTTGTGATACTATTCTCATATTAACACCTGTAGCCATACATTTTTAAAACGGTGTGAATTTTAACATTCATCCAGATGCAATGCCTTTCCCCATACACTACCATGGTAAGTGCATTACTAACACAATTTTTGCTGATTTTTACAAATTGAGGGAAATCTCGAAATTGTCAAAAAAATAGAACTTGATTTGTAATGAAACCGGAACATTATACTCAAATAAGAATAGTTTAACGCAGTGCAAGCAATCAGGATATGTATTGTTTTTCAAAAAGAAAGAAAAAAAGCAAATTTACAAAAAGAAAATATCAAATGTCACGGTCAGAAACTTGATTTGAGCATACTGCATAGAATAATTTTCAGCCAGAAGTCTGTCCATTAAAACTGGGATTGCCAAATGATTAGCTTCTGTAAGGGGACGTCTTTTAAAATATCCAAATAAACTGCCACACAACAAGCCCAATATCTTGACTGAGTTAGTTTGATTTCTCTTCACAGAAACAAATCTGTACAAATTGCAAAATCTATCAGCATTTGGACAGATTGTGTCTTGAAGATCTTGTTAGCACTGTTCCAAAACCTAGTGAGCTGCCTTGCTGTCTACTACCTAAACAGGGAGCTGCCTTGTAAGGCAGCATCCTAACTGACATGGAACCCTTAAAATGACTGATCTGATGTTCTACATAAGCAGCAACTCTCAAAGAGAGTCTCATGCTTAGCATGTTGCTAAGCTAATGTGCTAATATGGAAAATAAGCTAATGTGTTGCAGTGTGACACTCTAATAAGCATAATTTTTTTAGAAGAATATCTCAGCTCTGTAGGTCCTTACAATGCAAGTAAATGGTGATTAGACCTTTTGTAGCTCCAAAAATCACAAAGGAAACATAAAAGTAATCCATATGACTCAAGTGGTTAAATCTATGTCTTCAGAAGCTATATGATAGATGTGGGTGAGAAACAAATTAATATTTATGTCCTTTTGTTTTATTTATTTACCTTTTTACTCTATTTCATTCCGCTGGAATTATATAATATAAAATGTATAAGTTAGTATTTTGCCTTTATGTCAACTAAAATCTAAATAAATAAAGAGACAGGAATAAAGAAGAATAAAGAACATATTTGCCATCATATTTTCCCTTTTTACGGAACTATTCCATTAATAAATGACAGAAAACTTTGTTATAATGGCATCATCATCCTTTCAAGAAGGGAACTATGCAAGGACAAGTTAAGCGCCTTTTTTGATCAATTTCTCTTATGGTTTTATGTAAGGGACTGCAAGTATAAATAAGCATAAATAAGCATAAAAAGTACATAGCACACATAAATACTGGGTACAAGTCAATTTTAACCATTGAACAATTTTTAATCAATACTTAAGCATTTAATAAAATAAGCATATTTAGTCAACATTTCTCTCAACACATCTTAGATAATAATTACTCTGAGCTTTCATTGTATTCTGTGATTTGCAGAGAAGGCAACCCTGTTACTACAGTAAAAAAGTCCTTAATTAAAAAGTGAATATTTATAAAAAATATCAGTTTAAATTCTCTAAGAACCACCTTGTAGTTTCACTACCTTGAACACAAAACTTGTAATTCAGTCTTTAGTGAAGGTTATTAATTTATTAATTAATTAACTCTTAAAATGCACATAATTAATCAGACAGAACATTTAAAATATTACAAAAATGTACTTTAAAAAACAAATCACCTTATTAAACTGAAAAAGCACCTTTTAATGGAATGACATATACCAGGGGACGGGAACCTATGGCTCGCAAGCCACAAGTGGCTCTTTGTTAAAAAAAAAAATCAAGTGGCTCGCGGGGTGTCTCACCATTCGCCAACACATGACGTTTAAAACTTTCTAGAAATACTTTCTGCAGGAAAATTGTGGGTGCGATTGCAAAGCTTGAATTCAATGACACTGTTTTGATTTCCTTTCTCCCGAATTTGTCGTACAGCCTACTCCTGGTGAACAAGGTTTGAAATGAATACCTGCCAAATGCAGATTTTTCATGCCGAGTATTTTGCTGATGTACCAGCCACTGTGAAAGGCGACCTGTAAGACTTCTCAGAGTGATATATAACATGAAATTAGACACAAAGATACACGTTTGATGAAAACTGACTATATTTTGAAGAACAGACGAAAGAAAACCCGCCGATGTGCGTCTGATTTGATGTGTGCACGCAGTGAGCTCCGCTGTTCACGAGTGCAATGAAAGCGCTTCTCCAAGACACGCACATGCTTATAGTTCTGGGCCTCGTTTCCCAATAACTATTGAGCTTAGCTGTTAAGAGCATTTGAGCGATTTTACAAATGTTTATTTTTTCTGTGCGTCCAGGGTGTGAAATAGCACCCGCCACACTCCAAATGCGACGAGGCTCAGTCCAGTTCGTGAGCTCCTTGTTCAAATGTATTTCATGTGCGAGTAAGTTTGACCCGATATCACGGAGTGACACGACAAGAAATGCTGTTAGGTCAAAAAGACTCGTGCTTGAAGAAACACGCTTTATTATATTTTTAAGAACAGACAAAAGAAAATCCATCAATGCTCGTGTCTGATTCGCTGTTTGTACAGAGCCGTGCAACGGGACCCTGTCTCATGGAACAAGCGCATTTAAAGTGTTAGCACTCCTTTTTCTCTGTTTCTGTTTGCAAGAATAATGTAGTCTATGAGAATGCTGCAAATGATCTCCGATCATCTCGTGAGGTGCTGCGAGTTTAGTTTGCTTTATATCCACGGAGCAGTTCGCTCTTACACATTATGAGTGCAACTCTGCAAGTTCAGTAATATATACAGGTATCTTTGTATTAAAGAAACAATGACGAAAGTGATTAAATCATAAAGTATTACAAGACACGTTCACCTTGAACCTAAAACAGAGTTGTATTTTCTTTTCTCTAGGCAGCATTAACTGTATTAAACGCAGTTTAGAACACACATTTGGCAGCATTTTTTGGGAACACAAGAGAATTTATTAGGCTTATTTTTTATGATGATTATTACATTTATAATTGTCTTTAGTTCTTTATGGAGAATTATATGTAATTTTATGGAGACCTGCACAAACACATGCACTCGATTCCATATTGCAACATGTTACCTACTCATTTTTGCATATTTGTTTGGTTTTTTTGTGTGTTTTTGAGTAGTCTGTGCAATATAAACATTTTATTTGACTGAAAAACATTGTTTTTGAAAATAGTAGAATTATTCATTTGTGCTGTGGCTCTTTCGAAAAAACGTATCAACCAAAAATGTAAAAAATGGGCTCCTTCGTGAAAAAAGGTTCCCGACCCCTGACATATACAGTATCTGTACCAAATGTATTTGAGGCATGCTCAATTTTGTGCAGACACTTCATTTAGCTAATACCTTGACCTCCCCCGATCCTGTTAACATACCACCCTTTAAAGCACACACAAACACACACCTAGAGAATGTGCTGGCTCAGCTGACTCGGTGCTAATTGGTGTACTTGAACTAAAAGCAGTGATTGAAACCCTCAGGGAAGAACTGTTGCCAGGATAATTAACAGAAACAAAACAATAACTCTACACCCTGAAATACAACACTGTAATTAATTAAAAGTTGGTTTGTTATGGAAGTACTCTAAGAAGCTAATGGATATTTGGGTAGATGACAAACAACATGGGTTTTAACTTTTTTCTGGAACTTTGTATGGCAGCACTTCATGTTACTGTCTTCCCAGGTTGAATTGCTTTTGTTGTAGCATTCCTCATTTGTAAGTTACTTTGGATAAAGGCGTCAGCTAAATCTATTTACACTAAATTATATATTTTTAGTGACATAACATTTTGTATATAGACATTACACTCACCAATCACTTTATTAGGAACACCTTTACACTTACTCATTCATGCGATTATCTAATCGGTGCAATACATAAAATCATTCAGATACGGGTCAGGAGCTTCAATTAATGTTCACATCAACCATCAGAATGGGGAAAAATGTGATCTCAGTGAATTGGACCGTGGCATGATCATTGGTGCCAGACGGGCTGGTTTGAGTATTTCTGTAACTGCTGATCTCCTGGGATTTTCACACTCAACAGTCTCTAGAGTTTACTCAGAATGGTGCCAAAAGCAAAAAACATCCAGTGAGCAGCAGTTCTGTGGACGGAAATGCCTTGATGAGAGAGGTCAACGGAGAATGGCCAGACATGTTCAAGCTGACAGAAAGGCTACGGTAACTCAGATAACCGCTCTGTACAATTGTAGTGAGCAGAATAGCATCTCAGAATGCACAACACGTCGAACCTCGAGGCGGATGGGCTACAACAGCCTAATGAAGACTTAATAGATCGAAACGTCACCTTTTTTCTAAATAAAGTCTGGAGTCTAATTACAGTGTGCGGACATCTTTTTCCTTTCTTGACGTTCATTAGCCTATTTTTTTGTTTTGTCCCACACATGTACCCAACTTGGGTTTTGGATGTGCACACCTCTTTGATATTTTTTTCAACTACAACAGCAGGAGACCACGTCAGGCACTTTATTAGGACCATAGTGTTCCTAATAAAGTGTTCAGTGAATGCATATTGGCCATTGACAACACTGATATATTGTTTTATCATATTTAAATCACATTTTAGCGGTGAAGAGTTCACTTAAAGGAACAGTACACGCGCTGTACACTGCGCATGCGTCAAGGGTGAGGAAGTGTAATCGAGCTTCAAATCATGACCATGCCAAGGAGACAGCAGATGGCAAGATTTACAGTAAAAAAAAATAAAATAAAATAAAAAATAAAAGTTACATTTTGGTCTGTTTCTCACTCAAAATCGATCGTATCGCTTCAGAATACATGGAATAAACCACTAAACCACTATAAACCCATATCTCCATCAAAACATCATCTTTATGTTCTGCAGAAGAAAGTCTGAGATAGGCCTCATTTAAACCTTGCATTAAAACTTGTTTTCGGTGATCGGATTGCGCTTGACCACATAAATGACACCCAAGACGCATTGTGATTGGATAGTGATCGGATCACTGAAACCACATTCGGAGGTGGTCAGGGACTGATTCTGACCACATTCAAAGAATGTGTAAATGCAAATGCATTTCTGTTATCCGGATACAATGGTAATTCGTTGTTAAAGTGCTGTGTTGTGAGTTCTTGCCTTTTTCTGTTAATTCTGCCAATGTGAAAAACACAACAGTCTTAGAATCTTGTCACCCGAACAATTAACAATATCCCATGAATTATTCCATTGGAATACACTTGGAATATATCTCGTCTCACTCCTGAAATCCCCACTCACATGCATCTCTTTTCTGATTTATAATAACTATTTGGCTTGTGCAACCAGTCTTCACTTGCGCGTTTCAGATGAGAAGCATATTTAGCACTTACAAAGCGTTGAACACGAGATGAATATCATTAGATTTGCTTCGGTGACCTGAAATTTTGCTTTGGTGGCTGCCAAAAAAATGTAAATGAAGGAAAAACCCTGACTGTTTTTCCTTCATTGAAAAGCATTTTAATTACGGAGACGGAGAATTTTCAGTTACAACAGCCTCTCATGTAATAAGGCACTTAAAGGGATAGTTCACCCAAAAATGAAAATTCTGTCATCATTTACTTACCTTCATGTTGCTCCAAACCTGTATGACTTTGTCTTCTGTGCAACACAAGAAATCCACTTTCAGTGTATAGATAAATGATAGAATAAAAGTGAATGGAGGTTGTCATTCTTCCTAACATCTCCCTATGTGTTCCACGGAAGTCAGTCATATGGGTTTAATACAACATTAAAGGTGCTGTAAACGATTTTTTTCATGGAAAAGTATGCAAAACATTTTCCTACTCCCTTAAAAATATTAATGAAATAAGTGTCCAGAGATATCTCACCGGTCTCTGTGACAGCTGAAGACTTTGTAAACAGCAAACAAAAATGTGAAAATTTTTACAGCTGTTTTGGTCTCAAAATTATCTTTAGAGGGTGGGATTTTGGAATGAGGGGGCATGGCTAATTCAACGGCTCAGTCATGTGAAAGGTACAGAGCGCTAAAATCGAGTGAGTAAATGACGAGAGAATTTTGATTTATTGTTGAACTGTCCTTTAAAATAGTCCGCTGCTGTGACAAAGTTAAAATATTCAATGTAGTCTCTCAATTAATATGAGGACAGTATAATAATGAGAAAATACTGTTTAAATAAACAGATACTGTTTAAAAATGTTTTAGATGAAGTATAGCATGCCACACTGCAAGACAGTTCTGGATGTCACATCAACTCCTTTCTATCTTTCTCAGACTGAAGAGAATGAACATTCTGAAGTGGAAAATTTACTAGCTTTTGGAGACATAAATCAACATTTGTAAGCATACTTCTGTGTGCATGTATAGCAGTCAAATGTACCTGGTAGTTTCCTGTGGAGTCTGTGGGGGTTCGTCTCCTGCAGACACTATATTAGTCAAGGTAACCACGTCATCAGGGCGACTGTTCCTCTCCTTTCGACTGATGGATCGGTTTGCTTCTGGTGACCACTCCTAATAAAATACAATGCAAAATACACAATACATTACACAAAGTCATGGTAATATGCCATCCAGTAATAGCTGTACAATTGACAGGGTGTTCGATTAGGGTTGGAGCTAGACCTTGCAGGACAGTGGTTCTCCAGAAGCTGAAAACCCCTGTAGTAGTCTGATTAAATAGGTGCTGAAATAATTATGCGCTGCTTATGCATGCGGTGTAAAACAGGCCACAACGGGATGTACAAATGTACAATGGGACTGTGTGCTGAAGCAATGCAAATAAATCGATTGATAACACTTAGATTATTTGCCGTTAATAATTAGTTAATAAAGAATAGTGCTTCCCTTTACCAAGAATGTCAAGTCACTCCTTGAAGATAATATAGAGATCTATGCATCATATTGTGTTGTATTTGGGCTCGTTTTAATCTGGAGCAGATTTCCTAAGGGCTGAAACATACTCTATGCAAGTATGTGAAAGCAGACGCAAGCTCAATTTCACACGTCATTGCATTCTAAAATGTGTCAGATTGCAATTCATAATGCAGTGCAACCATGCGTTGCACTGTCAACATTGCCACAAGGGGCGCTGTAGCGAGATTAGTGTGAACGGTCCGCTTCTACGGTGAGTCTTCTCTACTATCATGGCAGAGCAACCATTTGAAGAATTTTGTTGAGCAAGTATATTAAAGTCAATATATATTTATTGACTTAACAGAATAATAACAAATAAGGTTTTAATGGCACAGACGTTTGAAGTTAACTCTATCGCCCCCTTGAGTACTGAGGTTTGTTCCCGCCATAGTAACGCAAGAACGTTAAGCACGTTCAACCAGACTGCACACCGGCAATGCGGTGGCAAAGAGCTCACATCTCCGTTCACGTATTTGTGTGGAGCATGTTTCGGCCTTTAGTCAAGGGTTTTCACACTGGGCTCTGGGGACCCTCAGTTTGAAGAAAAAAAAACGTATAAATATATGAAAAAGTTTGACATTACCATTTTATTTTAGTTTCTCTAGGTTTATACATGCAAAATTACTCTAATAGCTAAAGTACATATTTTTCATATAATATTTTAACAAGATCTTTTGACTTTGGTACAATGACAAAAAAGCCAGTCATTCGGTTTTTGCAAACAAATAGTTGTCTTTATAATCACACTTTACTATTTTAACACATAGAAATGGGTCTTTATATATGAAAATATATAGCTATTTTTGGAAGAGGGTCCCTTGCAAGGAGATCATCATATTTAGGGTCCATTGCATTAAAAAAATTTGAAAACCCTGCTCTAAGTAACCGTGTGCATGTTCATACTGTTTGTTTCATGAAGTAAAAGATATGTATCATAACTTTATCATAACATTGTAACTTTGGTGTGCAAGTTTGTTTTAACTTGAGACATTTTACACAAAGCACACAAAGACATATTTACATTTACGCATTTGGCAGATGCTTTTATCCAAAGCGACTTACAGTGCACTTATTACAGGGACAATCCCCCTGGAGCAACCTGGAGTTAAGTGCCTTGCTCAAGGACACAATGGTGGTGGCTGTGGGAATTGAACCAACAACCTTTTGCTTACCAGTTCAGTTCTTTAGTCCACTACGCCATCACCATATACATACGGCACTTTATAACTATACAATCTGCCTGATGTTCTGACCAGTGTGGTGTACAGTTACATTTTCATAAGTCATAAAGACGGAACACTTCTAATTTATCAACAAATTAAAAAGCACTTGATGAGTGTTGTCATATTGCCTAAAGTCCAGTCCAGTGTTGGTTTAAGTAAATGATTAACACATTTTCATTCGTTAAGGTCAATGATTGACAATTACAAATATTTCTGAAAATGTGCAACCTTAACCTAAACCCTAATAAAGATTTAATAAAGAAAAATAAGATTCCTTTAATATTTATAACTTTAAAAGTCTAGTCTCTGAGGAAGGGTTCCTTCTCATAAATAAACATACCAGGACAAAAATAAAAAGAACTGTCAGACAATGTGACTGTGACATAACTGCTTATATTTTCCTGAGTCATATGCTGGACTAACATTTAGTCATCTTTCTAACACTGTTCCACAGAAAGAGAGATGGCCTGTGCCTATTTATGTTACACAAAGGACTCCAGTTTTCTGGCAGAGCAGGGAGGATGCCAGAAAAATCCTCTAAAGGTTTCACTTACCTGAGCGCCAACTTGACTAAAGCTCTGTGACTGCTATTCACTGCCCTCCTACTGCTCCATTATACATTCACACCACGGGGGAGTTTTGAGCTCCGTACACACTCGTATACATCCAAACCTATAGGGTGTCTATTTACACAAATGGAGATGCTGACACTGCCACTGTATGTCTGTGTGTGTTTGTGTTGTTGGGGGGGGGGGGTGTGCCATTAGGGAGAGCGATCCGACATTCCAGAACCCACTCATGGGCCATGCAGACAACAGCTCATTCACACTTAGCCCATTAGAAATTCACCACCACTGGAGCCCAGGGCCCAAAATGGCAATATGGTTGAGAACTCCGCAGCACTGTTTGGCCCTGTAAATGTCACAATTTTTTCTCTAAGCAAATGTTAACGCTGAAGTTTATCGTCTGGTTTGCATCTGGTAAATGTCTTTCCTGGGCATTTGGGGCTGTAGCAACCATAAATAATACAGTACTTTGCAGAGTAGGGAACTTCAGACGTGTTCCTGCATTTAAAAAAAGCTAGACGGAAAAGAGAAAAATAACTGAGAAAAGCAATAGTAATGTTTTTGGATAAGACTGTTGCACCCAGATTATTCAAATTGGTCCATCGTTTTGAAACTGACATTGATGCACTGTGGCATCTTTAAAAATGCAGCACTAATGGCACGAGACACTGGGGGGGGGGGGGGGGACACAGCAAGACACAACACAAAATGCATTCTGTGTGAACAGCCCCTTACCGTACCTCAAACTGTGGCCAGTTCATGCTCATGCCGGGCCCATGCGTGTTTCTCCACCACCGGAGGTCCTCCGTGTAATTGGCTGCGCTGATGGTCTGGCTGAGGTCTCGGTACAGGCCTCGGAATCTGCATGGGGATTTGCCACAGACTCTTTTAGTACAGGTTTTATTTGTGCAATGCCACAGTCAACACAAGGAAGTGTACGTTAAAAAAATAAGCCAAAACAAACTTTACTAGTTCCTGCAAAACAAACATCACTATTTTTATTGCTCACCTGAATCGTTAATCCTAAGTATTAAACTTAATTCGTCCCACCCCGGTTGTGATATGGACATAAATGATCCCTCAAATCATGTGGCTTATGTGCGAGGAGAGGTGTGCTATCACTTTAAAAGGAACATTCTGGGTTCAATATAAGTTAAGTTCAATCAACAGCATTTGTTGCATAGTATTGATTTCCACCAAAAAATTATTTACTTGTCCCTCGTTTATTTAAAAAGAAAAATTAGGCACTTACAATGGAAGTGAATGGGGTCAGTCCATAATCATAAAAATACACATTGTTTCAAATGTATAGCTACAAAACAAACTTTATATGTGCTAACAGGATTTGAGTGCAACAAAATCACTTGATCATTTGTTTTATTTGTTTGGAGATGCTTTTGGACACGAGACATTTTTGGAACCACCTTATTTACACCCAGAGATATTCTGAAAACCTGCACTCCAAAGCACAAACCAGTCTAGCCATTCTCCGCTGACCTCTCTCATCAACAAGGCATTTTCGTCCACAGAACTGCCGCTCACTGGATGTTTCTCACACCATTCTCTACACACTCTAGAGACTGTAGTGTGTAAAAATCCCAGGAGATCAGCAGTTACAGAAATACTCAAACCAGCCCATCTGGCACCAACAATCATACCACAGTCTAAATCACTGAGATTACATTTTTTCCCCATTCTGATGGTTGATGTGAACATTAACTGAAGCTCCTGACTCACATATGCATGATTTCATACATTACACTGCTGCCACACGATTGGCTGATTAGATAAAATCGCATAAGTAGATGTACAGGTGTACCTAATAAAGTGGCCGGTGAGTGTATAATGTAAATTCAGAAAAATAAGCAAAAATGTACTTTTTTTTTTTTTTTTTAAAGTTTTGTGATTTTTCAGGAGTTTCTTAGGCTGAGAGTCTCAGAATGTATCAATCTATATCAGTAAACAATTTAAGAAGTTTTCTTTACAATGACAAACAAACATTTTTGTCGAGTTATAAGCCGTGAATTTTGGGTATGCCACTGAAACAGGAAATCAAAACTCCTTCAGAGCTTAAAGGGTTCAATCAGATCTTTGGAAATGTGTTTAATCTGAAAGAGCAGATTGGATTTCAAGCATTTCTTTTTTGTCATTTGGGACACAACATGTACGTAATATCATACGTAGGTCACACAGCAGTATAATGTCAGTATCCAAATCTGCATCTACATTCTCAATGTCTTAATGGACATGAGCAGAGGTAAAGTTACCAGTTTTCCATTCTTTCTTTTCAAACTGACAGCTACTCTGTTGTTGTAGATGAAAGTCTCTTGGCATCATTACTATGACAAACAATGTAGATACACCACAGTATGAACAAACGGATCTGATTTCAATACTTGCAAAATGACCAGATCAGATTTGAAAAACAAATCAGAATTGGATGCAGTGTGAACAAAGCTACCGATTAAACGTTTAAAAGGTGCTGTAAGCGATTTTAGCCATTCTAGAATTTGTTCAAACTGAGCCGTTGTATTAGCCACGCCCCCTTTTTCAGAAACCCCGCACTCCAAAGAAACCAACTGAACTGCGAGACCGACACGAGTAGAAACTGTTGTCAAAAACAACAGCAGCAAAATAGCGCCATCAACTGACAACTGTTATGAGCAACATGGCATAAAAATGGCAGTAAGCCTCAATTCGCTGCAACTACAATACTATGAGAACATGCAAAATGACGGACAGGCAGAAAGCGTCATTGTCCGCATACCGCGGACACATTTTTGTTTGTTATTTACAGTCTAGAGTTGTCACAGAGACTGGTGAGATATCTCAGGACATTTCATTAATATCTTTCAGGGAGTAGTACATTTTTTGCATACCTTTCCATGAAATACATCACTTACAGCACCTTTGAATTACCGTCTTAAGTTACAGTTTACAAAAAAATAAAAATAAAACGCTTGGTGGCGGCACTTCTGGGTTCTTTTGGAACCTCGGATAAGAACTGCAAATTGAGCTGAAAATGCCCCCAAAAGCTGAAAACTGTTTGCTGAATGTAAAAACACAACATTTCCAGAATTATTGAATTCGGGCTTCCTTAAATTTCCACCAGGATCAGTGGATCAGGACAAAAGCAAGATTTGACTCAAGCTTTAGAAGTGTTTTAAGCATGTGATGAAGTTTACTGATACATGTACGAATAAATCATACTGTACAGGCCAACTGAATCAAGTTAAAACTGGTTTTGTCAATAATATGCATATATTGCTTCACTATTAACCATGGATATCCATTTATAATAACTTATTAACAAACATTATAATATTATATAATTGCAGCACTGTCCATATCCAACACTGAAAGCTTCTGCTCAAAAGAACCCGGAAGCAAGGGTGCCTGTTGTGTGACGTTGCATTAAATTAAACTATTGAGACTTTGGGGCAGGCTCATTTTACTTGGGGCAATAAGCAACCACCAAACAACCACCTAGAACACCCTAGCAACTGCATACCATGTGCTAGATTTACCCAGAACACTAGCATCGTGGCGGTGACTTTTGCAAGGGTAAGCACCACTCACATTTTTTTAAGAAAATGTACAAATCTAGATTCTCTAGAAGCTAGGTCACCTTCCTCAAACAGAAGAACCAGGGCACATCAAGTACCTTGGAAAGAATGAGGGAGGGATAATGTAGACACAAAGATTCCTGAACATGAAACTAAACTATATGATTAGCAACACAGTACAGCAACAGCCCTGTACCCTACAGCCGCACAACGGTAAACTGTTCTGTTCTTCAGAACTGCTGAAACAGGTTTGCAGGGAGTTGTTTGTGTTGCAATCCTATCAGTGTAGAATTACATGTTCAGAGTTAAAGGGATACTTCACCTAAAAATAAAAAAGACAATGTTAGGCAGAATGTTAAAGACTGACAGCTTCAGTCACCATTCAGTCATCTGCATTGCATGGTAAAAGGGAACAAGTGAATAGTGATTGAGGCAAAAATTCTGCCTAACAACTCCTTTCGCGTTTCATGGAAGAATAAAAGTCATATGGATTTGGAACAACATGAGGGTGAGTAAATAATGGCAGAATTTACATTTGTGAAAGAACTATCCCTTTAACCACTGAAACGACAGGAGGTATTTGCTCATTTGGGAAAAAAAAAAGAAAAAAAGATGCAATTCTACCTTTCAGCTCTTTTGAAATGACCTTGGTTAATAGTCAACAACAAGCTCAGCATTCCTCTTTAAGTAAACATAACGATATCTGGGAGCATGGAAAAACAAAAAAGCACTTATTAATGGTTAACATTCTTTGATGTCCAGTTTTTAGCTGGGAGACACATACTGAAAATGAACAGGAACTATTTCTTTAGAGCCTGGGGAGGTTAAAATAAGTTTGAAACGAAGTTCTCCATTTCTCTAATGCCAGTTTCCTTGGCATAAGCTCACACTTCTGTACATCTGTGCCCGTCAGTCTATCAGTGGCTCCGTTCCAACCTCTAGTGAGCTCCCTACCAAGACAGCATTTTTTGGCATTATAGGTGGCTTTTCAAAGGCTGTGCAAAATTATCCCTCGTTTTGAAATTCTAACATTGTGTCCTAACCAGACACGAGTCACACGACATGACACTGTAACACATGATACTGTAAAAGGGATTTTTTCCATGTTAATCAGAGTTTTTGCTCTAACCAGCTGTGACGGCAACAAATGACAGGACATTCTGTCGATCGCTTGGTTTCCATTTCTGCGCCGGGTAACTGTCACAGGTCTAAAATCCTTCTTATAACAGGACATTAAAGCTGGCATCATACTAGCTTGTTAAAAACAACTTTTGTTCTACACCTACCAACTGTTGAGCTCAAATCTTCAGTCAGAGGTCTGTCGTACACACCGACTCCCTATGACTTTCTCTCCAATCCCGTCACTATAGCTTGACGAAATAACGGAAGTACCGTGGGAAGATAAACAATTTTAATAGACTGAATAAGGATGCGATACATAGAGTAACTTTACCATGTGAACGTGTGCGATCACTGAGAAGGCAGTTCCAGAATAGCTTAGCAACATGCTAAAGTCAGATTCCACTAGACTCAACTGTAAGAATTACAAGCACAAAGCTCATTATGGCGGATGTAAGAAGCACTCAGCACTGCTTGCTCAACCCAGAATGCACTTCGTGATATGCTGGTTTGGGAATCTGCTAAATAAGAAACAGGCCTGAGGTTATGGAGTTCAAACATTGTTTTAGTGAGGTTGCAAACCTTATACATAAATACAAAGTAAAAAAAAAAAAAAACCACAGTTAAGAATGAGGAAGGAGAAGAGATCGAAAGGGAGTGTGGAGAGACCGTGAGAGTTGGCAAAGATTCCTTTTGGAATATTAAGCGTCACATTGCCAGAAAGCATGAGAATGTGCTATGCGAACATGGTAGTGCAGCAAAAGGTGAGCTAGTAGGCTACACTATCATTCGATAATAAATGAGCAGATAAGTAGATAGTAAGTTAAATGTTGTTGTTTTGCAATCAGGGCAGGTGCAGCTGCCAGCGATGCAGGCCCGGTTCTGCGGGAGTGCGAATATTAGATCACCCTCAACTGAATATGTAAGCTTAATAATACTTTCATGCCTCCATTGTACAATTGAGCATTTGATTGGTAAAAATTTCCCCTCTAGCATAGAATATTTCATAGTGTAATTATCTCACTTAATCGACCACCTAATCCTCAGGTGACATTTCACCCCACGCTTCCTGTAGCACTTGCCATAGATGTGGCTGTCTTGTCGGGCACTTCTCATGCACCTTACAGTCTCGCTGATCCCACAAATGCTCAATGGGGTTAAGATCCATAACACTCTTTTCCAATTATCTGTTGTCCAATGTCTGTTTCTTTACCCACTCTAACCTTTTCTTTTTGATTTTCTGTTTCAAAAGTGGCTTTTTCTTTGCAATTCTTCCCATAAGGCCTGCACCCCTGAGTCTTCTCTTTACTGTTGTACATGAAACTGGTGTTGAGCGGGTAGAATTCAATGAAGCTGTCAGCTGAGGACATGTGAGGCATCTATTTCTCAAACTAGAGGCTCTGATGTACTTATCCTCTTGTTTAGTTGTACATCTGGCCTTCCACATCTCTTTCTGTCCTTATTAGAGCCAGTTGTCCTTTGACTTTGAAGACTGTAGTGTACACCTTTGAATGAAATCTTACATTTTTGGCAATTTCAAGCATTTTATAGCCTTCATTCCTCAAAACAATGAGTTTCTAGAGAAAGCGGTTTCTTTTTTGCCATTTTTGACCTAATATTGACCTTAAGACATGCCAGTCTATTGCATACTGTGGCAACACAAAAACAAACACAAAGACAATGTTTTGGCACCATTTGGAGTCAGTTATAGAGACTGTTGTGCATGAAAATCCCAGGAGATCAGCAGTTACAGAAATACTCAAACCAGCCCATCTGGCACCAAAATGATGCCACAGTCCAAATCACTGAGATCAAATTTTTTCCCCATTCTGATGGTTGATGTGAACATTAACTGAAGCTCCTGACCCATCTCTGCATGATTTTATGCACTGCAGCCACATGATTGGCTTATTAGACAATCGCATGGATTATTGTTGGTGCCAGACGGGCTGGTTTGAGTATTTCTGTAACTGCTGATCTCCTGGGATTTTCACACACACAACAGTCTCTAGAGTTTACTCAGAATGGTGCCAAAAACAAAAAACATCCTGTGAGTGGCAGTTCTGTGGACGGAAAGAACTATATATATATATATATATATATATATCTATTATTATATATATGCATCATTTAATCAGCGCTGCCCAGCCTGGCTATACCACCACATGTTACAGCCCAGTACGTGATACTCTGATGCCAAATGCCCTTAACGAGATGGAAAGCAGACTTGGAGAGCTGTTGCAATTAGGAGATAACTTTGTGCTTACTTTAGACATTTGGACAAACAGAAGAGGACACAGCTTTCTGTGTGTTGTGGCTAGTTTCCTTTAAGTGTTTAACGGTCACACAGTGCTGCTGGGCTGCGAACATCTTAAAGGGGACCACACAGCAGAGAATATTTTCCAGAAATTGGAGTGTCTTGCAACAGTGGAATATACAATGACGGGTTGTGAGGGTGGTGACCGACAGCGGCAGCAATAGGGTAAAGGCCTTCAACCTCCCGGGGTTTGAGGAGGGTGCTGCAGAGGAGAAGGGTGAGGAGGAGGGCAATAAGGAAGATGGTACAGAGGAAGTTCCACTCTTGCCATTTCAGCCGGATTGTGTTGCGCAGATCATGGAGAACATGAGCGCATATATCACCGAAGCTAACCTCCATATGCGATGCCCCATCCATTTACTGCAACTCACCATAAAGGATGCAATGCTGCCATGCTGATGTTGAAAAAATGTTCACATGAATGGCAAGACTTGTAAAGAGTGTTAGGAAAAGCAACTTAAACACTGAGAAGGCTGATAAGTTAGGCATGCGTCCCACCCCAACATGTGTCACCAGGTGGAGCAGCCAGTTGCGCATGACAGAATCTGTATTGAAGATGTTTCAAAGAGACACACAATTCCAAAACAAACAGAGCATTCCCGACATGGTCAGCTGACTATGAATGACGTACATCAACTCTAAGCCCTGACTGAGGTGCTATTGCCACTGGCAGAACTTCCAATGATATGCAAAAAGAGCTGGGAAACCTGGGAATTTTTCTTCCATCGGTTATGGAAATTAAACAGCTTTTGTCCAATGTGTGTGAGACCTGCTCCCTCTCCATTCGTGCGTTTGCGGAGACACTGTCAGCTAATGTTTCTACTCCTTTTAACAGATTCTATTCTGACAAGCATCTTGTGTTGGCAGCTGTGCTGGATCCATGTTTTAAAACTGAATGGATCATTAGGATGGTACAGTATGCAGTCAACTCGCAGAGATTCGCAAACTGCTGGTGAAGGAGGTGGAATGCAGTGCTCTTGGAACAGGTGTGAGCACAGCGGCTGAGCCCAGCACCGCTCCAAAGAAGGCCCGCATATTCGGCCCGTACGAGGGCAGCTCGAGTGTAGTCGACAATGCCAGAGGTGAGATGGAGGAGAAAGGGCCCACAGGATGACGTCTTAGGATTTTGGAAAACAAATGCTGGATCCCTCCCTCAACTGGCCAGAGCCGGCCACAAAATCTTCAGCATCCCCAGTGGTTCTTCCAGTGCTGAATGTGTGTTCTCCGCCGCTGGATTACTGTCCCAGGCACACCGCATGAGCCTGAAGCCCGTTACTTTTTCCAAGCCAATATTTCTAAAAGTAAATTCTAAAGTGCTGTAAAGATTCAGGCATTTCAATAGGCTGCATTTCCAATTTTGGTCTTTTTTAAATTTTAGAAAGTGTATTTCTTTTTAGCATCAACCTATAAAATGTAAATATAACAGTAAATAATTCAGTAGTGTTTTATTCTAAAAGTTCTACATGCATTTCATAATGTTTGTTCTTTATCATAGGCCCGTTTTGAATGGTCTGTTGCTCAAAATAACGAATATCAAATATTCTTTTAGTTATTGCCTTTTATACAAATTTACCAAGGGTCTAGACATCTGTTCAATTAATAAAAATGCACAGACTGCAACAGAATGTCACTCACAAATATTATAATTATTATCAATATTTCTACTTCTGTAACTGAGGCATTCATTCAAGCAACCTACAAACAGAAACAGGCTGGGATGCGCACAGACATTTCGAGGGCATAAATAACAGCTGTTCATTTCCACCTTTCGACATCACATTATGAAAGAACAACCCAAATTTGTTGGTTTGATCAGAAACCTATGTTTGGTTGTTCAGGTGGATAAATCAGGGGTGTCAAAGTCATTTTAGGTGAAAGGCTGGATTGAACAAAATCTCACTTTATGCAGGACGAAAATTTTATTTTATTTTTTTTGTTAAATCCATGGTTAAACCCTGCTATACATATCAAGAGTGCTTGCACAACATGATCTTTTGATGCATATGAAGTCTTTATTAGTAAAGCACATGGTATTTATTAGTAAAATAATTTGTATATAATTAACCATAGTCCTTTAGATTGCATACCATTCCAACATATAAAATTGTAGGGAATATTAAATCAAGCAACAATACTGAGAAAGAAATTAAATGCATCAAATCTACAGTAATCATCATTGAGGAGACAACTGAAGAACAACTATGAATTTCACTTTTACCTCTAATAGCCTATTTTTCCTGGTACCCAGCCATGTTTTCATTATTGCCATAAACGACTCGAACTAACTTAAAGTTGAAAAGAATTGTGTTTTTCTGGGTTGGTTGTGTCACTCAGATCCAGTTTAAACTAAAAAGCGTGAATTTGCGTGTATGCGAGTTTCAGCGCCACCGCACATACTTTATCACTTGTAGAGGCATGTTTGATGACTTGTTTAAAGTAAATAAAAGGTAATTATAAAAAAAAAAAAAAAAAAAAAAAAAGTTAAGGCATTATTTGAATTTTCAATGACATGTGCGCTAATAGAGAAATATTTGACCGATTACAAATGATAACGAAGGTCTGTTAGACCCGATTATCTAATAGCCGTTGTAAACCTTCCATTTTATTCCGTTGCTCGGGCCACTGTAGCCACCCCTTTTTGTACATGGCTGGAAACAGATATTCTGCAGAGAAATTTCATGTCGGAGTGAGATTTGAGCGAACCGTTTTTTACCGGTGAGCGATACTTGAGCGGAGCGTTCGCTTGGGCCGTTAGTGGTTGAGCGGAGCGCACGGGAGTGTCACACAGGTCTGCTTCGCTCACATGCTCTGCTTGTGAGGTGTCTTTTTGGTTAGGATGCTGCCTTAAGGCCAAAGTATACTTCGGGTGTGCGTGTTGCGGATCGCTCCGCGCACAGTATGTGCGACGCAAACTGCATCATCCGCACAGCTTAGATTTTCTGGACTCGCGCACGCGGTGCTCGGCTGTGAATGTCGTCTGCGCATGCGCTGGCCATTGACTGTACTAAAAGAATGTCACAAAGCAGTTGTAGTGCGCATGCATCGAAAGCGTTCCTATTCGTTCACGGTCAAAAAAGTATACTCAGAAAGGCAACACGGTCAGCCGGGCGTGATCCAAAATGCACAAAAAACGAAGTATACCTGGGCCTTAAGATGATAGCTGTCCAAAAAAAAAATATAATAATACAGCCACATGGACTAACTCATCATTGCTGGAGAGGTCCAGGTGCTGGTGAATGTCCTGCAGGACCTCTTTGAAGAAGCGCAGCCTCTTCTTCTCCGCCTCCTGGGTGATTTCAAACACCTGCTCCATGTCCTCCATGTAACGTGGGTTACAGCGATTGAGCTCGTCCAGAGCCTTCTCATAACGCTCCTTAGCCTGAGGGAGAACATCCAAACACAAGCACCAATAATGAGTCATGGAATGAACAAAAACTTTGCAAGGTCATGACCAAAGATCATCATTTCTCCTTGAGACACAATATAAAGGGTGAATTCACAAAAAAGCTGCATCTTATTCACTAACCACCCGCAATCTAGTTTAAGCAGGCGCAATCAGTGCTGAAATAGCGCTCCGTCGTAAGTATTTTAATTAAGTCACTGGCCTTTCTTTCCACAAAAACACACCTCCTTTCTATGTAAATTAGGCTCATTTTAGATAGCACTTCATTCACAAAAACTGCCCGGCACAATTTACATGGCTCTATTACCGCCCGAGGAAAGCAGGCGGTGAACTGAATTTATATTTAAAAGTGCTGTGTACATTTTCTATCATGGCAGCAGTAATTCAGCAAATTAATATCAAATTATGGAGAACAGTGTTATGACCTGGCATATCCAGAAGCGCATCTAGTCAACCACAATTTTGGTATGTTAAAGAGATTACTGAGGTGTCTGGATCACAATAGCGGAATGATGCTGTACACTCATGGTTGTCAGCTGCCTCCGCTATTTAACACTCAGAACCGATTTGCAAAACCGGAAAGTTGAGTTCACAGATTTTGTGGACGTACTGTATATACACTTGATTTGCATAATTCCTGTAGTGAATTGAGGGCTAAACCAGCATGTGCCTATGTACATTTCAGTATTTCACACTTATTATTGTAATATCAACTATTTTATATAAACCCGACCCTAAATGCAAGTAAAAACAAAGCAAACTGCGGTTGGTCGCTTCCTGTCCAAGTGGGCAGTTCTCGGGCAGAATAAGCTGTAATATAGACTGCTAGTCAAAAGTCAGGCTATGTAAGTGTATATTATATCTAAAATGGACAAATGTACTAACATATACACATGATGTTTGGAAGGCAACAGAGAGCTCTTAGCTGTTAAAAATAAAAGAGAGCTGTACCACTTTCATCATTTGCAAGTTGCTTTGGATAAAAGCATCTGCTAAATGAATACATGTAAATGGGCCAATATGAATTTTATAACTATCTGAAAGACCAAGCTTGCTTTTATAAATGATAGAAAACCAAAGCGATCAAAAGAGATCAAAACTGCATATTTAAAGTACAGTTTTGTATATTTAACTACATATTCAACCAGCTGTGATTCAAACCCATAAATTAGCAGTCACAGCAAGTCCAAAAACATCATGATTTAGGGGCCTTAACGTTGGCACTAGCTCTACTATCAAGCAAGCCTAGTCTTGTCTAAATCTTGCCTTACGTTCATAGAAACTTTGTCATTTCTTTCCCCACAAACTTTCCTCCACCTTAACATGGGCACTTCTTGAAGTGAGTAACTTCTGTGCATCTAGCATCAACAAACGTAATTGCAAAAATAATGACTAGACTGGCTTGTTTTCAAACAGCTTTCCCGAACACTCCCCCTGTTTTCCATTGGTTGAAGAAACTGTAAGTCCCGCCACAAACTCGTGCCACTAGTTGAGCCAATATTGCTGTGTCGGACTGGAAGTATGCTCAAACAAACAGAGCCATGTACTGATAGTGTCAGAGATACACACAGGGTTCCCATTCTTTTCAAGGCTAAATTTTCCAGGACATTGTATGTGCCCAACAGGTGTAACATTTAAGCAAAAAACACACGAGAGGTCATGATGTATATTGTGGTTATTGAATGGTTATATTTTCTGAATTTATTACACACATTTATTTTGAAGCACGCAGCACATGCAGATTAAATATTGAATGAAATCGCAGCCCTTTGCAGTTTAGTAATCACGCAATTTTTATGACTGGATTCAGTGATTCAGTCTCCGTTTCCCACATCGCGAAAATCATAGGGTCCTACATGTGGTAACTGTGGTATAAGCCGTACCCGGATCATTAATTTATTATTGAAAATGACACCCGAGGTGTTAAGGCCGCATCACCACACTACAACCTCGGGTTAACTCATTTAAAATAAATCTGTGGTCTGATCGTCGAACGTCGTCCAAGGTTTACAACTCAAATGTTTTTGTAGTTAACATAACAGCTTTTTCACTATATCAATACTTAAACTATTTCATCAGAGGAAAGCAGGGATGACAGCCGATGAGCAGAGAATACACGTGACAGGGCTTCAATCAAGACAGTCAACTGTTGACATAATTCCACAATGTGCAGCCGCCGGCAGTGACAAAAATATACGAATGTACGTATTTGACACCTATCCCGAGTCCCGATCATTACCGTGTAACAAAAAACATGTTAGCCACACAGTCAAACAGTTTTATAATACATAAATATTTTCCAGGACCAATACTTATTTTCCAGGACATTTAGGTATTTTTCTAATTTGCCATGACTTTTCCCATGACTGAAAATATGCATTGCAAAATTCCAGGTTTTCCAGGAAGCATGGGAACCCTGACACAGCGTTTACACTTTACAGGGAAATCAACCTATGAATAGTTCACTTATTTACAGTCTATTCACATTGATCTGAGATTGGAGAAAGTATTTTAACATTTAAGAATAGTTAAAAGACTGATAGGATGGGAAATCTTGCAGATTTCCTAAAAATGACAAATCCATGACTGCACTGATAGATCTGTTTTTTCTGTTTCTACTTGTAGTACCTTCTCGGCCTCTTGTGTACATTTCTCCAGACGCTCTGTGAACTTGTGGACCTCCTCCGGAGATTTGGTGGTGTCAGCCTTGGCATGAGTTTCACGGGTCAGCGCAGTGCGCTCTTCCTTACGAGCTTGGTGGTAACTCTTCTTTGAGGACTCCACCTACCACAGAGAATTTCATGTCATCATACTAATTAGTCGTAACCAAAGACACTCCAGTTTCTTATTTAACATGGTTTAATTTTCTCACCCTTATGTCATTCCAAACCCATATAACTTTCATCCGTGAAACACAAAAGTAGATGTTATGCACAATGTTAGTCACCATTCACTTTCTTTGCATTTTTCCTTACAACAGAAGTGAATGGTGACTGAGGCTAACATTCTGCCTAACATCTCTCATTAATAAAGGGGTTTCCAAATTTTTTTCTCATTTTATACTATGTGGAATAATACAAACATTTTTGAGTGACGTGAGGGTGAGCAGATGGAGGCGGCATTTTTATTTTTGGGTGAACTTTTCTTTTTAACACATTTAACAAGGTGATAACATTGATTTTAAATGGATGAAATGTGGTTTATTCTCCGTCTTAGATTTCCATACAGGAAAAGACTCACGTCTTTCAGTTTTCTGACCCAGGGTTTCTGGGCCTTGCGGAAGCCTTCATCAGCATCTTTGGTTTCACGGAATCCACCAATCATCTGCTTGTGGAAGGCGTCCTTCTGCCAGTTTCTAACCTTCTCGCTGTCCTCATCAACCAGTTTTTCTTTTAGTTCCATATGGATCTCACTCAGTCTTTCCGCCGCATTCATAAACGCATGCCACGCCTTTTCCAGAGTCCCATACTGTGGGCCTGCAGGAGAGAAATCGGATTAACCAGTTAGGAACCATTTAGATATCTATCAGCTCATTACACGTCATCTTTTGGTATAGCCAGAAACTGTTATGCATGAGAAAATTGCAATGTAACTGTTTAACATAATATAATATGGATTCCTGACTCCTGATTTTAAAGGAATGTTCCGGGTTCAATACAACTTAAGCTCTACCAACAGAATTTGTGGCATAAATGTTGATTAACACAAAAATAACTGACTTGTCCCTCATTTATTAAAATTAATAATTGCCTACCACCCCTGGAGTTCGCTAGTTCGAATCCCAGGGTGTGCTGAGTGACTCCAGCCAGGTCTCCTAAACAACCAAAATTGGCCCGGTTGCTAAGGAGGGTAGAGTCACATGGGGTAACCTCCTCGTGGTCGCTATAATGTGGTTTGCTCTCGGTGGGGCGCATAGTGAATTGAGCGTGGTTGCCGCGGTGGATGGCGTGAAGCCTCCACACGCGCCATGTCTCCGTGGTAACGCGCTCAACAAGCCACGTGATAAGATGCGCGGGTTGATTGTCTCAGACGCGGAGGCAACTGGGATTCGTCCTCCGCCACCCGGACTGAGGCGAATCACTACGCCACCGAGGACTTAGAGCGCATTGGGCATTCCAAATTGCGAGAAAAAGGGGAAAAAATCCCCCCAAAAAATAAATAAAACAAAATAATTTTTTTTTTTATAAATTGCGGTTACAGTATAGCTTTAAAACATGTTAAAATACAGTATATTGTTTCTAAAGAATGAATTCATGCGTGTTAACATGAATTTAGTGGGATACAAATTAGGGGTTTACCGCCGTTTTGTCGTAATGACAAGTTGTAATATTAGACATAACTTTACAAAGATACGGTTAGTTAATGATTTTATCACACTAAAATCATGCTAACACGCATGTTTATGCCTGGTGGCTATACTTTTGAAACGGTGTGTATTTTAATGTTTATACACTGGCCCCCATTCACTTCCATTGTAAGTCTCACTGTACCTGCAATTTTTGCTTTATTTTAAAGGGGTCATGTCATGAGGAATAAAATTGTACTTGATCTTTCGGCATATAAGGTCGTCGTACTGTAAAAACATACTGTACGTTTCAGAACTCAAAACTTCCTCCTCATTATAAAAAGAGCATTTGTTGAAGCCAAGCTGCCAAAAGCGACTCGTTTTCTACTTCCTCCACACTGTGATGTCACTGTGGTAGACATTTGCATCTGACCACCTCCACAACAACACATCAATGCTTACTTTACCTATAACCACTTTCGTAGCCCACCCAGAAAAGGTGGCAAGTAGAGAGAGCAGATCAGTCAAGAGCAGAGAGCCAATCATAACAGTGGGCATTTACTGTCAAGTCTTAAAGGAGAAGCAGCACCAAAACAGGGCGTTTCTGACAGAGGGTGGAAAATGTATCATATTTTACAAATATGACTTTTTTGTGCAAAAAACTTTACCAATATTATATGTGAACCTTAAAGAACATATTAAAATCATTTAAAAAAAAAAAAGGCATGTCATGACCCCTTTAATAAACAAGGGATGAGTTAAGATTATTTTTTAGTAATAATCAACATTAATACAATGTTGATTAATCTTAACTTGGACCTGGAATATTCCTTTAATATGCAAACCTGTCATATTATACATCAGTTGAAACATTCACACCATAAAATTCATATATTATAATTCTCCACTTTTAAGACATGAATCTGAATGTGAACAAAATCTAGCCCTGTCTGTAGTAATTGTAGGTCAGTGTGCCTGTCCCTTTAAGGCCACATGGTCTGGTCGACGATTACAGTATGTGGCCAGACCGAGGCTTTCACTGGGAGATAATCCACTCATATGCCCTGCTTCTCTTTAGGTCACTTCAAGACACTCTGTCTTTGTATAGACTGCGAACAATTCTATTCAGATGTAATCTTAATTGATCTCTGACTGAATAAATCAAATACAAAAAAGGGAGGACATTGGTAGCGTGAATAAAAGATCTGACCAGAACATCAAATAATATGACTGTATAAATCAGACAGGGACACTCAGTCACTCATTATAATGGAATGTGTTGATGTAACTGTAGAGAGATGCATCTATTTAGAGAGGATGGTTGAGTCCCTGTAGCTAAGACTCTGATCAGTCCCAAAGCCCCACTCACCTTTCTCCACCACACCCCTCCATTTTCTGGCCCAATCACTGAGCTGCTGGGAATAGCCTCTCTCAATCTTGGCTCGCTCCTGGAAACAGCTGACCAGCTCGTTGCACAGCTTGTAGCCATCATCAATGCGCTTAACTGTCCTCTTGTAGTTCCCCGGCTGACAAAAGACATCAGAGTCAAGTCAAACCAAATAATGCACAGAGTTCAAGAAGTTCAATCCCAGAAATCTTCCAGATTGTTCCTGATCTCTGCAAGTATACATTTATAACCAGTGGGAAGATTACTTTTAAAAAGTAACTAAGTTGCATCACTGCTTGTAATAAAAGTAATGTGATACTTTCTCCCACATCAGTTGGCTGAGGCCCTATATCTTCCAAGTAGCTGTAGCACTACGTTTTGCTCAATTTTATTTTGATTCAATAGTAATTTTTGCCGTTTGCCCCACGACAAATTTCGGACAATCTACTCCATTGACATACTGTTTTTTGGCATACACTATATAATACAGAAGTATGCATATTCGGACATAGCCATGGTGTCAGATGCACTGTGTAGGCCAATGTGACTACTTTAATTGTATTTGTCAGTAATTAAATTAAAGCTGATGTGTGCAATTGTTTCCATGTTAAAATTCTTTATTGTACTCAAGCTTAATATGCAGAACAAACCATAAGTAAGCAATTTGAAGGTTGATTTCACCTAAAATGTAACACTGTGGCTCTGTGGTGCAATCAAAAAAGGTTTCTGTTTGAACAATCCGTTTACCACCGACACAGCAACAATGGCTCAACCAATGGTGTAAGTTTGGGGCGGGACTATCTGTTTGTACAACCAACAGAAGATGAGGGGAGTTTTCTGCCATCTGTTTGAAATCAGTGATTATTTTTGAAATTGCATTGCCACTAGCGCCACCAAACGGAATTGCAAAAATAAACTTTGCTTTCAAAAGCTTTCTGAATATGCCCCGTCTGCCGTTGGTCAAACAAAGTGATAGTCCCGCCCCCAGCTCACGCCATTGGTTGAGTAACGTTGTTTGGGCGGGTCTAAGCAGGTCCATCAAAACAAACAATTTTCAATTACCAATTTTCATAGCACCACAGGAAGACAGTGTTTACAGTTTAACAATTAACCTATGAATGGCTCACATATAGTAGTCTCTGCATATTAGTTGGGATAGGAGAAAGTATTTTAAAACAGAAAGTTACATACTTCAGCTTTAAATAGAAAAGTCAGTCATGTTAAAAACTGCAGTTAATTCAAAAAGTAGCAAGTAATCTGATTGTGTATTGATACACTGGATATAACCAACCAAAAGTGTTAACCCTAGAAACTGTATCAATTCTGTTGCCATAACTTTTTGAATTAAAATCTGTAATACACTGACAACAAATAAACATTTGCATTTTAACTTCTAAAAGCACTTGATATATATTTGCTTTCTCCAAGGCAAGTGTGGACTTGAACAAGTGTGCTTGTAGAAACAGCATTAGAAGGGTTAGTGCACTATAAACCCTGCCAGAGGTGGATACCTCTTACAGAGCTCATGGAAATGTCTCATACACTCCCTCTGACACACACATAGACAAGAACATAAACAGCCACCCTATGCTTGCTAACTCACAGGCTGAAGTATGTGGCCCACTCCGACAGTTAAGATCTCGATGTGTATGTGCATTTGTGGTTGGGGACATTTACCTCCCAGAAGCTGTCCCAGCTCCCAACGTCCTGCAGATCGCCGTTGGAAGACATTTTGGGGTCACCCTTGCAGCACAGAATGATGGCGGCTGTCTGATAAACTGTGAAAAACAAGATGCAAAATTAAATATGCACAGCTAAGGGAGGGTTAACGATGGTCGACTAGTTGTCTGACAACTGACAAGCCATTTAGTGAGGTTGATTGCGGTTTTGCGAGTGCCGCTATGTCTCACACAGCGCGCAATGCAAATTTAGTCATCAGCACAATGTCCGCGTGTAGCCTAGTTTTTCTAGTCCGTGTCTATATGCACTTGCCATTGTCTGTACTAAAGAATATCACAAAGCAGTCGTAGTGCGCACGTCGCAAATGTGTCCATATTGGCTCGTGGTCCAAAAAGTATACTTTGAAAATCTGAACGGTATGCAGCCGTTCAAAGTATACACTAGCCTTTAGTTTACCTAGATTATATCAGTTTTGATATTTAAAGCATCTATGCTTTAATTATCCTACTGTGTCACAGCTGTCTCGGCACAAAGAAACTAGTTCGTCCAGTCTCTTCTCTACATGCCCTCAATCCAAACAACTGCGCAAAGTGAAACCAACTAGAGGCAACCACAAAAAGTGCTGAAATCCCTCTGTTCGGAATATATTCCACGGACATTTCACCAAGGCCTGTCCCAGAATCCTCTGATGACCTAACATTCCATGTTTACAGTTAAGACATCTGGCCGGGGCAGAATAATCCAGTATTCAGATACAGCGAGGAAGCAAGGTTAGTCCAGTCTCACCTCTGAGCGGCTTTGCGTCTGCCTAAGGGAACCGAGGCAAGGCACAAGCAGCTCTACTCCAGTCTGGGTGGGGTAGTATAGTTATGTTAAAAATAATGATGCCACTGTCACCCAGGTCCGCCCACTAGTCTGCCTTGCTGCTTAGCATTGAACTAGAAACACTCATGCTGATAAATATATGCTCAATGACATGTAAATGTCCATTTGTTATCGCTCAGTGAAGCATGGGAAACTCTTCGACTCTCAGACACATCTTACTCATGATCCTAAAATAACCTGTTTTTCAAAGGGAGAGTTCACCCAAAAATGACAATTCTGTTCTCATTTACTAACCCTCATTCCAAACACTTATTACTTATTTCTTTTGGATCACCACAATTTTTTTTGACATCCCTCGCATACTATAAAAAAATGAAGAAGCACTTACAATGGAAGTGAATGGGGTGAGTAATTAAATGGACAAATCAAATAAATATTTGTGGTAATCAACATTATGCTACAAATGCTGTCGATTGAGCTTAACTTATATTGAACCTGGAACATTCCTTTAAATTTTGGTCTGTTCCCTTTCACAGTCGCTACTGTATCAAAACTGTTTAATGATATTCCCCTTTATTATAATGGAGAAATATTGGCCAGGATATTTTTCTTCAAGAGTTATGAAAAGCTCCAAGGAATAAGTCATACGGGTTTGGAATGACATGGTGTGAAAATAATGACATTTTTGTTGGGGTGAACTATTCCTTTAATGCACAAACAGAAAGACTCCAGCTTTGGCTATTGCATAAACAACTTTTCTCAAAAAAAAAATTCAGTCCAAACAAAGTGAACCGAGTGTACACCCAACGAACCTTACACACTTTTCCAGAGCTTGTGTACATTTAGCAGCGCTCATGGCCTTGGGTCCTCACTGTATTGTTTGAACCAAGGTCATATAGCTTCCTCAAACAGACACAACAAACTGGAGGAAGGAGTGGGCTCGGCATCGCAAGGGCATCTGCTTCCAATTCAGGCCAAACTGGCTATGTTAATGGAAAAGCAGCATCCTCGAGAGGTACTTGGGAACCAGAGTGTTAAAGAGCAAGCTGTGGATGCACTAGGTTTAGCAATTTACCATGCATTTTTTTTTTTTTTTTTTGCAAATTCTGGTTTGCAATATCTTTTCAAAGATGTCAAACATTCTATTGTGAAAACAGATTTCAACAAGATCTGTTAAAGGGACAGTTCACCAAAATATCATATACTCACCCTCATTGTCTGGAAAAAAGATGCAATGAAAGTGACTGAGGCTAACATTCTGCATAACATTTTTTGTTCACAGAGAAAAGTCAAATGGGACTGGAAATACCTGGAGGCAAATAAATTATGACAGAATTTTTCATTTTTGGAGGAACTATCCCTTTAACAGTATGTACTGCAAATGATAGCCCTATTGTAAATTTATAAATTGACATTTCAAACAGGAATGGAACAAAAATGGTTAGTCAACTAGTTGTCCAAAAACCAACCTCAGTTAGTGAGGACAACTAGTGAGTATCAGTATAGATTTTTTTTTTTCCCCATTATTTTTTAGCTGCAGTGTTTTAATCTCCTGAGACCCCGTGTACACATGCGTGGGCATCACGTTTTGGTTTTGCTATAGGCTATGCATAATTTCATTTCATTTAAACCAACTGATCTCAGTTCAGGAGAGTCTAGGCTTTAATTAAAGGGTTAAAATTGAGGCACAGAGTCATGTGACAACAACATGCCGCTAATTTCAGCTGAGTTTGTCTTTCAGAGAAATAGCACCAAAACTACATCTGGTAAGAAAGCTCATAAAGTAACTTTACTTTAAAACATGTTTGAGTCAAGAGGATAGTCTCTAGTTTCATCCGATATGCCATTTTAAAAATTTCACAGATTTATTGTGAAACGGCAAGCCGTACGTGGAATATAGGCTAATTTTCCCTAAAATATCCTATATTTACTGTGCATTATCATATTGAGAATCACTGGATGCATCCAAAAGTTGGAAAATTTTGCTTTCAGAGGCTGTATACGGAGTTAGGATTAAAATAAGGTGCATTTCAAACTGTTCTGAGACCAGTGCAGACAGACAGCTCACTGGATTAAGTCATTCCCTAATTAGGGAGCAAGGGAGCATCCTATAGCTTTCCTATGCACCTAAGTATATTCACTCCTAAAACCCGACCAAAAGTTCAGTTTCAGGCTGCAGATGATGTTTGGACCACTCAACATGTTTGGCAGACATGGGACAATGCTAATCAGTACAAAGATTCAGAATTTATAAAGTATAATTTTATTTTAACATGGTTGGCATTGATTGGATGATGCTGGCCATTCCTTTGAATCAGAATTAATTATGCTAATTTCTGATGTAATGTCTGTAACGTCTCAAAAACATGAATAACCAACAGTCCTGGAAACAAACAATTTGATGAAAAAAAAAAAACTACTGACTTTCTATAGTTTGGTATCATTTCAAATATCACAGCTTAGTCTCACTGTACACATACATAAAACCACCTGCCTCATATTGTGTAGGTCCCCCTCGTGCCGCCAAAATAGCGCCAACCCGCATCTCTGAATAACATTCTGAGATTATATTCTTCTCACCACAATTGTACAGAGCAGTTATCTGAGTTACCGTAGACTTTGTCAGTTTGAACCAGTCTGGCCATTCTCCGTTGACCTCTCTCATCAACAAGGCGTTTCCGTCCACAGAACTGCCGCTCGCTGCATGTTTTTTGTTTTTGGCACCATTCAGAGTAAATTCTAGAGACTGTTGTATGTGAAAATCCCAGGAGATCAGCAGTTACAGAAATACTCAAACCAGCCACAATCTGACACCAACAATCATGCCACGGTCCAGATCACTGAGATCAAATTTTTTCCCCATTCTGATGTTTGATGTGAACATTAACTGAAGCTCCTGACCCATCTCTGCATGATTTTATGCACTGCAGACACACAATTGGCTGATTAGATAAATCGCATGGACGATTGTTGGTGCCAGATGGGCTGGTTTGAGCATTTCTGTAACTGCTGATCTCTTGGGATTTTCATGCACAACAGTCTCTAGAATTTAATCTGGTGCTAAAAACAAAAAAACATCCAGTGAGTGGCAGTTCTGTGGATGGAAACGCCTTGTTGATGAGGTCAACAATGAATGGTCAGACTGGTTCGAACGGTCTACGGTAACTCCCGATAACTGCTCTGTACAATTGTGTTGAGAAGAATAGCATCTCAGAATGCTATTCTGAGATTATTAATTTGATTAAAATAAATTTTTGTGGTAATCAGCATTATGCCACAAATGCTGTCGATTAATCTTAAATTATATTGAACCTGGAATATTTCCTTTAAGGCACCACCACTGCAGCCAACTATTTTCAATTGTTGATTTATGTATGCAGACGAATATTTTTGGCTGCTGCATCACGTTTTGTCTTTTGTTCAGCATCTCATGCTAGAAGCATTGCATTTTCAAGACGACATGCCATGTTAAATATAATTCACCTAGAGACCCCTGTGTTCTTTTCTATTCTTTTGTGCTTCATCCATCTGTTATTGAACACAAGAACTTGTCCTATGTGAACGACTTGTCTAGTTAACCCAGCATCTAGATGATTTTGAAAATGTTAGGGCTGTACAAAATTTAAAACAGATCATTTATAGCACTGCTGCCTGTTGCTACGTAAATTGCAAATCATAACATGTGACTTCACATCCTTGACAGAAAGGTTTGAAAAGGAGAAGCCTTCCTATTTTCCAATAAATAAATAGAGCTTGGATTACTTCCCCTTCCTTGTGAGGCAGAAGTGGTAAAGCAAACTGGGCCCCTGACGATGGCATTTCCCACAAACACGCCAAAAGGAGAGCAGATATGAGAACCTCACTTGAAACTCAGTTGCTAAAGTAAAAAAAAAAAAAAAAAAAGGCTGTGTTTGGAACGGAATTCTAGTCTAGTGCTTACTGCATACTGGACAGTATATCCTGTACACTTCCTTATTAAAAATTGTATGTGAAACAAAGTGCACTGTACCATACTACTGAAATGTTTATTGTTGCACATTTTTGTCATGAGACTCCATTACGTTTGCCACATGACCTGTGTGTGTTAAATTCCGTGACTGGTGTCCTTCTCAGAAATAAAATGGTTATTTTGCACTTTTTGTCCAATTATGTGTAAAAATGTCTCGACTCTTGGCAGCGACTTGCGTGTGTGCATGCTCCGTTAGCACTCGCGTAGTTGCGGTAATGTGGATATGTGCTTAAATGGAAAAATCTACTTAAATTCAGTGAAAAATAACATCTTTTGTGATGTATTATTGTAAACACCATCATTTTTGTCTAAAGTGAATGTAAACAGCGGATTTGTATTCAAATATTGGACTTCCGCCGTAAATGGAGCCTAATAGACCTGTTGCAGTCTAGTATGACATTAATACTAATCAAACAAGAACAAGAAAACCAAAGAAAACTAATAAAAAGTATTAAATGCATGTGACGAGGAGGAGGGTGGGGCCGGGCCGTGAGTGCGCATGCCTGGGCCTCAATCGGGCTAATCAGCTGAGGAGAGGAAAAAAGACTAGCCAAATGCGGCAGTTCGGGGGAGAGAGAGCCACACGCATGCCGTGTGTGTGTTTGTGTCTTTTTGTTTAAGTTTTCATTAAATATTACTTTGATGGTTCGTCCGGTTCCCGCCGCCTCCTTGCCCATCCTTTCTACTGTTACAATATACATTTACATTTATGCATTTGGCAGACGCTTTTATCCAGAGCGACTTACAGTGCACTTATTACAGGGACAATCCCCCCGGAGCAACCTGGAATTAAGTGCCTTGCTCAAGGACACAATGGTGGTGGCTGTGAGGATCGAACCGGCAGCCTTCGGATTACCAGTTAAGTGCTTTAGTCCACTACGCCGCCACCACCACTCATGTATTTTATATATATTATAATGTATTATAATCATACAGTGAAGATCAGTACATTTAATTACTTTTTGCAATTTCTGAATGTTTACTTAGATGCTTGATTCAGCTGTTAAAAACTTAAAGCACTGTTTTCTTAATTTGTATCTTTGATCATGGCCATATCCACCATTGAGGTCTCCGAGGTCCAGACCTCGGTATTTTTTTCCGAGGTGTATATTAAAAGTCATAAAAAAAAAATTGCCTAATAATAACTCTTTGGTGCCGCAAAGATAACAGACTTTCTCAGGTGACTGCTTGTTTGAGTTGACCAATGAAATCGGCTGGGGGGGGGCGGGCTTTGCGCTCCACTGTGCTGGACTATGTCATCAAACCGGCAGGGCAGGCACCTTAATCCGCCGAAGCGTTGAGGTAACTAGAGAATTTTACTAGTCATCTGCTTATAGTTCATTGCCATGATTCATCTCCACCCAGTCAGACATCATCTGACAAATAGCTCCTGTTTGCGGTCGTGCTTCGTTAAACAGTGGATGTCCATCATGAGTGAATTAACTAGCTAGCTGCCAGCTAACATTAATTCCATCCATCCAATGACGGACTGATAATGATATGCTTTTCTTTCATATCAGTTTGTGTAGGGTTGAAATGCATGTTAAAATGATGAGGTACCACTATATATTTTTATTTTCATTGCAAGATTATCCTAGCAGAGGCCGGTAACATTTGCAAGTAAATATAAATTGACCCTGTGTTTACTTTCTTTACTGACACAGACGTAAATGAAAAGACTGCATCAATTAAAGCTTAGCTTTGGGAAGGGAAGCAACAGGGGACAAGATGAGACTGAGAGAAAAAGAAAGATGATGAAGATGAGAGGAAGAGCAGGTACTACCCACTGTGCCCAGAATATGATTAGCATTATGTAACAAAAACTGACCTGATCTCATTCAAACAATGTAAGCCTAATTACCACAGAGATATATGTTCTTTGGTAATTACAGTGAAGCCTATAGATTCAATTTAATTTCTTAAGTATAGTGTCATAATACAGTATAGTACTATTGTATAGATATCATTCTGTATAAAACAAATTTTTCCTACGTTTATGTATTGCTTGACACATTTTTATAATTAAAATCCAAAATGATGCAAACTCAAACACAAAGATTAAATAAAGGTGTTTTTAATTTTACAAAATTTTTACAACACTTTGGCTGGAGACAAGTGAGGAGTCACAGAGAAAGGGACAGGCAGTGAATACAGAGGGAGAGGGAGAGAGAGAAGAAAAGGTAGAAGAGGACGGAGAGAGAAAAATTAACAGAAAGACTGTAATGTTGAAGGCAGAGAGACAAGAAGAGATGGGAAACAGGGAGCAGGTTATGGAGAGCAGAAATACAGAAAAAGAGGCTGAGAGAAAGAGCACAGGAGACAAAAGGAAAAGACTCAGAGACCACACAAGCAGAGCAATACTGGAGTAGACCAGGCTGAGATGAGAGGTGATATAACTGATGTCAGTCAAAGAGACACATTTCTACACAAATTTGATCCAGCCCAGTTTAAAAATTAGCCACTAACAGATGAAGACAAATACTGCCTTCTCAAGAATAAGTGGTTCAAACATAACTATAATTACCCTAAAACAAAGTTTGGTGAATGTATTACTGCTTGACAGATCATTTATGCTACTGCACACTGACATGGTTTTAAAGCTATTATTATCCAATGTCTTAAAATGCACATATGTCGATCAGGGAAATCAATATTTTTCACCCCCCAACCCCGCTAGCAAACTTAGTTTTTGGACCTCGGTATTTTTTAAACCCTGCATACGGCCATGTCTTTGATCTATTGTATTTATTTGTTCTAATGCTCGTAATAGTTTATTTTATCTTACTTTATTACTGACCATTTACTCGTCTTGACTAATTAATTGAGTACTTGGAATGTATTGCACAAATTCGTTGTGGTATCGTGTTTTTGAGAATCGTCAAATTGCTTTAATGTAAGCAAAATGGACATAACTGAAATGTAACCAAATTAATCGGAATTGAGATCAGTGTCAAATCGAGAGCTTTGAATCGGGATATCTGTATTGATACCCAGCCCGACTGCCTATTAAAAAAAAAATTGTATGTGAAAGAGCGCATTATGCAACGAAAGACCTTTCAAAATGTAGTATGCTACATTTTTGTCATGTGACTATTACGTTCAGTCATCAACTTGGAGAGAAAAAAAAAAAAGGTATGACTTTTGGCAGTCTGATCAAATGAGTCCAGGAAAAGTTGTTTTTTTTTTTTTTTATGTATGGTACATATTTCTTCTGACTCATTCGTCACACTGGAAATCAAAAGGTCAAGACAAGCATATTGCATTGTGGGATACAGTATTACACACAGTATGCTCTGTTGTATACTAGGGCTGAGTATTGATATATATTTCGATTCACAAGCTTTCGGTTCTATTCTGATATCGATTCATATAGGGTATATTTCAGTTATAATGTCCCTTTTGCTTACATATTAAATTCTCTCCCAGCCAATGCTGTGAATTATACCAGGGGCCTTCTAACTAGGTACAATATGAAAATATTAATTTGACTAATTTTATATACACTATATTGCCAAAAGTATTCGCTCATCTGCCTTTAGACGCATATGAACTTAAGTGACATCCCATTCTTAATCCATAGGGATATGACGTCGGCCCACCCTTTGCAGCTATAACAGCTTCAACTCTTCTGGGAAGGCTTTCCACAAGGTTTAGGAGCGTGTTTATGGGAATTTTTGACCATTCTTCCAGAAGTGCATTTGTGAGGTCAGACACTGATGTTGGACGAGAAGGCCTGGCTCGCAGTCTTCGCTCCAATTCATCCCAAAGGTGCTCTATCGGGTTGAGGTCAGGACTCTGTGCAGGCCAGTCAAGTTCTTCCACACCAAACTCGCTCATCCATGTCTTTATGGACCTTGCTTTGTGCACTGGTGCGCAGTCATGTTGGAACAGGAAGGGGCCATCCCCAAACTGTTCCCACAAAGTTGGGAGCATGGAATTGTCCAAAATCTCTTGGTATGCTGAAGCATTCAGAGTTCCTTTCACTGGAACTAAGGGGCCATGCCCAGCTCCTGAAAAACAACCCCACACCATAATCCCCCCCCCTCCACCAAACTTCATAGTTGGCACAATGCAGTCAGACAAGTACCGTTCTCCTGGCAACCGCCAAACCCAGACTCGTCCATCAGATTGCCAGATGGAGAAGCGTGATTCGTCACTCCAGAGAACGCGTCTCCACTGCTCTAGAGTCCAGTGGCGGCGTGCTTTACACCACTGCATCCGACGCTTTGCATTGCACTTGGTGATGTATGGCTTGGATGCAGCTGCTCGGCCATGGAAACCCATTCCATGAAGCTCTCTACACACTGTTCTTGAGCTAATCTGAAGGCCACATGAACTTTGGAGGTCTGTAGCGATTGACTCTGCAGAAAGTTGGCGACCTCTGCGCACTATGCGCCTCAGCATCCGCTGACCCCGCTCTGTCATTTTACGTGGCCTACCACTTCGTGGCTGAGTTGCTGTCATTCCCAATCACTTCCACTTTGTTATAATACCACTGACAGTTGACTGTGGAATATTTAGTAGCGAGGAAATTTCACGACTGGACTTGCACAGGTGGCATCCTATCACAGTACCACGCTGGAATTCACTGAGCTCCTGAGAGCGGCCCATTCTTTCACAAATGTTTGTAGAAGCAGTCTGCATGCCTAGGTGCTTCATTTTATACACCTGTGGCCATGGAAGTGATTGGAACACCTGAATTCAATTATTTGGATGGGTGAGCGAATAATTTTGGCAATAGAGTGTATATATATATATATATATTAAATGTGGGTTAGTTTTAATAGTTATTCATCATTTGTGACATTTTGGCTTTTTAAAATGAACAAATGAAATAAATACTACATTGCATACATTATATTTTGTTACATTTGTATTGTTTAATTGCATAATTTGTACTATTTACAGGTATTTACATTGATTTGTGGAACACGTGCCAAAAAACAGTACTGTTTCTTTAAGGGAATCCTGCATTTCTGTAAACAGTGTCTTTAAATTAGCACATGTTAAGGAGAGAGACTCGAATGGCTTCATCTCATCTGTGCAATGCCGAATTAGAAATGTGTCTTTTTTTGTTGTTTATGATCAACAACTGACTGTAAAGAACAGAAAGTGTATTAAAAGAGACATTATTATATTCAGTGACAAATGGGTCACGTGTACGGAACAACTTTTACTCTCAACACGTAGTGAAAGGATCTCGCTGCTGAATACTCCACCACTATAGTTGTCTAAACATCTACCAGCCCATTGCCAAATACATACATTTTTAGTCGCATAGAGCGATATTTGGTTGCAAATGCGAGCGATTTCCTCTCACTGTATTGGAGGGTTGCACATGGAGTAAAAGATCGATCTTGGGATTTAAGAATCAATATTGAGATCATTCAAATGCAGATCGCGATGCATTGGGAAATTTATATTTTTACCCACCCCTACCACTGTACCTCACAATCACTGGTGAGTGGAATGTAAACATTTACCAGCCAGTGGCTAATCATAGACATATTTAGTCAAATAGTACAGAATTTGGTTGCAAATACGAGCAATTTTATCGCACTGTAGAAGAGGGTTGCACAGAGTAAAAAGATTATTCTTGGGATTTAAGAATCGATATAGTTCAAAATGAAGATCGCGATGCATTGGAAAATCTATATATTTTTACCCAGTCCTATTATAGAATGCATAGTTTAGCAAATATAGCGCATATAGGCACTCTATGCTGGCAGAAAATGTGCATATTATGTAGAGTATACATACATTATTCTGCAGAAATAGAAAATAGTACAATAGTATGCCATTTAGAACATAGACATCTACCACTTGGTGCACCATATTATTTTTCTACTAAACAAATCATATTCTATTCCAGGCTTATAAAAAAACATATCAAAATGTTAGATAACAGATTAAAAACCCAGGACTTCAATACAGGGAACATTTTAAATAGGAGACATTTTGGTAACTTTCGTTGGCATCTTGGACCTGATCCCTGGTAAATTTCTGACCCTGTTCCCAACAATGTGCACACGGCTTTGAGGAGCGAGCCACACCCATTCCCATGGAGCATGTAACACTGTATGTACAGCAGCAAGCAGCTGTGTCGTGTTGAACTCCAGGAATAATCAAAGCCCCAGAGATCCCGCCGAGCTGGAGGGAGAACACAGCACATCCAAATAAACCTCTTCCATTAGCAGGCAAATATTTCCAACAGCTGAGAACAGATGGGAATGAGAATATTGGGTTTTATCTGAGAGACTGGACATGTCAAATATCCATGGTAAGGGCAAGGCCAAAAGAGCCTAGCAACAGATAAATCAACACAATGAACATGTTCATGAAGAACCTAGAACTGTTAAACTGAAATACTAGCAGGGAGGAGTGCGGCCCCCTTTTCATTGTTGCAGGGCACTATTGTGCTAGTGAGCAGTGCTTCTAGTTAGGTCCACCACATCAGTGTAAAAGAGCTCAGCACTCCCACGGAGATCTGAGCTAAAAACGAGCACGTCTGGGTAGAGGAGTGGCAACGATGGATGTAATTACATGGCTGTGTCTGCAAAACACTGGGAGTAGATAGGGATGTGTTGGACAGCCTGGGTGAGAAACATGAACTACAGTGCATGTTGAAAGTAAAAATCGAAAGCCAACTAGATCATTCTCTGAAGAAAATGCAAGTGGTACTTGCCCACGCAAAAATTGTCGCCATGATTCTAGGATGTTGTGGGTGGTTTCCAGGGCGTTGCAATGTGGTTGCCAAGTTGTTATGAGTTGTTGGTGCATTGCAATTGCTAGTGTGTTTAAGGTGGTTGCTTACTAGCAAACGTAAAAAGAGGCCACCCCCAAGTCTCTATAGCCGCTTTTCCACCATTGGGCCAGTGCGAGCCAGGGTTATCTACTGGTCAGCCGGGGCCAATAGCCTTGGACCTTGAGCTGGGAGACCAAAATTGATCTGCATTCCACCATCAATTTTGTCTACTGACCAGCATCGACAATTCTCCAGTCTCCGTTGATCTGTTGAGGTAAACTGGTAGCTAGATATGAAAAATTGGGAAATTAGTATCTTGGTGCTGAAACCTCTGACCTGACTCAGTGAAACTCCGTCTTTGACCCCACCTCAATCCGCAGTTGTTCTTCTTTGGCATAAGGGTAATCAGCGGGCCAGAGTGCTTGGCCATTGGCCCCAAGAAAGCCCCAGAAGTGACAGTGGGAATGCAAATGGCCCTGGCACGTACTAGCACGCCCTCATTTGGCCCAATAGTGGAAACACGGCTAATGATACTCTGGTCTCTAAATAGGGGAGACCTGGGCTAGCTGTCACATGGGGAAGTTGTAGTGTTGGGTAAGTTACTTAAAAATAGTAGTTCACTAAATTAAAGTATTTCTCTAAGTGTAATAAGATTACTTTACTACTTAATTGAAAAAAGTAATCATTACTAAAACATTTTTCAGTTCAACAAATTCAAATTAATGTCTATATTTCTTTCTTATTCATAGTTACACACAAGTCATACACTTAGCACCTCACATTTCTCCTTCACCATGGCTCGTTACGGGGCCATATTATTTATGTAGAATACATGAATTATATTAGAAATATGCATAACCCTAAAATGTACTTAAGTTAAATTAATTGAAGTCAGTAACTAATCTGATTACAAGAATTTAAAAATGCATTACACTACTTTTTTTTCTAAAAATAATTAGATTACAATAACTAATTTGTAACTGGATTACACCCAACACCGATCTCAGTAACAGTACAATTTTGAGTCAAAAGTCCAACGGAGCAAATGTGTGTTTTCTCCAGTAGAAGTTTTGTATTTTGGTTTCAAACACCTTGAACAAAATTAGTGGTGCACCGATCTCCGATTTTTTTAACACTCGGATCGGACGATACCAATTTTTTCTTATAGTGCCCTTTGCCACACTTTTGCAAGTTATATGCTGCAGTTACATGTTTATGCCCCACACAGTAAAATTACGGTAACAAAAAGGTTCCATTTGTTAACATTATATAACATTACTGTAGTTAACATGAACTAATGAACTTAATGTTACAGTATATATTAATACATTTAAAATCAAAAGTTGTATTAATGCACATTAATGCACTATGAACTAACATGAACTAACAATGAACCATTGTATTTTTATTAACTAACATTGATTAATAAATGCTGTAAAAATATATTGTTCATGATAACGAATGCATTAACTAATGTTAAAAAAATTTAACCCATTTAAGTGTTACCAAAATTACATAAAAATTACACTAATTGTGAATTGCTAACATAGTTTTGAAACAGTTATGAATAGTTCTGTTGCCCATATCAAAAGGTCATTGTGACATACTGGCAACCAGTAAAAACAATGAGAGCATTGTAGAGATACACACAGTAGAGATACTTTCAAAAATAAGAAAAATATATCCATTACAAGCTCTAAAACTGCTCCAGTGAGAGAAATCATTCATATCTATGATTTGTTTACTGTCTTTGGCGTGTTGTAACACAAATCACTAATTAAGCAAATGTGAAGACGCGGTGCCGTTACTGAAGGGTAAACAGTTATATCTGTTATTAGTGTTATTGTGACCAACATTAATCTGATTTAAATTGGGATCCTCATAGAATAGCTGAGATGAGCGACAGATGATGAGATATTGAGAGCACCTGGAGAGCGTGCATGTTTGATTGACACAGAGCGCTCATGTTAAAGTGAGTAAAGATAAAAGCGCTCATGATCGCTCCACACAACGTCTGATTGTCACGACTCGCATTACATCAAGAGTACTCAGATTTGTATATGCATGTTTATACCCGTTAGCAGCCTCTTTATCCTCTTCCTGCTCACTGTACAGTGAGTCACAATAACTACTGTAATGACTCTAGAAAATGGGCAACTTAATATTCATACGTGTAATTCTTATACATTTAAAACAAAACGGCATGTTCATGTGAATTACATCATGTCTGAAAGTAAATTTGTGAATGCTTAGATTTGCCAACAACTCCAAAGGCCCCACTGTCATGCATCAAAGGCTGAGCAAGTGCTCATTCATTAGAGTAGCAGTGTATTGTGTGATTCCCTACGTGCTTAAAAAAAAAAAAAAAAAAAAAAAAATCGGCCCTGATTCTAGGCACGATCGGCCGATCACGGATTTAAGACTAATATCGGCCGATTTAAATCAGTGGCCAATTGATCGTGCACCCCTAAACAAAACCCTTTTAAATTAGTAAGTACATTTTCATCATATTTGTTATAGCTCACTGGTAATCACACAATCATAATCTGTAGCATAAAAGGTGCAAGAAAAGCTACATGCTGAAGTTTAATACTTAAGGCCCGGGTTTACTTCATTTTTCTGCATTCCAGATTGGATAGCGCCCAGTCAACCGCATTGCCTTTCAAAGTATACTCCTTTGACCGCGAGCGAATAAGAACACGTTGGACGCATACGCACTACGACTGCTTTGTGATACTCTTTTAGTACAGTCAACGCCAGTCGTATGCACTGACGATGCACACATACGAGGACTGTCCGCATGTCGAGAAAATCTGGGCCGCACATGGACAGTCCGTGCAGACTGTGCCAATGACAAAATCAGTGCGATCAAATGCCTAACTCTAAGAATGAACAACAGTAGTGACGCTTCCCTTAGCTCAACTATGCTGCCGTGACCTTTGAAACAGTACAGAACAACGTGGCACAAATATATTAACGGGCTCACATTGTTGATAAAGAAACCTTAAGAATTAGGATACCAAACCAGCTCAGTGTAAAAGGACTGAAAATTTAGTGAAACCTGATTAAACTACATTTCCCTGTGACTAACAATGACAACCCCCCGACACCTTTGTTTGGGACTTACTTGAAATTCCCTTGTACTGGAACAATTCCAAGTCTTCAGGATTATCGTGTTGAAAAGGCTCTAAAATGTATACTGCACTGCATTTCCGCAACGATTTAGATGCACATGGTATTGAAAATATCCTGTAGTAATCAGCACAGTCAAAAAATAGACAGCAACAGATGGCCGATCATGCATGTTATTTGTAATCTAGTTCAACAGCTTTGACCGGGCACCCCCTTTTCTCAAGAGGACACAGATGCGCTAAACACTCAACTGAATAAACGCCTCCAACAATTTGTTACACGAGTTGCTCAGAGACTAAACACAGTGTCAGAGGCCTTATCAGGGACTATGGCTTTGCTTTTGGGGATGTTGACATTTCATAGGTCATTGACTCCATTTAGATGTTTTTGCCAGATCAGTGCTAAAGTCTGTCAGGCTAGGTTATTACAAAATAGAGCATTTCTTTGGTTACCTAATACATAATTGGCAGATTATAAACAGAATTCTATGTGCGTTAGGACAGGATTTGTCTCTATATAAAACCATCTGTATTCAAGCTAGATCACATGGGAACATGTTTTAAATGAATAGTTCACCCAGAAATGAAATTTCTGTCATCCTTTACTCATCCACATGTTTTTCCTAAACCAATATGACTTTCTTTACTCATTGGAACACAAATGTAAAGTCTTTGAACAATGTTTATGCTCCTCTTTTCCATATAATGAAAGTAAATGGGGACTGGGGCTCCAAAAAGGCAGGAAAAATGTGTCTTTATAGGCCTGCCGCCACTAGAGGCACTAGACAAACAAAATAAACATTTTTTCATTCATTATAGGTCGATGCTGATAACAGATTAATCGGTCGATGTTTTTTTTTTTTTTTAATCCATTTACAGAATGATCAAAATGTTCTCGGGGTGTTTTCACACTTGGGTCCAAACCAAACTCAGACCCCTTTAAGTGGACCACAAAGTGAACAGAGTGAAAAAGCACCCAGTTCTCTTTGCGTTCACACTATTTGTGACCTTGAAAGTGGGCTCAGATCACTTTTTGGTCTAGCTGACCCATTACGGGGTCTCAGTCCATTTTGCATTCACACTGTTGTTTTTGTGGAACTCGGACCACTTTTTAAAAGACAAAATTGATGATTATTATTATGGCTAAAGAGAACAATTAGTTCTACATATTAACTTATGAGATTATTAAACATGTTTAATACCCTTAAAATTAATAATTAGCATTAGTACAGGTGTCTTTGTTCAATAAAACAAATTTTATTGATCTTCTGCATCAAAAAAAGAACTGTATTACATAGTGTAAATATATAACATCTTGTTTTTTATAAATTAATAGGGAAAAGCAATGCATTAAACTGAATGCATTGTATTTTTATATTAATAATATTGTATTTAGATGCAAAATTCAAGAAATTCACTCATGGATTATGGTAGATTAATTGTATTACCAACAAAAAAAATACAACTGATCATAGTTTTATCTATTGACAGCCTTGGGCAACATCCATTCATTGAAAACAATAGTAATATATTCGTATCGTAAATCTCTTAACTGTCACGTGCCATTCCAATGTGGTCCAGTTAAACAGTTTAAATAGTTTTCAACAGCAGCTTACACCGTCATCTCCATAGAAACAGAATAAACGGCTCGTTGTGTCTCTTCTCTGCGCATCATCATTACTGGTGTACATTAACCTCTCAGGGTCAAACGTGTTTTGCATTACGCGAAAGGGAAAATCAAGTTAGCCCGGAGCGCACGGTGTTCACAATGCGCGTTATTAGCGAACCGGAAGCGAACCGTACTCAGACCACCTCCCGAGATGGTCTCAGTTCGGTTCGCTTTAAATGGGTCTGAGATCGTTTGGATTGTTCACATATGGGCCAAAAATCCTACAAACTGCGGTCAGACCCCCGAAACGGACCAAGTGTGAAAACGCCCTTAGTCTTTCCTTCCTATGACGGGCACATACATTGAGGCTACAAGAGTCCAAAATTAATAAAATCCCAAAAGTAGTTTATTGTGCAACCAAAATTTCAATAATAACCAGAAAATGTTTTTTATTTAGTGCACAACGTGAGACTTAAGTATAAACAAGCCTGAAATACACGGAGGACTTTTATTTTAAAAACCACAGAGACTTGGCTCCGTTATGCTTTATATGCAAATATTTAACAAATTAAGATTTTATAGCCTATAACTGCACCAGATGATGTTTATTCATGAGGAATAAAAAATAAGTTAAAATAATTTCGGCATAGATTTTTGCAGATAATCGATAGTTCTTAAATGCAACTATCGGCACTGATTAATCGGTAAAACCGATATATCGGTCTACCGCTAATCTTTTTGGAAAACCATTCCTTCTCTCCAGTGTGATTCTCCTAGTGACTATCACAATAACCATTTAAAACTAATTAATACGTTGACTTCAATTCAATCAATTAAAATTTTTAATAATTACCTCTTAAATCAATTAAAATCATATTTTATGCCATATTATGTACATGTATAATAGAATATTAAGAACTGTATCAGATGTTACAAATAAAAAAACAGAAGAATGAATTTCCGGGCATTTTTGCCCTTACTCCGCTTAATTTCTGACCCTGTGTGGAACAGGCAGAAATTCAAGTCTTTAGCCACTGATAATATTTCTTTCTGCTCTCAAACCTTTTTTGCACTTTGGCATATTCAAACTTGCCGCACATGCAGTCAGTTTAAAAAAAAAAACAATTGGGCTTGGTATCACTGACGTCAAAGCTGGTGTCTTTAAGCACCCATTTGAGTATGCATGTATAACAAAAGATTTGAGAGCTGTGGCGGAGGGCAAGGTTTTTAGTGAATAACAATTTCAATTTTGGTCAGTTCTACACACAAAGCTCCCATGTAAATTCAGAAGACTTGAAATATAGGGCACAAGTTGAAAAGATGACTTAAGGTTCTTTGGATCTTCGAGAACAACTCAATATTCTGCCCATTTCAAGTTTCCCATAAGTCGTCGTCATACAAAGGATGACAATTTTCATTTTTGGGTGAACTAAGCCTTACGGCATCAATGAAAACAAATTCTGGTGTGACGACTCCTAATACGTCCCCTAAAAGCTGAGTAGCGCATGGCGACACATTTGGAATTGATTAGTGGGCCATTATTTAAGTCATTAGATGTTGCTTTAGGAACACAACTTGTGGCATGTGGCATTTTTGTACGACTCGCACACACAACTCTCTAACTCTCAGAGACAAACACCTTTGCAAAAGTTCAAATGCATGTCAGATTTAGTAGTAGATGTGAAGAAAACCTCTGACTCAGGGGCCAGCAAAAGCATAACACAAACACTGGATAACCTGCTGCCAAAGAACCATGAAAACAATGGCTTCCGTTTAAGCAGAATGAGGCCATGGGAAGGAGGGGCTGGAAACTCACATAAGCTCCACTGGAAACTTGCGACCATTAATCTGATTAATGTATACAAGACTGCAGAGCAAAATTTCAGCTCCAAAATGCACATAAATCCAAGAATACTCTTTCCAAAAGGGGTTTCTACTCCTCTGCAACTGACAAACAACACAGCTTCTATTTATCATGAGGGAAATTATATCATGCAAGAGGACTGAAATTGTAAAGAGATTAGTGATTGGTAGAGGCCGATTAACCTGCCTATATTTGGCCATTTTGAGATTAATGGCATCGCCCGACAGCCTTGTCCACTTAACCGCAATCAACTGACAGCCTTGTCAATGGATAAAATATTGTAAATAATGGTATATGGTAAAACATGGTAAATAAAATACATTTTAAACTAAAGAAAATACATTTACATTTGGAATTTGGGTCTCATTTGCCCTTATAAAATTATTTATCTATCACCATTTAGTTCTAGTGCTCTAATCTGATTGGACCAAGAGAGTTGAAAGGTTTCTTTATTCGTATGACTCTGTGTGTCCGTGTTCTCTAGCTGACAGCTGTGGTTGATCCTGCTTTGGCTTTTTAAAACTACTTCCCTTGGCAGAGAAAATGTTCAAAACTGAGTTACTTACCCAAAGCAGGGGAGAATTAGAAATTAGTGGTGCTTTGCCCAGGTATACAGCCTCTTCAGTGGCCCTGTGAGAGGAAGATGTTGTTAGGTTTCAGGTTTGTTTTAGTAAAGACAGAAAGAAAGATGCAAGCAGCTGAGAGGATCTCCTGGTCTGGTTAAGATCTCAGTAAAGTAAAGAAAGCAGCAGGTTAATATAATCCCAAGCACTCAAAGGTGGCACATTCTGAGATGGAGAGTGAAATGCCACACATAGAAGACCTGAAGAGGCAGTCATGAGGACAATGGAAAACACCACGACTCTCCACTACTGACCTCAAAAGAGTCAAAACACGTTATTCAAGGAATGTTCTGGGTTCAATACAAATTAAACTATCAACAGCATCTGTGACATCCTGTTCAATTACCACAGATTTTTTTTTTTTTTACTGAACTCCAACACTAAATCTCAACATAAAACACTAACAAGTATCCCTCTTTATATTCATCTTGCACAAAACACATAAAATAACACTTAATTTTAACATTTACTCTCCCTATCGAGTCTCAAGCAAAGCACCCCAGTTGCTTTGGAAATCCCCTGCCCAGTTTCATCAATGCTACAATAACACCACAAAAAGTATTCATGTAGTCCCAACTAAAATAGATTAAGTCCACTTCCATTTTACAAATTTAAATAGAAAGAATGCAATGAATTAAAGTGTGACATGTTCTAGAATTCTGTTGCTTTAGTTCATTTTAAGTAAACAGAACAAGAGTGTAATTGCGCAGTTTGTCGTCAATTGAAGGAGGCAAGGCACTGCACTAAAATAAATGATAAAACTAAGGATGTCATAAAATGTCGCTACATCGATTATTGATCGGTACGTTATTTTATCGATATATTATCAACCGTTATTTAAATTAAAAGCCTAGTTTGTGTGCTTTCAATTCACTGCCAGTTGCCTTTCATTCAATGTAATCTGACGTAATATCTTTGGGAGACCACAAGGGGGCGACATAACATTTACTGAAGCCGGTCACGACCTGAACAAAAAAATAATAATCGGGAAAATCTTCAGATAATCGTGAAAACGGCATCAATCCCAAGCCTAGTTAAAATGCTATACATTGTTTCAAAAAAATAGCCACAACAGACATTATGCACGTTAATATGAGACTAGTTTAATACAATTTCTTACTAACATTGTCACTGCAAATCTTTCACCTCCTGTAATGACTATGTAAAGCAGGTAAACCTGGTAAGAAAGCGACTGTTTAGAGGTGATTCTCACAAAATCTGTCTGTTACAATTACTCGACCTCATGTTGTTCCAAGCCCACAGGAGAGAAATTTAAATAAAATACAAAAAGGCAGAATGTTAGCCCCAGTCACCGTTCACTTTCATTCAACTTTATTTTCCATTCAATGAAAGTGAATGGTGATTGGGGCTAACATTCTGCCTAACATCTCCTTTTGTGGTCCATAGATGAATGTCATATGGGTTTGCGATACATTAGGTATGTTATACCAGTATTTAAATTTTTGGGTCAACTATTTAATTTATGAGTTCAAATCAATGCTCACCAGACTAAAGTTGACAAACTGCACCAAAAATTAACAGATGAAATCCTGGGAGGTGACCTAGCTGCTAAATCAGTTATGATGTTAATGAAAAAAAAATTTTTTTGATAATAAGATAGATAATAGGATGATGTTTTAAATATGTATGTACAGTATATTATTAATATATCATTTATGTTAAACAGTACATAGGCCTACTAACGATATTATTCAAAAAGGAAGAATAAATATCTTTATATGTCAGATGGTGCTCTAGAGAGATGGAGATGAGAGATGTAACCGGTGTTTAAGGATGAAGTTGTCTGTTTTAAGCATTTCTCTTCACCCAGCAGCTGAGTAGTTCAGTGGTTCACAAATAATTTTTTGCCATTTCTGCCTCGTGAAAGGTGCTGTAATATGAGCCGCACGATGCGAGGCAAAATCAGATCTCTCCAATGTCACGCGTAGCACTATAGTCTGCTTCGTTGTTCATAAACAGGAGTGAAAGTATAATTGTGTGGCTTGTTTGTAGAGATCGCTCTTTTTATATAGGTGTAACGACATTTGTATGTCAAATGAACAGGTTGGAGTTCAGAAAAAATGCGGCAGCACGCTGATCACTGATCAGTGAATGCTGCGAGAGAAACAGTGGCACTGATCAGTCGCACTTATTCTAATTTTACGAAAGTGGGGAGAACATTTTACGCAATCCCCTGCCGAATTTCATGCCCAGTTTGTAATAAGTGACGCAGGCCTAGGCTAATTCACAAATATAGGCAGCTATTTTTTATTTATTTTTTTTATTGACGTTTTACTCCGGCTGCTTGTCCGGTCGGACAAGTAAAATTCTCTTTCACTTGTCCCAGACAAGCGTTAATGTCAAGCCCTGTATTACATATATACTGCATACAGAAAATTAAGCCTAGTTTTAAGGCCATAAAGATCTTTTATTATTATTATTATTATTATTATTTTCTTGACAGTAGCACATTTGACCCTCTTAATTCTTATTACCACAACATGAAAAAAAAAAAAAACATTATTTGAACTGTATTTACATCGTGGTAGTACTCCCTAGGGATGGGCGATATGGCTTCAAAAAGTATATCTCGATATTTTTCGGCCTATTGACGATTTTCAATATATATATCTTGATAATGATGTATTTGCTCTGAAATGGCTTAAGTGAATTTTTTTTTTTTTTTTTTTAACCAAAAGGTCATGCAAACAGGCACTGTAGCCAAGAAGATTCAAAGTCATTAAATGAAAATATATTTAAAAATAAAAAAAAGGTATGTTTACCTACAGTTTTGCACTAAATGAACACAAGGGAGAATGAGATCTAATCACTGTCATTTATATGCACTTTTATATTTATATACAAGGATACATTGTAGCTTAAAGCATTATTTACCTTCATATATTTTTACCAAAACATTTTTTGTAAATTAACATGCTGTGCAAAAACTACTATACTTTTTGAAACTCCGGTTGAATATTGCATGATACTAAATCATTACTGTGGGACCCAATCAAGTTTATTATAATACTGAATTATCATTATCATTTTGAGGATTACATTAGTTTCATTTAAAAGTAATATATTTCTTTCCCATTTACTTCACATAGAGCTTTTATTTTGACATCGAAAGTGCAGTGTGTAGTTTGCAATGCTCCGCATCTGGTGAAGCGTTGTTGTCCACTCCTTTTCTATAATACTTTGTAGATTTGTATAATAACTTGTAGCAGTTACTAAAGTTTGGAAGTGCCCAAATGTTTGAACATTCAGTACTTTATTTCTTTCACAATGCATGTGATCTGCTTCTAACAGAAGTTAAAACAAGCATGAGTCCTGCAAGTGCACAGAACAGCCCGTCACCCATTCTGAAGCGCACAAATACCATTTATATGTCTTTTATCGCAGCCCATTGCAATTTTATAATCACATATGACCATATTACATGAGACATGTTGCATGCTTTGGAAAAAAAAGCTGCTTTTAACACTTTGCCCTATCTCACAATCTTTCCTAGTGAGTACATTGCTAGAAAGTTTGGGACAGCATGGAATGAATATCTATTTAAATACATGAATGCACTACATGCGCTAAAATGTCAAGCTTCCACCAAGTATGACTGTTAACATCTGTACAGATTACACATGTTCCCCTTGAAAACAGTGCAGTATGGAATGTGACATCACCCATGACATATAGCACATTCCTGCATACTGTCAGGTTCAGGCACGCTGCTCTAATTAAACTCTGAACACAAGACCGCTCTTCTCATCACGCCCTCCACCTCCTCAACACACCACTAACTAAACAAGGCTCTGCTCAACCAGACAGCCTGTTTAGTTTTAGCATTTTATCAGTTATGAACAAAACCTTATTGGATGAACAAAGCAAGACTGAGTAATTACTGTGTATTCTAAGAGCTTTAAATCAAATGTTGCATGAAATGATTTGACAACAAAACATAACGGAATTGCAAGTATTATTAGGCTTAATGTGAAAAGGTTCACCATCACTAACTTCACAGAAGAGCTCAAAATTACGTCACCAGTTTAGTAGTTACAAGATTTCATGATTTTATAGCATAATGCAAATTTTTCAGAAAGCCTGTTTAGAAGGGTGAATCTCTCAAAACCTGCCAAGAATGTCCAGGTCACATTTCATAAAAAAATAAATTATTATATATATATATATATATATATATATATATATATATATATATATATATATATATATACACATACATACATACACACACACACACACACACACACACTCACTCACTCACTGGCCACTTTATTTGGTACACATGTACATCTACTTATTCATGCGATTATCTAATCAGCTAATCATGTGGCAGCAGTGTAATGTATATAATCATGCAGATATGGGTCAGGAGCTTCAGTTAATGTTCACATCAACCATCAGAATGGGGAAAAAATTTAATCTCAGTGATTTCGACCGTGGCATGATTGTTGGTAACTGACGGGCTGGTTTGTGTATTTCTGTAACTGCTGATCTCCTGGGATTTTCATGCACAATATTCTCGAGTGTAAAGAGAATAATGCGAAAAACAAAACATCCAGCGAGCGGCAGTTCTGTGCGCGAAAACGGCTTGTTAATGACAGAAGTCAGATGAAAATGGCCAGACTGGTCCAAGCTGACAGGAAGGTGACAGTAACCCAAATAACCACACATTACAACAGTGCCATGCAGAAAATAATTTCTGAACATACTACATGTTGAACATTTGAGACGGATGGGCAACAACAGCAGAAGACCCCTCCGAGTACCACTTCTGCCAGCTTAGAACAGGAAACTGAGGCTAAAGTGGGTACAGGCTCACCAAAACTGGACAGTATACGACTGGAAAAGCGTCGCCTGGTCTGACAAATCTGGATTTCTGCTGAGGTACACAAATGTTAGGCCCATTGCAAACTCAGTTTTCTGTTCTTGGCTGACAGAAGTGGAACCCAACGTGGTTTTCTGCTGTTGTAGCCCATCCTTCCTCAAGGTTCAACATGTTGTGCATTCTGAGATGCTATTCTGCTCACTACACTGGACTACTTGCACAACTGATTCCGTAATCTAAGTAGTGTGGCTCAGGCATTTACAGTTACAGCGTTCAGCATGCCAACGTGCAGAGATTTATACATGGGAAGGCAGATTTTTTTATTTTTTTTAGGGCTGTCAGTTGATCATATTTTTGGCGCTAACGTGACGTCTCAACTTTATAATTTAAAGGACTCTCAGACTGTGAAAAACAAGATTCTCTGGTTTGATGAAATGAAGATTGAACTGTTTGGCCTCGATTCCAAGTGTCATGTCTGGAGGAGACCAGGCACCGCTCATCACCTGCGCAATACCATCCCAACGGTGAAGCATGGCGATGATAGCATCATGCTGTGAGGGTGTTTTTCAGCAGCAGGGACTGGTCAGGGTTGAAAGAAAGCTGAACACAGAGATTCTGGTGTTCCAGAGGGCTCAAGACCTCAGACTGGGACAAAAGTTCACCTTCCAACAGGACAATGACCCAAAGCACACAGCCAAGACAATGCAAGAGTGGCTTAGGGACAACTCTGTGAATGTCCTTTAGTGGCCCAACCAGAGCCCAGACTTGAACCCAATCAAACATCTCTGGAGAGACCTGAAAATGGCTGTCCACTGACAGTTCTCATCCAACCTGACAGAGGTTGAGAGGATCTGCAGAGAAGAATGGCAGAAAATCCCCAAATCCAGGTGTGCAAAGCTTATCAAATATCTCACTACTCTAGTTATATATTATTTACTGTAATAATAATTGTATTATATTAAGCAATACCTCACATCTGTGATGCTCTGTTGTGCCGCTCATTATTTGACAGTTGTATTTTGGTTGTATTTTCTGTAAAAAACACTTCATATAATAAAATAATGCAATGGTATGTTGAAAATTACTTAATTTGTTTAGACACCCTTTAATGATAACACTGAATTAAACTGTTAAATATGGAATTTAAGAAAGTAAAATAAATGATAAAATAATGATTTTATAGGTCCATACATGTTAATATACAGAGATGCTTCTTGTCATTAAAAATAATCTTTCCCTTAAATATGCAAAAAAAATTCTTAGACAGCCTTGACATCTGAGTTATAATAGATGAAACCATTAAAGTTAACAGTTCATCTCTCTTGGTTTTCTTTACAGTTATTTTTTTAACTTGATTTTTATACAGGTTTACTTTTTACGGTAACAGACAAAAAACCGGTATCGTATCGGCGAGTACTGAAAAGCAAGTATGGGTACTCGTTCTCCAAAAAAATGGTATTGGGACATCCCTACCCAGATGTATTTATTTATAAATAAATAAGCTGTTATCTTACTCTGACCATGCTTTTTAAAAAAAAATAAAAAATAATATATATCACTCAGAACAGAATGAAGCCGTTGTATTATCAAATTAAATAATTAACTGCGCTAAAATAACTCATCGTTAGCAGCTCTTATGCATTTGCATTTCATTTTATCAATATACAGTACTTAAGTGATACAGTGACACAAAATAAAGATTATAACATACATAATAAAAACAGGGTGATGCATGTGTTAATCACGTCTCTCCTCCCTCACACATGGAACATAGCATTGACCGAAGCACGTCTTTGTTTAATTCAAAGAGCGCCGCTGGTGCTGACAACCTTTGTCTCCTTCCACCTTTTGTAATTTGCGTTTCGAGCTGATCTGTGGTTAAATGTCTGCTACAGACCTCCATGTGACTCCATTTCAATGGTGAAATGCACTTGGATTGGAATATACCAGCCATTCTCAGATCGGCTCGGGTTGAATTAAAGCTCTGAAAACTGCTCTTCCACTGAATTTTGAAGAAGCTGTTCTTCTGTCCCAAGAAACTTTAAAATGGCAGTTATCAAACCTCTAATTAAGAAGCCACAGCTTGATCCTAGAGAACTGGCTAATTACAGACCGATTTCAAATCTACTATTTACGTCGAAAACACTAGAAAACATAGTGTCCTCCCAACTATGCTCATTTCTACAGAGAAATGGAATATGTGAACAATTTCAGTCAGGATTTATGCCCCATCACAGTACAGAGACTGCACTTATCAGAGTTACAAATTACTTGCTCTTATCATCTGATCGCAGCTGCATTTTTCTTCTAGTGCTTTTAGATCTTAGTGCTGCCTTCGACAAAATAGATCACGACAATCTCTTGAATAGGCTGAAGAATTATGTTGGCATTAGTGGACTTGCATTAGCATGGTTTAGGTCCTATCAGACCACTACCACTTTGAATGTGCAAACGAGGAATTGTCAAATCAAACAAAAGTATGGAGTGCCACAGGGATCAGTTTTAGGGCCTCTGCTTTTCTCCTTATACATACTTCCCCTGGGAGATATTATTAGGAATACAGACGATACCCAACTTTATATTTCTTCTAAACCCAACGAAAATTCACAATTCTCCAAATTAGCAGAGTGTATCAATGAAAACAAATATTGGATAGCCAGAAATGTCCTACTACTCAATTCCAACAAAACAGAGATACTAATGACTGGACCAAAAACCTCTAAAAATAAGCCACTAAAATATAATTTGACTCTCGATGGATGTACTGTTACATTGTCTTCCACAGCGAAGAAATTGGGTGTTATATTTGATACCAATCTGAACTTTGAAAATCAAATTTTCAATGTTTGTAGAACAGCATTCTTCCACCTGAGAAATATTGCTAAATTACGAAACATGCTCTCTGTTGCTGATTCTGAAAAATGTATTCATGCGTTCATGATCTCAAGACTAGATTATTGTAATGCATTACTGAGGATGTCCAGCAAGTTCAATAAATAAACTTCAATTGGTTCAAAATGCAGCTGCCAGAGTGCTAACTAAAACCAAGAAATATGATCATATTAGCCCAATTTTATCGTTGTTACATTGGCTACCTGTTACATTTCGTATTAATTTTACAATTCTGTTAACTACATACAAAGCTTTGAATGGTCTAGGTCCGCAGTACTTAAGTGACCTTCTGACATGCTATATTCCATCACGTTCATTACGATCACAAAATTCTGATTTGTTAATAGTTCCTAGAATATCAAAATCCACAAGAGGAAGTAGATAATTTTCCTGTTTGGCTCAAACCATGGAACAGTCTCCCTAACACTGTTCAGGATGCAGACACACTTACTCCGTTTAGGTCTAGACTAAAGACTCATTTATCCATCAACTCACAATTAGGCTGCTTTAGTTAGGTCTGCCGGAACCAGAAACATGTATCATGATCTAGAACTCTGCATAAACTTCTATGACATCTACACTAATATTATTCTATTTGTTTTCATGTCTCAACATCAGGATTCATATCCCGAGGTTACAAGAGCCTGCCAGATCCAGCTCCATTCCCGCTTGGTGTCGGACTCCACTGATATGTGTCTGAGTGGAGACAACTAAATGCAGCTGGTGCTAGCCATACATCACTTCAGTCTTTTACGATGGACTTCAGAGGATGAACTGATGCCAACTCCAAATGTTGCCAACTCCAAATGTAAGACATCGGATTCTTCAAATGTCACTGCCTGAACCTTGGACTTAGGATGGACCCCACTGAACCTCAGCAAAATGACCTGTCGGTTGAACTGTGATGTACCTCACTGATCTCTGCCTGCGTCACCTTTGTCTGTTGATGGACTACACTCTTGAAATGGAATACACAGACTATCATTTAACTGCCAACAAAAGCCTTCATCAGCCAACTAACAAAGGAAAATGCATCTATGTGAACTTCTGCAGTTAATCCAGGATGGACTTCAAAGACATTAGTCATTACTCTTACAGCAGTTAACACTGGACCTTAACACTTAGTTTACCAATCTTAATCCATGACCTGCACTGCACATAAATACATAATATTAAGCATTATATTCATGCTGGTTAGTCAGAGTGGAATTGGCCCCCACAGTGAGCCTGGTTTCTCCCAAGGTTATTTTTCTCCATTAACCAACATCTTATGGAGTTTTGTGTTCCTTGCCACAGTCGCCTTCAGCTTGCTCACAGGGGTTCTAAATACAATTAATTTCTATACACAATTTACAATCATATTTAATCAAACTACACAAAGATCACTCTAAGACTTTATAGATATTACAGTTTCATTTTTGGTTGATGCATGATTTCCTGTAAAGCTGCTTTGAAACAATGTGTGTTGTGAAAATCCTCTTTTGAACACTCATTTTAAGTGGCGTTTAGGGAACTAGGCAACTACGGTGCATGTAAACACATTTAACCGGAAACTAGCAGGCCGCACTATTTCAAAGCGGAAGTACGTCATGAGGCTCAGTGCAAGTAGTCCACTGTACAGAGCAGTTATCCAAGTTACCGTATCTTTTCTGTCAGCTCGAACCAGTCTTGCCATTCTCCTCTGACCTCTGTCATCAACAAGCCGTTTTCGCCCACAGAACTGCCGCATGCTGGATGGTTTTGGCACCATTCTCTTTACACTCTACAGACTGTTGTATGTCAAAATCCCAGGAGATCAGCAGTTACAGAAATATTCAAACCAGCCCATCTGGCACCAACAATCATGCCACGGTCGAAATCACTGACATCAGCGGATGAGTGCATGTATATTATTATGTATATATACACACACACACACACACACACACACACAATTATTATTATTATTATATACATAGCCTGTTTTTGGGACTATGAAGATTTTTCCACACTGACTATTTTTCATAATTATTTTTCACCCCTCTTCAAAAAAAAATTTCTTCAATTTTTCAAATCTGTCTGGATTTTTTTTTTTCTTGAGTTTCTGTAATTCTTAATATTAATTTTCGTTTGTAATTCTCATAATTTTCATAGTTGCAATAATGCTGTAATACAGTAATGAGAATCATTCTGTCATAAATTAAGGCAATACAAAAAAATACTATCATGACATCTAGAGTTTAACATTTTAACAATATTTTTTTCATATTACAGTAATAAAAAAATAGAATTTTTCACATATTGGCAATGAGAATTTGAAGGGAAATCTACTTGCAAAAATCTTAATGGTTCTAAAAATAGGCTTAATTTTCTTAGAGTAAAGTGTAATTTATTTTTCCCTTTTGAAATTGGGGTGAAATATTACCAGGACATGTTCTTAAAAAGGCCTTTTTAGACTATGATGATGATAACGGCACAAATTTATTACACCAGAAAAAACAGAATTGCTTTCATTCTTCATTTTTAAACCCAATGTTTCTCTTCCCGCAGTTCCACACATATCCCCTGGAACACTGATCTGTCAAATAATCCTGAATTTGGCTTCAGGACAGCTCAATATTGCCCTTCTCTCACAGGCTCAATGCACTCAGAGTCCCTGTGTGTGTAGGCATGGAGAAAACAAAGAGAGTTTTGTTTTCCACCCATCATCCTCCAGCATAACAACAGAGATACTTTCCTACTTTTGCTCCAGTGGGTTTCGTCGAAGGTCAGTGAGCATCTATGAGGGGTCTCAGACAAAATAGCAACGATAACAAAATACAAATCTAAGAATAGCCTATGTCTTCATAGGTACATTAAAATAATGCTGAACTGGATCAGCTAAACTCTCGCTGGGCTGCAATTCAACTCTCTTCGCTTAAGAGTGCAGAGCCCCAATGACTAAAAGAGCATGAAACCTTGGCGCTCATTCAAAACAGCATAGTTACTGTACTTAACTCAGAGCTTTATCTCCAACTTAACTTTTACTGCACTTTGACATTCAACAGATACTTTTATCCAAAGCAATATATAGTGAATTCGGAGCCGAGGCAGTTCTCTGGGACACAAGAGCGACAGGGCAAGTCCTGGGTCTCTTAGAGCCTGGCGCCTTTGCATTACTTGTCAGATGTCTGACCATTAGGCTACCACCACCCTAATTCACAGCTGTCTGAAAGTTGAGGTTTACAATATGAAATATGAGTAGAAGTAAAACAAATGCTACATTTTGCAAAATCAGGTAAAATTAGGCCAAACAAAATATACAAGAAAAGGGTCGCAAACAGGTCTTTGACTAGATTGGGACAGTAAAATCTGTGTGTTAAACACATTTTAGTTCATTTTAAAGGAATAGTTAGCCCAAAAATAAAAACTCATTTACTCACCCACATGCCATCCCAGATGCATATGACTTTCTTCTGTCAAACACAAATGAAGATGTTTAGAATTGTATCTCAGCTCTGCAGGTCCACACAATGCAAGTGAAGGGTGGCCGGAACTTTAAAGCTCCAAAAAGCACATAAAGGTAGCATAAAAGTATTCCATAACACTCCGGTGGTTCAATCCATGTATTTTGAAGCGATATGATAGGTTTGGGTGAGAACAGACCAAAATATAACTCCTTTTTCCACTATAAATCTTGACATCAGCAGTCTCCTTGCCGATCATGATTTCAAGCTTGATTACATTTCCTAGCACGATTTAGCACTCTGGGCATGCGTCAAGCACTAGGAAGTGTAATCGAGCTTGAAATCATGATCGTGCCTAGAGACTGCAATGGCCAGATGAAGAGTAAAAAATAAGTTATATTTTGGTCTATTGCCACCCAAAACCAATTGGATTGCTTCAGAAGACACTGCAGTCATAAGGATTACTTTTATGTTACCTTTGTGTGCTTTTTGGAGCTTCAAAGTTCCAGCCACCATTCACTTGCATTGCTTAGACCTATAGAGCTGAGATATTCATTTAAAAATCTTCATTTGTGTTCAGCATTAAAAAAACTATACTCATACACATCTGGGATGGCATGAGAGTGAGTAAATTATGAGAATTTTCATTTTGGATGGACTATTCCTTTAGAGAAGATGAAAATAAATGATTTCTCCTGAACCTTGATTCTGACAGACACTATAAGCAGTTCAAATATGGTGCAAACACTCATATATACACACATTATTGCTAGTTAAAAGTTTGCAAACACCTACTTATTCTTTACTATTATTCGAAAATACTTAAGGACAATACTGAAGTCATGAAAACGATGAAACAACAAAAATGGAAGCATAGGAATCATGCAGTTGACCCAAAAATGATAAACAAATCAAAACTAGCTAATATTTTAGCTTCTTCAAAATGTGTCTATATATTATAATACATCTGATTGGATGTTTTACATTACAAATAGAGGAGATGTCAACAGTTAGGTATCCGAATGAAGACATAGCACCTTTTTCTAATGGCAAAGGGGTGAAGTCTCATCAAATTTCAAGGGATTACAGTGACTGTACTACTTCTGTGGCAAAGAAATACAGGCTTACAGATATTCTGCTAAACTAAACTTGTTTTCATCATTATTTCCATTCAGTGCCTTGGCTTTCTATTCTACGATGACCTGCATGCAGGGGTGTAGCAATCACTTCAAAAGTGAGGGGGACAGAAATATTAGTGCAAGACAAACATAAATATATTTTTAAGGCTCTCAATCGATTAAAATGTATTGAATTAATTGCATGATTGACCAGTGAATTTTAACATATGCATTTACACATTTAGACATTTGCTGTATGAAAGACACCACGTAAACACGTTTGCCCTGTGAAAAAGTGCTAACTTTGGTTTTATTGAAAGTGAGGGGGACACGTCCCCGCATCCCCCGCGTATTCTACGCCCCTGCCTGCATGAATGAAAACCTTCTAACAAACACTTGAATGTCACTTAAAGGACGAACAACCTTTTCCTAACAGTTCCCAAACTTCAACACTTCATTGGGAAACTTTTTTTTGTTTTTGTGCAAGTTTTCAAAAAGCTAAAGGCTACCCGTACTGTATCAATTAATACAGACATTTACTATGTTTGCCTAGCTGTTCTTAGATGGACAGAACAACAAATTCTGCTAAAAACGGAACATTTAGATGTGGCTGCATTATGATGAGTGCACGCGACCACTTAGTCACTATAAATATACACAGTAGCCGAGATCCACAAACAACCAAATCCATGCACTTACTCGTTATTTAGACCTTCTCCGGGCGAAAACAGTCGTCAGAACTCTTCCTGAGTTACTCAGTCTGATGTGAATGGGTTAATCTCCGGTGCATTTACATGCATATTGCGTATATAAATTGAAGACAGGGCAAGATTAGCTCCACTTGAATTAAAGTTGACACCGCTCAGACACAGTCCTTTTCTTCCATGGCAACCGAGGTGATATAATATCTCCCATAAACATTCACCAGGAGGCTGGATCATGAAGAGACCCTTTCAACAGGTTGTTTTTAGAAAACTGACTCATCGTCAACAGTAACTCATGGCGTTTATTTCAGCAGCAGGCGTGTATGAAGAGCTCTTCGCAGATGAAATTAGATGCTGGGGCTCCGCATTATGCCCATTGATCCAATTACACGAGTTAACCCTTTCGCGTTCAAACAACAAACGGCGAAATGTTTTAAAGCTGTTAGGGTTTTTTTTTATTTTATTATTTTTATGGCTGCAATTTTCCTGACTGGTTCACCTAGATGTCTTTAATACCGTGTGGTTATTTAAGTGTGAGGGACATTTGTAATCTTGGAGGCTTTTCTGAGTATTTTGCGCGGTCTACGATGTCCAGCAATATTAAGAGTAACAGCGGCCTCTACAGGATATGAAGTGCAACTGCTATCTGATATGTTGGGAATGGCATAGGGTGGACCGAGTACAAGTTGGAACACTTTTTGGTTTTTGCTGTACTGCATGAGATACCTTTATCTGTCTAATAACAAAATACATGCTAAAAATCGAAATAAGTTGTTCCTTTTTTCTATTTTACAATTAGTGTTTAAAGACAAGGAGCGCTTTTGTTACAACTGTACCCATGCCGGGTACAGTTGAAACACTACCCCGGGACAGTTGGAACACTCATCTGTAACGTGCTAAACATGGCATTATCCCTAACTTAAGTGAAATATACTGGCACATTTTATACTCTTGTGTTTGTTTTCAAATATTTCTAATGCTTGCATTTGTATCATTTCAAACACATCAGCTGGAAATACTCTCTTAATTTTCCCCACCCTGCAATATATATTTGAACTAAATCGACTTTACAAAATCATTTACACCATATAATTCTATCTATCTATCTATCTATCTATCTGTCTATCTGTCTATCTGTCTATCTATCTGTCTATCTGTCTGTTTGTCTGTCTGTCATTCTATCTGTCTGTTTGTCTGTCTGTCTGTCTGTCTGTCTATCTATCTATCTATCATTCTATCTGTCTGTCTGTCTGTCTATCTATCTATCATTCTATCTGTCTATCTGTCTATCTGTCTGTTTGTCTGTCTGTCATTCTATCTGTCTGTTTGTCTGTCTGTCTGTCTGTCTGTCTGTCTATCTATCTATCTATCTGTCTGTCTGTCTATCTATCTATCATTCTATCTGTCTGTCTATCTATCTGTCTGTCTGTCTGTCTATCTATCTATCATTCTATCTGTCTGTCTATCTATCTGTCTGTCTGTCTGTCTATCTATCTATCATTCTATCTGTCTGTCTGTCTGTCTATCATTCTATCTGTCTGTCTATCTATCTATCTATCTATCTATGTATGTCTGTCTGTCTCTCGATCTGTCTGTCTATCTATCTGTCTTTCTGTCTATCATTCTATCTGTATGTCTGTCTATCTCTCTGTCTGTCTGTCTATCATTCTATCTGTCTGTCATTCGATCTGTCTGTCTGTCTATCTATCTGTCTGTCTATCTGTCTGTCTGCCTGTCTGTCTATCTATCTATCTGTCTGTCTGTTTATCTGTCTTAATATCTATCATTCTATCTGTCTGTCTGTCTATCATTCTATCTATCTATCTATCTGTCTGCCTGTCTGTCTGTCTGTCTATTATTCTATCTGTCTGTCTGTCTGTTATTCTATCTGTCTGTCTGTCTGTCTTTCTGTCTATCATTCTATCTATCTATCTATCTGTCATTCTATCTATCTGTCTGTCAATCTATCTATTTGTCTGTCTGTCTATCTATCTGTCTGTCTGTCTATCATTCTATCTATCTAACTATCTGTCTGTCTGTCTATCATTCTATCTATCTGTTTATCTGTCTATCTATCTATCTATCTATCTATCTATCTATCTATCTATCTATCTATCTATCTATCTATCTGTCTGTCTGTCTATCTATCTATCATTCTATCTGTCTATCTGTCTATCTATCTATCTATCTATCTATCTATCTATCTATCTATCTATCTATCTATCTATCTATCTATCTGTCTGTCTGTCTGTATGTCTGTCTGTCTATCTATCTATCTATCTGTCTGTCTGTCTGTATGTCTGTCTGTCTATCTATCTATCTATCTATCTATCTATCTATCTATCTGTCTGTCTGTATGTCTGTCTGTCTATCTATCTATCTATCTGTCTGTCTGTTTATCTGTCTTAATGTCTATCATTCTATCTATCTATCTGTCTGTCTGTCTGTCTGTCTGTCTGTTATTCTATCTATCTGTCTGTCTGTCTGTCTTTCTGTCTATCATTCTATCTATCTATCTATCTATCTATCTATCTATCTATCTATCTATCTGTCTGTCATTCTATCTATCTGTCTGTCTATCTATCTGTCTGTCAGTCTATCTATCTATCTGTCTGTCATTCTATCTATCTGTCTATCTATCTGTCTGTCTGTCATTCTATCTATCTGTCTGTCTGTCTGTCTGTCTATCTATCTGTCTGTCTGTCTGTCTGTCTATCTGTCTGTCTGTCTGTCTATCTATCTGTCTATCTATCTGTCTGTCTGTCTGTCTGTCTATCTATCTATCTGTCTATCTATCTGTCTGTCTGTCTGTCTGTCTGTCTGTCTATCTATCTGTCTATCTATCTGTCTGTCTGTCTGTCTGTCTGTCTGTCTGTCTGTCTATCTATCTATCTAACGATATGTCTATTTAAATAAATTAATTCATTAAGCTTTCTGAGTGAATAAAAGCAAACAAAACTCCAGGAGCATTGGCAACCATGTTTCTTATGGGACAGGTACAGTTGTAACAGTGTTTCATCTGTCCCCCGCTGATCACTTTACATGTTTGCCTGATTTTCTCCATGACCTTACATCCTAGGATGTCCCCAAATACATTAATTGAAGGTAGACAAATCAGTAATTACAACAAGGAAAATTTCCTTACATGGTCATTCAGAAATGATGATTTATTCACAATTAAAGAGGAGTAAGAAAATGGAGGGGGGGGGGAAAACTGATGTTCTCTAATAATTTTTCATCAGTGTGGACTATGTTCTTTGAGTTTTCCACACAGAGAGATGATGCCAATTTGAATATGCATACTGAAAATGCAAGTTCAACCTTGCATTAGAAGGGAAATATTTACAGTGATTCAACTGTCCCTCTGTTCCAAATGTACTCAGTCTACCCTACTTCCATACTAGCGACATTTTCTGTCATTTTCGACAGACGGTCAGAGACCTGCAAGCATTGCATTCTAGTACATGTGGATTGTAATGCCATCTTGTGCTGATGCCAGGGTTGGGAGGGTTACTTTTAAAAAAGTAATCCGCTACAGATTACAGAATACATGCGGTAAAATGTAATTTGTAACACATTCCGTTAGATTACTCGAGGTCAGTAATGTAATCTAAATACTTTGGATTACTTCTTCAGCACTGGGAGATTGTTTCACTACTTTTGACTAAGTAAATAAAGTAAGAAAATACACTTCACTGTAAAAATACATTCTCTGAAAAAAAAAAAAAGCCTTAATATCTTATGCAATTTTGCTAGTCAGATAAATTAATCTTGTTTTAAGGATATTTTAGATGTTTTTACTGGAAAACAATATTTTAAATCTCATTAAAAATAACATTTTTGCAGTACATCTTTGCTCTAATATCAAAGGTCTTACTAGAGGAAAAAAAAAGTTATGCTCTAACGTTAATTTTCTTTATATAATTTATTATAAAATATAATCCCATCAACCTTCACGGTTGCGCGCTGTCTCTGTGTTTATACCCGCGTCTCCCGCTGAACGCGTTTAGATTAGTGATGGCAGAAACGAAGCTTTTCTAAATGATTCACTGTTTCGAAGCGCTCGAAACATGCACTCTGGCGACACCTGCTGGTCAAAACTGTGTAATTGCAACGAGAACACTGCCCAAACATGTTTAATGGCACTTTGTACAGACCAACTGCAAATGTTTCATTAAAGTGTAATCTAATAAAATAATTTTCCAAATCATTAAATGCCATTAAACCAAGTGTTCTCTTCTCTGTATATATGTGTTCTTTTATTATTGTATACATCTTGTTTTGTGTGTTTTTGGGAGGTCTTGACTAATCAGGCCATTTAGACACAATTCAATATCACTCTAGCCTTTTAATTATACACACATGGGTTTGTCATGAAAAACGTCTATACAAAACTAGCAGTCAGCAGAGTTACCAGTGAGGAGAAGGATGTTGGGGTGGTGGCATTAGAATTATATTTATTTTTTTATTTATTTTATTATGTTTTTTTTGGCAGTAACCAAGGTTTTGATACAATTAACCATGGTTTTACTACAGCATTTCTGTAGTATCCATATGGTAACTTGGTTTTAGTAATAGTAACCATATAATAATATCTATGGTTAATTGTGAGGTTTTATATGTGGCTTATACTAACTAATTTTTAAAGGATAAACAAAGCAGCCTAATAATTTTCTGTTTAGGCCCATACACACACACACACACACACACACACACACACACACACACACACACACACACAATATATATATATATATATATATATATATATATATATATATATATATATATATATATATATATATGTAATAAATATAAGTATAAAGTAATAATAAAGGTACTCATTTTATCCAAAGAATTCATAAAAATTCTATTTAATAGAGGTATCGGTATTGATGTCGATATCGGCGATATTGGCCTAAAAGTACTTGGTATCGGATCGAAAAGAAAATAAGTGGTATCGCCCATCCCTATTTATTACACCATATACTGTGTGTGAAGCTATTACATTTGTCTTTGTAATGTGCAGAGCTTTAGGCTTTTAGAGGCCCAGAAAATTCAGTGTGAACATTAGGGTGCTTCGAGCGCAGGTGCTGCAACATTGAGGAAGTATTATTGTGATATGTCAACTGTTGGTCACAAATCATGCACTTCACAGGATTTCTATCGGTGCTTTCAAAATGGTCCCCACACAATCGACCTTGGTCTTTTTACTCCACCATCCATATTAAATGTTGTCCAAAAACAATTTCAAATGGCCAAAACTCTCGCCTACGTAATAACCCATAATATACAGCCATTTTTTTATATTTCTTTTTATAATGTATTTTTGGCAGGATTTCACATCAGGTGATCAGCAATGCATCTTGAGGCAAGCACTGACCATGGATCAGTCCAAACACTATTGAATCATTTCAGTTTTATGAACCAACATTATAAAACTGACCCGAGATCAGTTAAAACCCTTTGACACAGGTTCATGTGCAGCATTTTAGCTTAGCATAAAGCTAAATGTTCACATGAAAACTGCACAAAGTTAACTATTTTTTACTGCTTCAAACTTCAAACCCCCACAGAGTACACAACCACATCCTTTTCTGATCGTATGTGAATTCTGTTCATAGACTGAGGCAGAAAATATGTTATTTGTTGCTTTCTATACATTGTTAAAGGCTACATTGGTTAGCATCTCTTGTAAAAATACCCAAACAGCATAAAAAACATTGAGAAGGCATGTAATCGTGTGTTTATTGGATTTATGTTTCATCTGTCAAAGTGTTTCTAACTGTTTTTTTGTTAAGCTGTAGAAACACGATGTAGCTCCTCTATTAAGCTCCCTATAGAAAGTTCCTCAATGACATCATATCCACCTACTCACAACAAATCATAAGTGTTTTACTACACCTCGGATCGCATCATGTTTTCCAACTGAATAGACAAAATATTAAATGAATCAAATGACAATAATATGCAAAGTAATCTCATCAGTAATCAAAATACTTTTTGAATGTAACTGTACTCTAATTACCAATGATTTAAATTGTAACTGTAGTGGAAAACAGTTAGTAATATTTAGTATTTTAAATACGTAATCCCGTTACATGTATTCCGTTACTCCCCAACCCTGGCTGATGCCCATTCCATATTTACTCCTTCTATGTTGGTCGCTCATACACCGATCAGCCACAACATTAAAACCACCTGCCTAATATCATGTAGGTCCCCCTCGTGCCACCAAAACAGCTCTGACCCATCAAGACATGGACTCCACAAGACCTCTGAAGGTGTCCTGTGGTATCTGGCACCAAGACTTTAGCAGCAGATCCTTTAAGTCCTGTAAGTTGCGAGGTGGGGCCTCCATGGATCGGACCCGGTGGTCCAGCACATCCCACAGATGCTCAATCGGATTGAGATCTGGGGAATTTGGAGGCCAAGTCAACACCTTGAACTCTTTGGCATGTTCCTCAAACCATTCCTGAACAGTTTTTGCAGTGTGGCAGGGTGCATTATCCTGCTGAACGAGACCACTGCCATCAGGGTTTACCGTTGCCATGAAAGGGTGTACGTGGTCTGCAACAATCTTTAGGTAGGTGGTACATGTCAAAGTAGCATCCACATGAATGCCAGGACCCAAGGATTGCCCAAAGCATCACACTGTCTTCTTCCCATGGTGCATCCTGCTGCCATCTCTTCCCCAGGTAAACGACGCACACGTACCCGGCCATCCACATGATCTAAAAAACAATTTGATTCATCAGACCAGGCCACCTTCTTCCACTGCTCCATGGTCCAGTTCTGACGCTCACGTGCCCATTGTAGGCACTTTCAGCGGTGGACAGGGATCAGCATGGGCATTCTGACCGGTCAGGGGCTACACAGCCCCATACTCTGCAAGCTGTGATGCACTGTGTGTTCTGACACCTTTCTATCATGGCCAGCATTATGTTTTCCAGCAGTTTGTGCTTTTACTGCACTTTGTGCTACAGTAGCTCTTCTGTGGGATCTGACCAGACGGGCTAGCCTTCGCTCCCCACGCGCATCAATGAGCCTTGGGCGCCCATGACCCTGTCGCCGGTTCACCGGTTGTCCTTCCTTGGACCACTTTTGGTAGGTACTAACCACTGCATACTGGGAACACCCTACAAGACCTGCCGTTTTGGAGATGCTCTGACCCAGTCGTCTAGCCTTCACAATTTGGCGCTTGTCAAAGTTGCTCAGATCCTTACTCTTGCCCATTTTTCCTGCTTCCAACACATGAAATTCAAGAACTGACTGTTCACTTGCTGCCTAATATATCCCACCCCTTGACAGGTGCCACTGTAACGAGATAATCCATGTTATTCACTTCACCTGTCTGTGGTTTTTATGTTGTGGTGATACCATAACTTCTCTCCAGATAAATATTTTTTCTGGAACAATAAGAATATATGATATAAAAGCAAGTCCCCTTTATTTCATAACTGGTTTGAAAAGAACATTATTTTAATAAGCCAACTCTTAGATGATAGGGGTGTACTGTATTCTTATGTACACACACACAAAAAAGATGTGTTGGATTTTCTTAAAATATATGTGTAGCATTTTTGCATCATGTTTTTTAAGTAAATTCAACTTATGGGCATTTTATGTCAGCATAACTATAAAACCTTTATTAGATATGCACAAATCTATCAGTTCTATTAAGCAACTTTATTTACTTAAAAAGGTATTTCACATGAATAAGATTTAACAACTATAGCATGTTGTTTCAAATTTACTTTATTAAATTAACTCTAATTTAATTGGCTCTAAAGAAAATAATGACTGAGGTCAGTCATTAAACATTTGACTCCTGATAAAGCTGTACGTCAGCTACGCACATTCACATGCACAAGGAAGAATTACATAGACTGAACAGGATCCAATTTAACCAAAGTAAACACTAATCACCCTAATGGTGACTTAACATAAAACAACTAATTACAGTAAAACAACATCAATAACACTAAAAAGAGCTAAAATCTCCATGAACTCTGAATAACAACTAATTTAGTGCCCCAATAAGTTCCTTTTGTCCAAACAAACATCCTTAAATTATTCAAGCACAAGGGCTTATGGGTATTCCACACAACCTCAGTTCTGTACTTAGAGTTAGTAGTACTTAAAATCTTAATTTTATGGATTTTTAAGCGAAAGAAGGATCACAATTATTCTTTTACTTTATGTATCACTCTAAGTAATTAATTCTATCTATCCTTACTCTAAATCTAACCTTATAATTAATATGTTGTGTTGTACACATTCATGCAAATTAAGTAAAGCTAATATGTTAGAAGTATGTACGAGTAGAGTAGTCTGAGTAGAAGCTATTTATTTTCTTACGTTATGACAAATCATTCATCAGATTATTCAGAATTGTTACCCAGTAAATTACACACTAGCGAAGTTTAATGGCAATATTTCACCCAACTGTTCATTTTGTCTTCACTTTGAAGAAACAAGTTAACCACTTGTTTATTGTAAAGTGTTTTGAATGGACTTTTCAATTTTTGTGAAAAGGGAAAATATCCCCAAACTTCGGTATCAACAGTAGTATAGACCAAAGCATAAAAATAAAAATGGATGTGTATTTGAAGTTAGACAAGGGATGCACCGATGTATCGGCTGCTGATATTTACCTGCCAGTTATTGACCAAATTGGCAGATTGATCATAAGCATGAAAGGCCAATTTGAAAAACTGATGGTTTATTTAATTAGTAATGCACTTATTTTTATTTTTTACATTAATGTGGAAAAAATGCCATAAATGGATGTGACAGTTGTGAAACTCACTTACCTGTAGGCTACATGATGAGGGAAACCATCCAAAACGCTTTGAAACCAGCACACTTTGACTTCTGAGATATCGGTATGATATCCATTAATGCTGCGTGATTGATTGAATTAAGATTGAAATTGCAATATGGCTTTGTGCAATTACTAAACCTTAAAAGGTTGTTTTTAACTGCAAAACCAGAAGTGCAAAAATGTTTTAGAAATACAAAATAACCTTTTGTATATCAATCATCATGTGATTATATTTAGTCATTTTTTGTATATTTTTCTTTAATCTTGTATGTATCTTTCACTGGCTCTCTTTAAAATGTTGGCCTGTCATGTGTTACAGATACAGTTTTCAATGGAAATTATTTATTGTTAGGACAGTGAAAAATCTTTTGTACCTCTTTTTGTACCTTAAGCATTCCTTAGTAAAACAATGATCTGATGACAAAATAAGGTAAGTTGAGAAATATCGGTATCAGCCTATAGATTTTTGTTGAAATTCGGTAGCGGTATCGGCCAAAAAATTTAATATCAGTTAGTTAGACTCTTTTTATAAAATTTTTAAAAGAATAATGTATTATTATTTCTTGCACATTTTTATATTCATAAGTGTAAATTCTCAAAGAAAATCCCTGGTTTTTAATTTTTAAATTATACTTAAATTATTTGAAAAACTCTATATTACTCTAAAATATTTGATAGCAATATCTACTCTTTTATGCTGTACTATTTATAAGATAGTATAAGATAGTATTTTTTTCTGTTGTTCGTTGTAATTTTTTATTTGCAATAAATAAATAAATAAATAAATGTTTATTACGGCTCCTGCCGTCTTTCATATTGCACTACACTGTCTGTCTCTGATTTTAATAATTACACAGAAAAATTATTTTCTGAAAGGGTAACAGATTCTTTCTTTGTATATTTTTAGGGGATATTGCATACTAGCTATAGATTTGATATGATACAATTAAATAATAATAATAATATGAAGAAGAAAATAAAAAATTCAGAAGAAAGCTCCCAATAGAGAAGGTTATCTATGGATTAATAGACAGTAGCTGTTTAATAGAAATGAAAAAATAAAAAATAAATAAAAAAAGAATTCCACAATATAGAAATTCCACAATATAAGTCAATCACGTATATCTACTAAAGTAATCAGATACACACAAATCAAATGAATGACAGAGAAATGTATGCTGCAAGTGTTATCTAAATAATTAAAAAGTGGTTTGGGTGTTTTGGATGGGCCATTCTATTACTTCAAACAATTATCCACCAGGTGGTGCTACACACTGTACGTGAGGACATGCAAATATTGGTAATTTTTATTTATTTATTTATTTTTTTTTATTGGTACATAGTAACTAAAGCACTATTGAAATAAAAAAATCTGTGTGGTTTGGGGTTATTAATTATTTGTCTTTAATATTATAATAATAATAATTAATAAATCAAAGATATATAATTGCAGGTGAATAATCTTTAAAACATTATATAAAGTTTAATGTTAATTTAGATAGGAGACATGTTTTAAATTCATTCATTCACTCATTTCTTCTTCTTCTTCTTCTTCTTCTTATTATTATTATTACTATTATTATTATTATTATTACTACTACTATCTTAACTGAAGTGTTGTGCACAGTGTAGTGTAGCTAATCAAAGAGGCAATACAAGTACCTATGGTGCTTATATTTATGTCCTTAAAGGGTTAGGCCACTCAAAATTAAAATTATGTCATCATTTACTCATCTCCATTTCGTTCCAAACACGTTTTACTTTTTTCTCTTCCGTGGAACACATGGGGAGAGATTTTGAAAAATGTCTATACTACTCTTTCCCATACAATGAAAGTGAATGGTGACTGAGGTTGTCAGTCCTTAACATTCTGCCTAACATCTCCTTATGTGTTTCACAGAATAAAGAAAGATAGAAATGCATGGAAATGAGAGTTTGAAACATCATGAGAGTAAATAATGACAGATTTGTTATTTTTTGGGGGGGGGGGGGGGGTGAATATTCCTTAAAGGTTGATACTTCACCATGTTATACATTTTATATGTTTAAATTGACTGTATAAAATTAACACTTGTGTGACCTTCGGGCCATTTTTGTCTTTTTCATTTTTTTATTTTTTTTATCATTTTGGCTGTGTAAATGCCAACTGCATAAATTTTGCCAAAGGTGTGTATTTTTCAACCTCAATTCCTATAAAACATCTATAATACACAGTGTACACAAAATAGTTACACTCAGGACCTTCAGGACAACCATGTCCCCATTGAAACCCATTAAAACTGCAATATTTGATCATGAATTGAATGAACCTGGCTTCACATTTTTTAAATTTATTTTTTATCTCCTTTTCTCCCAATTTGGAATGCCCAATTCCCACTACTTAGTAGGTCCTTGTAGTGGCGTGGTTACTCACATCAATCCGGGTGGTGGAGGACAAGTCTCAGTTGCCTCCGCTTCTGAGACAGTCAATCCACACATCTTATCACATGGCTCGTTGTGCATGACACCGCAGAGACTCACAGCATGTGGAGGCTCATGCTACTCTCCGTGATCCACGCACAACTTACCACGTGCCCCATTGAGAGTGAGAACCCCTAATCGCGACCACGAGGAGGTTACCCCATGTGACCCTACCCTCCCTAGCAACCAGGCCAATTTGGTTGCTTAGGAGACCTGGCTGGAGTTACTCAGCACACCCTAGATTCGAACTCGTGACTCCAGGGGTGGTAGTCAGCGTCAATACTCGCTGAGCTACCCAGGCCCCCAAAATTTACATTTTTAATATTTTCCACCAGATGGTGCCATTTTTCTCATGTTTAGCCTATGGAGCAAATACATGCTTTTTTCCTCTTTTCTGTATTATATAGCACTGCAGGCCAACTGAATAAATGATGCAGCTAAAATTGTGTGGGTTGGTATGGATGTCAAAGTGTGCTTTGTGTGTGTATTGAGAAATGTGTGTGTGTGTGCGTGTGAAAAACAACAGTGGCATTATATAAACAAACTGGCATTTAAAGGGTTAAAATCCTGAAACTGAATGAATATTTGGTAGTTATGATCAGGATTGATGTTGGTTAAAAAATTAACTCATTGAAAGTGGAAAATAATATTAATATATAATATTATTATGGCAAATTTTTTATTTTTTATTTTTTTTTTGACGCTTACATTTTTGTCCTCTAAGGACCTCTGAGTCACTTTTAAATTGACGCACAAGGGTCCAGTAGTTATGAACCCTTCAGGGATGGGCTTTCTTCGCTTAGTGACCGCAGGGACTTTTATTTTGAAATCTCCTCAGAGTCCGAGACCGGAAGTCATTGGCGACAGCGAAAGCTTCACGTTACTTGCAGGAACACTAAAGAAAGGAGGAAAAGCGGCCAGCGGGATACACACACTGATTTTATTGAGAAAAGCTGTCATATAATCTACAGACGCTGGTATCTCAGAAAACATCTCCCCTGTGAAGCCTGTGGCGAAGTTCATCGTGGAAGTGAGTGAAACATATCAGGCTGCTAAATAGCTATCGAGCTAAAGGTGTTTATCAGGCTGTTAGTTGCATTGCTTCCTATTGATAATCCTGTTTATAATCACCAATATTCCGGATCGATCAATCGTGGCTGTAATCTGTATTCAGTGTTTGAACAATAACTGCGAGAGAATTGAATCACTTCATATCACTGCTGGCTGTTTTGCATATCTGTATCGACATCAAGCTAAATCGATCGATTATTATCTAGAAATCAGTTGAATATATCGGCGATCTAGACAGCTGGCAGGTGATCTTTTAAATATGGTGTTCCTCCTTCCGGTTACGATTTGAAAACATTGAGATTTCTGGCCCGCAGGAGGAAAGCTCATTCAGTCTCGTGAGGAGGTTTTATTTATTTATTTATTTATTTATTTTTACTTATGTGTTCTTATAGCTTTCGTAACCCTTGTGCATCAATTTAAAAAAGTTACTCAGAGGACCTTAGAGGACAAAAAATGTCCCTGTCAAAAAACTGCCATAATAATATTATATATTAATATTATTTTCCACTTTCAATGAGTTAATTTTTTAACCAACATCAGTCCTGATCATAACTACCAAATATTCATTCATTTTCAGGATTTTAACCCTTTAAATGCCAGTTTGTTTATATAATGCAACTGTTGATTTATATGAAAAAATAAAATAAAATAAACACACAAAATGAATCATTTTCCATATACTAAATTCTAAGGGGATTTGTGTGTGTGTGTGTGTGTGTGTGGATTATCACAGTCTGGGATATGTCAATGATTAGCAACAACATTGATTTTGATGCATTATTATTTTTTGTGCAGTGTCAGATAAAAATAAATAATAATAAGACACACTCAGGACCTTAGAGGACAAAAATGTCAGCGTCAAAAAAACTGCCATAAAAATATTATATATTAATATTATTTTCCACTTTCACTGACTTAGATTTTAACCAACATCAGTCCTGATCATAACTACATAATGCCACTGTTGTTTTTACACACACACACATTTCTCAATACACTCATACAAAACACACTTTGACATCCATACCACCACACCCACACAATTTTAGCTGCATCATTTATTTAACTGGCCTGCAGTGCTCTATAATACAACAAACAGAAAATAGGAAAAAAGCTTGTATTTGCTCCATAGGCTAAACATGAGAAAAATGGCGCCATCTGGTGAAAAATATTAAAAATGTAAATTTTGAAGCCAGGTCTCCAGAATGAAATCATAATATCACAGAATTCATGATTTTATGCTTTAATGGCACTGGGATCAAATATTGCAGTTTTAATGGGTTTCAATGGGGACATGTTTGTCCTGAGTGTAACTATTTTATGTACACAGTGTATTATGGATGCATCTTAGAAACTGAGGTTGAAATATCAAAATTCCCCCAAAAATACACACCTATGGCAAAATGTATTCCGTTGGTTGTAACACCAACCCCAAAATTATCGAAAAAACAAAAATGAAAAAGACAAAAATGTCTCTAAGGTCACACAAGGGTTAAATTAAATGTATCGATACATGGTTTTTAATTTTTAAATTTGACTTTATTGTTATTATTTTTACATTTAGAAGGCTTTTGTCTTCACTGGAGAACATTAGAGAATCTGACGCACACACACACTGGACTGAGACTGATCTCTAGTGAAAGATGTCAGCTGATCAGGCTTGATAAATTCACTTATGTTTCAAAGGCTGTGTAACCGACATTACATTAATTGAAAACCTTTGGGGTCCAGACCAGCTATTTAAAACGTATTTGCTAATTCAGATTTGATTCCTCAATAATATCAGATTAGATATCTGTTTTTAGTGTCTGAACAGGGAAATTTAGCTGAGTTATAACAGGTGGCACCAAATGCCATCTTTCATTGCATTATTTAAAAAATGAAACATGTTGGCTTGTACCGTTGTCTTTGTAGCTCATTTCTGGTCTGTTATTATGCAAATGAATGGTTGCATCGCAATGAATTAGTATGTTCCATGGGGTTCTGTGACAGGCCAAGCCAGTGATGGACTTATACATGGGCCAATATTTGACCTTTGTGATATTATTGTCATCGGCCATTGAAAAGATTGGTCGGCCACTTGGCCAAACCCTCAAGCAGCTTTATGGGAACATTTCTGGCCTTTTTATTGGTTCAAAACCTCAGCCATGGGTTTTGAATATCAAGATTGCAGGATTTATGCTTTTGTATTATGCTGAAACGATCACCCCCATTGCACAGAGCCCGCTCTTTCTCAGGGGTTCAGGGAAGCATTTCCTCACTGGTTGTGTCACAATAGGAATCCCTCCCTGATGCCAGGCTTCCTCCTGGGCTAATCTCTTTTCAAAAGGTTAATGATTTGAAATGAGACTTTTAATGGATACAGCCCATTGCATTAGTACTGCATCACCGATAATCACAAATAATGATGCAAAGGGCATTAGAAGTGAGGGGAAACACTCCTGGGCCTAATTCTTTTGTAGTATTTTAAAAGAATATTTTCAACCAAAAAGGAAAAAAATCACGCCCATGTTGTTCCAAACTTGTATGACTTTCTTAGTGGAACACAAAAAGAGATATTGGGCAGAATGTTAGGGGCTGACAGCCTCAGTCACCATTCACTTTTCAAGATATGCAATGAAAGTCACTGGTGACTGGGGCTAAAATTCTCCCTAACATCTCACTTTGCGTTCCATAGAAGAGAGAAAGTCATACAGGTTTGGAACAACATGACAGAATTTTCACTCTAACCTTTATAAAATGTCAGTTTTCTAAAGGTTAAAGTGATTTGGTCAGTCTCTTGAGTTTTCAACATGATTGTTTATCTTTTATCTGTTTGAGGTGCATGTATTTATGGCCCGCGAGCTAATTTCCGAAACGTGATGGCAGGTGATCGGAACGTCTCCTTGACCAATCAGTTAGCACTTTCTTCATAAATATTATTGAGCCTTTCCCTGTCATCCTAACTTCATTTTCTGGAGCGCATTTTACTTGCTTCAGAAGCGCAGAGCAGGTGGGTTTACTCGTGTACCGGTCGCGACAAGGGTACTCCAACCCACAAAACACGAGTACTCGATTACTCGTAGATTAAAATGTTAGTTAAAAATAATGAGCATTACACGTACGTGAAATCTATATTTAGTTTTTTCACAAACGTCACCAAGAACGGATTCAAAATAAGGTAACTTAAACTATGCTGAAATGAACAATATGCATTAAAAAAAGATTTAAAAGTAAAACACATTTGCACTCACCCGGAGCTTAGAAACATAGAAACCAATGCTGACGGCATTAGGGCAATGCATATATATAAACTCCGAGTCTACATAAAAGCCATCACATTTTTATCATTTCACATGTTGTTATTGCACTTAGCACTTCCTGTTCCGGTTGCTGCCATAGTGAGTGTTTGTAGCTTGCTAGCCTGCTTAGGATTGCTTATTCTTATACGCTCATTGTTTTATCCTTTGCTATTTTACCGCGTGCTTTGGGTTGTTCCGCATTTCTACTGTTTCAACTGTGCATATTTTACCGCGCACACCCGTTTTCTCTCTTTTTCTTTTCCCGCTTGTCTACATCTCACATCTCGAATGCGTGCATCCGTTTTCTCCACTGTGTTTTACACGGATTATTGCATCAATCTTAAACATCTGCTGATCAGGAACCACATCGAACCACATCGATCTCAAACCCTCGCCACTCAAGAACAACCATAACAACAACAAACAATTGTGGTAAGTCATGGCATCCGCTCATGTTATTTCTTCCTGCATTGCATGCCACATGTTTACTATTGCTTCTTCCATCAGCAGTGAGGGATTCACATGTGATAAATGTAAGGAATTAGTCAGGCTGACGGAGAAGGTTAATGAGTTAGATACACACATCCAAACTCTTGTGGAGGTCAGTGAGAAAGAGAAGCTGGTAGAGACTGTTTCGGATGCGGGTAGTACAGCGAGCAACACACACACTTTGGTTCCGGCTCTAGAGCACCTTCAGCAGGGTGTTTGGGTGACGTCTTGGCAGCATACTCGCTCAGCAAAGCGACACCACTCTCCCGTTCCTGTTAAGGTTTCCAGTCGATTCTCACTACTTAGTGATGCACCCACTGAGAATCATGTTGAAAGAGCCTTAATAATGGGTGATTCTATTGTAAGGAATGTGGAAATAGAGACTCCAGCCACCATTGTTAAATGCATTTCCGGGGCTTGAGCGTCTGATATCAGATCAAATTTACAAGTGCTGTCTAATGGTAAACGTAGATTTTCTGAAATTGTTATTCATGTTGGCACTAACGATGTCCAGCTTCGCCAGTCGGAGAGCACTAAAGATAATGTTAAAGAGGTGTGTGAACTTGCAAAAACTATGCCAGACACAGTTATATACACTGGCCTCCTTCCTGCTCGTTGTGGTGATGAGGTTTATAGTAGGTTAGTGTCACTGAACGGCTGGATGTCTGAGTGGTGTCCAGAGAAAAGCATAGGATTCATAGACAATTGGAAGAGTTTTTGGGATAGACCTGACCTGCTAAAGAGAGATGGACTCCATCCCTCCAGGGAAGGTGCCCCTCTCCTCTCTAGTAATTTGGCTCATAGTCTTAATAGTGATAGTATTTGACTAATTGGGGCCCAGGTCAGGAAGCAGACAACCTGGTTAATCTGAACATCTGCTAGCTGCCTTGAGACGTCACACAGGTCACATAAACTACAATACAGAGACTTTATCACCTAGATATCATAAAGAGTCTGTGTCTATTCCCCAAACTACCAAACACAAACCCCTCACTAAATCATGTAGAAAAAATGTGATTAAGGTTAAACTTGAAAAAACAAATTGAAGATAAACATCATATAAAAGTAGGGCTACTAAACATTAGATCTCTTTCTACCAAAACACTAATTTTAAATGAAATTATTACAGATCATAGTTTGGATGCGCTCTGTTTGACTGAAACCTGGCTTAAACCAGATGAATATATAAGTTTAAATGAATCTACTCGCTCAGGTTATAGTTATAAACATGAGCCTCGTCTGAAGGGTCGAGGAGGAGGCATTGCTACAATTTACAGTGAAGTTTTTGGTGTTACTCAGAGGACAGGATATAAGTTTAAGTCTTTTGAATTAATAATGCTTAATGTAACACCGTCAGATAAAAAAATAAAATAAATCTCTGTCGTTCTTTTGCTCTTGCTACTGTGTATAGATCACCTGGGCCGTACTCAGATTTCCTTGGTGAATTTGCTCATTTTCTATCAGATCTAGTAGTTAATGTAGATAGAGATTTAATTGTTGGTGACTTCTACATTCACATAGATAATGAAAATGACACATTGGGATTAGCATTATCGATATTCTCAACTCTCTTGGAGTCAGACAAAATGTGACAGGATCAACTCATCGCCATAATCATACGCTAGATTTAATTCTGTCATACGGAGTTGATGTTGACACTATAGAAATTCTACAGCAGAGCAATGACATCTCAGATCATGACCTTGTCTCTTGTTTGTTGCGATCAGCTAATGTCACTCAATCTACACCGCGCTATCGTTCAGGTAGAGCTATTCTTTCGACCACTAAAGATAGCTTCACTAATAATTTTCCAGAATTGTTTCACTCAGTAAGGCAAAAAGTCTTGAAGAACTTGATGTAATAACAGAAATATAAATACAGTCTTCTCTAGCACTCTTGATAGTGTCGCCCCCCTTCGATTAAAGAAAATTCAAGAAAAAAGCCCCACACCATGGTACAGTGATCACACATGCTCTTGAGAGCAGCTCGGAAAATGGAGCACAAGTGGAAGGATACAAAATTAGAGGTATTTCGCGGTGCATGGAAGGATAGTGTCTGTAGCTACAGACAGGCACTAGAAGTTGCCAGGTCAGCATATTTTAGCAAACTCATAGAAAATAACCACAACAATCCTAGGTGTTTATTCAATACTGTGGCTAAATTGGTTAGGAATAAAGATATTGATATGGAATAAAGAACCAGATATTCTGTTGCAGCACAATAGTAATGACTTCAACTTCTTTACTGATAAAATTGAAATAATCAGAAATAAAATTGGAACTATGCAATCAACTGTCACAACACCTCAGAAAACAGTGTCTCTTAATTTTCCTCATGAGCAGCTTCAATCCTTTGCTGTCATAGGTCATGAAGAGCTAACAAAACTTATAAAAAATCAAAAGCAACAACATGAATGTTAGATCCAATACCAACTAAGTTCTTAAGAGGTATTCCCTGTTATCTCAGAACCTTTTCTTAATATTATTAACTCCTCGCTATCCTTAGCACATGTCCCAAGAAACTTTAAAATGGCAGTTATCAAACTGCTTATTAAGAATCCTGGAGAATTGGCTAATTACAGACCGATTTCAAATCTACCATTTATGTCGAAAATACTAGAAAAGGTGTCCTCCTTGTTATATATGAACAATTTCAGTCAGGATTTAGGCCCCATCACAGTACAGAGACTGCATTTATCAGAGTTACAAATGACATGATCTTAGCGCTGCCCTCGACACGATAGATCACAACATTCTCTTGAATAGGCTGGAGAATTATGTTGGCATTATCATGGTTTAGGTCCTATTTATCAGACCGCTACCACTTTGAATGTGTAAATGAGGAATTGTCAAATGAAACAAAAGTATGGAGTGCCACAGGAATCAGTTTTAGGGCCTCTGCTTTTCTCCTTATACATGCTTCCCCTGGGAGATATTATCAGTAATCGTGGAATAATTTTCCACTGTTATGCAGACAATACCCAACATTATATTTCTTCTAAACCCAACGAAAATGCACATTTTCCAAATTAGCAGAGTGTATCAATGAAATCAAAGATTGGATTGCCAGAAATGTCCTTCTACTCAATTCCGACAAAACAGAGGTACTAATTATTGGACCAAAAACCTCTAAAAATAAGCCGCTAAAATATAATTTGACTCGATGGATGTACTGATATGTCGTCTTCTACAGCGAAGAACTTAGGTGTTATATTTGATACCAATCTGGCCTTTGAAAATCAAATTTCCAATGTTTGTAGAACAGCATTCTTCCACCTCATATATATTGCTAAATTACGACACATGCTCTCTGTTGCTGATGCCGAAAAACGAATTAATGCGTTCATGACCTCAAGACTAGTTTATTGTAATGCACTACTGAGGATGTCCAGCAAGTTCAATAAATAAACTTCATTTGGTTCAAAATGCAGCTGCCAGAGTGCTGACTAGAACCAAGAAATATGATCATATTAGCCCCATTTTATCGTTGTTAGATTGGCTACCTGATAAATTTTGTATTAATTTTAAAATTCTGCTAACTACATACAAAGCTTTGGTCTAGATCCACAGTACTTAAGTGACCTTCTGACATGCTATATTCCATCACGTTCATTACGATCACAAAATTCTGATTTGTTAATAGTTCCTAGAATATCAAAATCCACAAAAGGAGGTAGGTCCTTTTCCTATTTGGCTCCTAAACTATGGAATAGTCTCCCTAACACTGTTTGGTACGCAGACACACTCACTCAGTTTAAGTCTAGACTAAAGACTCATCTATTTAGCCAGGCATACACCTAATTTATCCATCAACTCACAATTAGGCTGCTTTAGTTAGGTCTGCTGGAACCAGAAACATGTATCATGATCTGTAACTCTGCATAAAATTTAATGACTTCTACACTAATATTATTCTATTTGTTTTCATGTCTCAACCTCGGGATTCATATTCCAAGGTTACCAGAGACAGATCCAGCTCCATTCCTGCTTGGTGTCGGACTCCGCTGCTATGTGTCTCTGAGTGATGACGACTAAATGCAGCCAGTGCTAGCCAGACATCACTTCAGTCTTTTATGATGGACTTCAGAGGATGAACTGATGCCAACTCCAACTGTAAGACATCGGATACTTCATATGTCACTGCCTGAACCTTGGATTTAGGATGGACCCCACCGAACCTCACCGAAATGACCTGCCGGTTGAACTGCGATGCACCTCATTGATCTCTGCCTGCATCACCTTTGTCTGTTGATGGACTACACTCTTGAAATGGAATACACAGACTATCATTTAACTGCCAACAAAAGCCTTCATCAGCCAACTAACAAAGGACAATGCATCTGTGAACTTCTGCAGTTAATCCAGGATGGACTTCAAAGACATTAATCATTAAAATCTTAACACTTACTTAGTTTACTAATCTTAATCCATGACCTGCACTGCACATAAATAACTAATATTAGCATTATATTCATGCTGGTTAGTCAGAGGGGAACTGGCCCCCACAGTGAGCCTGGTTTCTCCCAAGGTTATTTTTCTCCATTAACCAACATCTTATGGAGTTTTGTGATCCTTGCCACAGTCGCCTTCAGCTTGCTCACAGGGGTTCTGAATACAGATATTATTTAATTTTTATACACAATTTACAGTAATATTTAATCAAACTACACAATGATCACTCTAAGACTTTATAGATATTACAGTTAAATTTTTTGTTAATGCATGATTTTCTGTAAAGCTGCTTTGAAACGATGTGTGTTGTGAAAAGTACTATACAAATAAAAATGACTTGACTCATGCTACTCAGTCATTTTTGATCCAGGAAAACCCCAAATGGAGAAATAAATCTCCACAGAATGGGACAACTTCCAAACAGGTCAAGAAAATGACGAGGAACTTGTTATTAAAACAGTTGTGACATCTGTGGTGTAGGTTCACATAAGCCGGCACAGAGCAGGAAAATGTAATCTGCATGACAATAATCACTCATAATACAAGCAATCTGTTTTATCACCTCAAAATGAAGCACGCAAAAAATATTATTAAAGCCAAAAGATGAACTTTGCATTAATTTGCTTCTTTTTTGCAAGAAGTGATATTTATGACCTGTAGCTGGATGGCAGCGTAACTCTGGCTCCGCTGACCTCACTTACATTTATTGAATTTCTAATGACAATTGACTAGTTTCCTTGCTATTTTGAACTATTTTGATGTGAACTTCAGGATGGATACACTAATCTGAAAAGCTGAGTTAGCAAGACGGAAAAAAGTAACAAAGAATGTTTCGCTAGTATCGCATCTTACGAGGAGAAGTTAGCTCACTTGGAGGACCGGAGCCGAAGAGATAATGTCCGTATCTGAACTTACCCGAGGTTGTAGAATCATCTAATCTTGCGTCATATATTTCAGCGACACTGCCAGTGTGGTTTCCTTTGCTGGCGGACGATAGATTTGAGATAATGAGGGCCCACCACTTTGGTCCACCAAACAACACGGGTAGGCCTTGAACAGTCACACTGACCGAGATTGGATCCTCAAGGCTGCTAGGCTATCCTTGCCTAAAATCGATGGAAAAGACATCAAGTTCACAGCGGATTACAGCGCCATTAACATCAACCATCGTCATGCATTCTCCAAAGTCACAAGGAGATCGCAACAAATGGGCTATCAGACATTTTTGCTCTACCCGGCCAAGCGGATTCCAATTGACTCTGAAAATGTAAGTATTTTCAAGAGTCGCATCTGAGAAAGCCAGATGTCCAGAGGTTTGCTTGTAGATATTACTATGTGGCGGCATCAACTTCAGTTGATAGTAAATCTGTTGGATCGATTATTGTATAGCAGAATTTCATATATTAAGGTGGATATGGTGGAACCGTAACATTGCCTTTATCTCTATTTATGCCCCTTCTCAATACAACCCAAAAAATTTCTCTAGACTTCAACTCTCTTGCCGTTCAGGATTGCTTCCTCATTATCGGCGCTGATATGATATGATATGCATCACTCAATCGCTCTGGTTCACATACTCAGACACTGCAAGCTTCTTCTGCTGAGTTTTACAAGTTCATTTCACATTTGAGTTTAACGGATTTATTTCACGCTTTTCACGCTTAATATACTTTTTATTAGTGCAGACTTAAAAGCTACTCGAGGATAGATTACATTCTTGCATCTTCTGTTTTATTTTCAGAAATACATACGGTGGCAATTCAGCCTTGTTTCCTGTCGGATCATGGCGCTGTATTAGCTAAATTTGTGCTTGTCACTTCATCTATCAGAGTAACACGATGGCGTTTTAACAACAAGTTATTAAACAATGAGGAATTTTGTACAGCATTGAGAAAGGAATTAGGATGGTTTATAGAGATAAATGGTGGGTCTGTAAATGTTCCATGTATTCTATGGGACACTATAAAGGGTTGTATTTATTATTTATCTATTTCTTTTGCGGTACGTCAATAAAACTAAACTGCATAAAATTCACGATCTCGAGACTCTGTTAGATCGCCTCGAAAGAAATCAACAAAACTTGTATTCGGAAGATGTACAATGGGAGATAAACATGACATGCACAGAACTCAACTCCTTGTTAAGGCACAGAGTGGAATTTTTTATGCACAAAGCAAGAAGAACCTACTATACTGGGGCCAAGCCCAGTCATCTTCTGACACTTAGGTTAAAAAAGAATGAAAAAGTTATCTAATATTGCAGCAATTCAAACACCGGATGGTTTGATAAGTAACCCCAAGAATATTAATTCAGAATTTAAAGTTTTCTATCAAAAATTATATAAATCTGATATCTCCTTTAATGAGACTATATGGAAAACATTTTTCAAGATATTACCCTCCCTAGTCTTTCTGCAGAAGGGGCTAAACATCTTTTTTTATTTTATTTTTTTCTCTTCTCCCCAATGTGGAATGCCCAGTTCCCAATGCACTCTAAGTCTTCATGGTGGCGTAGTGACTCGCATCTATCCGGGTGGCGTAGGACGAATCTCAGTTGCCTCCGCGTCTGAGACCGTCAATCCGCACAACTTATCACGTGGCTTGTTGAGCGCGTTACCGCGGAGACATAGCGCGTGTAGAGGCTTCATGCTATTCTCCGCGGCATCCACGCACAACTCGCCACGTGCCCCACCGAGAACGAGAACCACATTATAGCGAACACGAGGAGGTTACCCCATGTGACTCTACCCTCCCTAGCAACCAGGCCAATTTGGTTGCTTAGGAGACCTGGCTGGAGCCACACAGCACACCCTGGATTTGAGCTGTACCTTAGTTTTTGGGATGAGTTGGGGCACTTATTATTAGATATGATCAATTATTCCATTTATGCAGGGGCTTTTAACAGCCATTCTAATATGGCACTGGTTACTCTGCTTCCTAAGCCTAACAAGGACTTGACCCAATGTGGGAGTTATAGACCTTTATCTCTCTTAAACAGTGATATTAAATTATACGCTAAAGTACTATCCACTAGTTTAGTCATATTTATGGATAAGCTAGTACATAACGATCAGACTGGCTTTATTAAATATAATGTGCATCACTTCTGCATGTCATTCATGCCACTGGAGGAATTAATTCACCATGCGCCATGGTTTCCTTGGATGCTGAAAAACCCTTTGATAGGCTAGAGTCGGACTTTTAATATTAATATGATTAAAATTCTAAACACAAACCCTTCTGCAGTGGTCATCACAGCGGGCATCATCTCATCACAATTTAAGGTTTCTCGTGGAACTAGGCAGGGTTGTCCTCTCCACTTTTATTTTCTCTTTCTCTAAAGCCACTTACATAAAAAATTTGACAACATCCTATGGTGAACCCCATTATTTTTTGCAACACCTCACAGCAAATTTCTCTTTATGCAGATGATAAATTACTATACATTGGAAATGCAGTTGACTCAATTCCTCATGTGCTCCAAACATTTGATCTTTTCAGTTTTTAAGATAAGATAAATAAGATAAGGTAAGATAAATTGGACCAAATCTGCACTCATGCACTTAAATACAGTTTCTTCCCATACTTCTTTGCCATCTAATTTTAGATATTTGAGTGTGGAGATCTTTCCATCCTTGCATACTATAGGATTACAAAATTACATTTACAATTACATTTATTCATTTGGCAGCTTTTATCCGAAGCTACAAAAGAGGAATAATACATCATAAGCTAATCATCTTAAGGAGACAGTGGTTCGAAAAGTGCTGCATTACAAAATTTCATTACCATTAGAATAGTAGCATTCAAAACAGATTAAAGTGCAACAAGAATATATATGCTCATGGAAAAGATGTGTTTTTAGCCGTTTTTTGAAGAGAAAGTGAGTCAGCTTCACGGATTGAGTTTGGAAGTTCATTCCAACAACGTGGTATGATGAAACCGAAAGTCCGGGAAAGTGTTTTGGTGCCTCTTTGTGTTGGTACAACAAAGCGCCTCTCCTTATCTGACCACAGGCTTCTGGTGGAAATGTAGCTCTGCAAAAATTATTTTAGGTATGCTGGAGCAGACCCAGTAATTGTTCTCGATGCCAGCATCTGAGCCTTGAATTTGATACATGCATCAACCAGCAGCCAGTGAAGGGAGACAAGGAGTGGGGTAACATGCGTTCTCTTTGGCTCATTAAAGACCAGATGTGCTGCTGCATTGTGGATCATTTGCAGGCCCCTAATTGTGCATGCAGGGAGGCTTGCAATGAGAGTGTTACAGTAGTCCAGTCTAGTTATGACAAATGACTGGACAAGAATTTGTGTGGCATGTTCAGAGAGGAAGGGTCTTATCTTCCTGATATTGTAGAGTGTATATCTACACGATCGTGCTGTCTTTGAGATGTGGTCTGTGAAATTGAGTTGGTTATCGATGGTTACCCCTATATTTCTGACCGTTTTGGAAGGCGTTACTTTAATTGAACCCAGCTGTACGGTGATGTTGTGTTCAACAGCAGGGTTGGCTGGAAAGACAAGGAGCTCAGTCTTGGCTAAATCGCAGGTGGTGTTCCTTCATCCAGGCCGAGATGTCTGCTAAACTGGCAGAGATTCGAGCAGTCACCGTGGTGTCGTTGGGCTGGAAAGACAAGTAGAGCTGTGTCATCAGCGTAGCAGTGGTAAGAGAAACCATGTGCCTGAATGATGGGTCCCAGTGATGTTGTGTATATAGAGAAGAGAAGTGGTCCAAGCACTGAGCCCTGAGGTACCCCAGTAAGTACCTGATGTGACTTGGACACCTCACCTCTCCAGGCTACCTTGAAGGACCTACCTGAGAGATAGGAATTAAACCAGTCAAGCACAGTTCCTGTGATTGCCAGAGTAGCAAGAGTGGAGAGCGGGATCTGATGGTTGACTGTGTCAGAGGCTGCAGAAAGGTCCAGTAGAATCAGGATGGATGATCTGGATCCAGCTCTCGCCTGTCTCAGCAACTCAGTCCATTTTTGAATCCTGATTGATTGTCATCCAGCAGCTTGTTCTGCAAGGGATAGGCAGAGATCTGATTGAAAACTGCACTTTCAAGTGTTTTCGCCATGAATGGGATGAGAGAGACTAGTCTGTTGTGTTCTACTTATGTGGGGTTAAGTATATGTTTTTTCAGCAGCAGGGTTACTCGAGCCTGCTTAAATGTAGTGGGAAAAATGCCTAAGTATGTTTTAATTATGTGTGTGAGTGCAGGTAGGATGGATGGAGAGATGGCCTGGAGAAGGTGGGAAGGAATGGGGTCAAGGGAACAGGTGGTGGGGTGGTTGGAGTTGAGGAGTTTAAAAACCTCATTGTCAGTCAGAGGAGAGAACATAGATATAGAAGAGCTGCACACAGGAGGCGGGTGTTTGAGTGTGTGGTGCTGAGAATGTATTGATGATGGTTGTAACCTTATTAGTAAAAAGTAAAAAATGTGGCCAAGACATCAGTTGTCAGTGAGGTGTCAGGCGGTCGAGGGGGAGTACAGAGAAGTGTGTTGAATGTTCTAAACAAGCTGCGAGTGTCAGTGGTGCTGTTGATCTTGTTCTGGTAATAGGAAGTTTTTGCAGATTTAACGTTATCTGAAAAAGTTGCAAGCAGAGACTGGTACTTACACAGAGCTGCTGGATCTTTAGATTTCTGCCATCTCCTCTCAGCCGCCCTGACGTCAGTCCGATGTTCACGGAGGACGTCAGAGAGCCAGGGGCTGGGTGTTGTCATATGTGCTGGCCTAGAGGATAGAGGACAGATGCTGTCAAGACAAGTTGTTAAAGTAGAGCTTAGTGTGTCTGTGGCAGTGTTTAAATTCAGGGTGGAAAATAAGTTTTGTGTGGGAAGAGAGGTAGAGACAGCAGTGGAAAGGCGTGAGGGTGAAAGAGAATGGAGATTACGGCGAAAGGAAACCAAAGGCGGAGTCTGTTTTAATATAGATGGGAGAGTCATGTTGAATTGAACAAAGTAGTGATCAGAAACATGAAAAGAGTAACAAGAATATTCGTATTGGTACAGTTACGTGTAAAAATGAGGTCCAGCTGATTGCCCGATCTGTGAGTTGCTGTAGTGCTTAGTCTTTCCAAGTCAAACGAAGCCAGAAGAGCATGAAGTTCAGTGGCCTGGGGCTTGTCTTGGTGTATGTTGAAATCACCAAGAACCACAAGTGGCCTACCATCTTCAGGGAAGGAGGACAGCAGGATGTCCAGCTCCTCAAGAAAGTTTGCCAGCTGACCTGGAGGGCAATAGATAACAATAACATGGATTTTTGTGGGTTGCATTTAGTAATAGCATTGAATTCAAAAGAAGTATTGTTACATATATTGTACAATACAAGTATTGTGTGGTGAAAATGTCCAGTTGTTTGGAATGAGGAAAACTGTTCCCCCACCCCTACCGGTAAGTTGAGGTGTGTGAGAGAAGTTGTTGTTGGAGAGAGCAGATGGTGTTGAATACCATGAATACTACTCTAGAACAAAGTGAAAACAATTCAATCCTGTAGATAGATCGCTTCTCCTGAAATTACCAGGGCGCATATGATCGCCTAAATGCTAACTTAATTCGATGGTCCGCTCTCCCGTTATCCTTGCAAGCACGGATTTCAGTTATTAAGATGGATGTACTACCTAGAGTCAATTTCTTTTCCTCAATGATCCCTCTCTCGCCTCCTACTGACTTTTGGGTCAAGTTACAAGCCTTGGTTACTAAATTTTTATGGAAAGGAAAATAAAGCTACAACAATGCAGTGTGCCAAGGAAGCCGGGGGCCTTGCATTTCCAAATTTCAATTTGTATCATTGGGCCTTTTTTTTATGGCCTCTTGGTGTTTAATCCCAGGGCGACCAACTCATGGCAACTAATTGAAGAAAATTTAGCACAACCCCACAGATTACAAGACTTGCCTTATTCTAATATTCCTTTTAAGAAATCCAAGATACATTTGGGCCCAATAATTTCCTACCTTTTATCAGTGTGGTGTTCCGCATCAAAATTGGCTTAGAATAACCTTAAATGGCAAATTCTCCGATATTTCAGAATTATAATCTTTTTACAGATAACAAACCATTTGTTTTCCCAGAATGGATCAAGAGAGGCATTCACATTCTGTCAGATATTTGGGGAGACAGTGGGTTATAGATGTTTAATGATTTATGCAAAGAATATATCTGCCAGGCACATCCTTTTTCTTTTATTTGCGCTTGAGATCCGCCATGCGAGCATATGGTGTCACGAGGCTCAAATATTCCATTTTACTCATTGCACTCAGTGTTAACAAGAACTGCACATTCTAGAGGTTTGATTAGTACTGAGAAGGGTGATGAGGAGAATAATATTTGCTGGTATACAGTTTGGGCTAATCTTAAACTCACTTCGAGGAATCCTGATTTGCAGTTGATTAATTATAAAATGATTCACAGGATTATCTTACACTTATTTATTTGCTGCCCAAGGCTCTTGCTCCTCAATGATGATTCTTCTCTTAATTTATCATTGCACCAAAAAAAGACTGTTGTTCTCTGGACTAACTGCTGCAAAGAAGATGCTTGCTCTACACTGGCAGCCGCCACATACCCTTGCTTGGTCACACTGGATGTACTCGACATTGTACATATGGAACTATCAGTGGCCAGAATGCATGGGGCTACCCAGAAAACATTGACAGCATGGTCAATGGCTGCATCCAGTTTGGATTTAATATGTTGATAGTTATCTTTAAATGTATACATTTTTTGAAGCAATGGGAGTATGTGTGTGTTGTGGGTGGGGTGGATATGAGGACAATGAACAACATGTACAAATGGTAATGTGTGTGTATATATGTCTTCTGCTCACTCTTTTGTAATTTTGAAAATAATAAAAAATGTTATATTTAATTGATTATTTATACTGGAGTAATATAGGCGCTATTGCAGAAGAAAGATACAGAGGATTTTTTTTTTTTTTTTGTACTGTAAGTGCAAGTTAAGTTCAATAGTAAGTGAAATTAGTGTGAATTGGTTAAGTGCTCGTGGAACATACGTGTTTTCAGCTGGTTCTTGAATGTTGAGATGGTATCAGCTGATCGTGTGAAGATTGGAAGCTCATTCCACCATAGTGGAACAGAGAAAGTGAACAATCGTAAAATAGACTTTGAGCCTCTTTGTGATGGGACCACCAGGTTCCGCTCGTTCATAGACTGCAGGGAGCGAGTTGGAGTATAGACCTAGAGAAGTGATTTGATGTAAGAGGGTGTGGTTCAGTTGGCTGTCCTGAAGGCCAGAATCAAAGCCTTGAATTTGATGCGGGCAGCTACAGGTAGCCAGTGAAGTGAAATCAAGAGTGGTGTGACATGAGCCCTTTTTGGCTGATTGAAGACCTATGCGCTGCTGCATTCTGTTCCATCTGCAGTGGCTTAATTGTGTTAGTTGGGAGGCCAGCCAACAAAGCATTACAGTAGTCCAGTCTTGAAATGATCAGGAGCTGTGCAGCATACTCGGAGAGAAAAGGTCTGATTTTCCTGATGTTGTAGAGCGTGAATCTGCAAGGCTGGGTGTTTGATGAGATGTGGGCGGTAAAATTAAGCTGGTCATCTACCACCACTCCCAGGTTCCGAGCTGTTATGGTTAGGGTTAGGGACATCTCTAGGGCTAGCTGCTTGATCAGTTATCAACAAAACAGAGCACTGAACAGATGCATTTACTCGCAGACTGGTTTCGACCGCACAGCGCAGACAATTATAAACAAGCTCGTATACCAGTGAGAAGCATGGTGCGTATCGCGAAACCCATTTAATGTGGTACAGAATTGTTTGTTGCAAAACTCCAAATGTCTCTGAGATTAAACTCGTTTAAAACTGTATTTAACAGCCACAACATTCTACATGGCACTTACCAAGAAACAAAAGAAAGCACTTTGCCATGCACAGACTTATATTAGCAAGCTTTTCAAACCACAGACATTACAACGCTTACAAAAATTTACCAAAACTGTATTAACTTTGGTATTTTGGTAGAAACGGTTTCTATATGTATAAGATAACTGGTTTTCGTTACATAGTTGTTTATATTGAAACCACAGTTACCAACCATGGTAGTGAGGAGTCATGAATGGTTTTATCTACGATCACCATCGTCATGTTACCAAAGTCATTGTTAAAACTGTAGAAACTATTCCATTCTGTGGATGCTATGGAAGAACTATGGTACATTTTCGAATAAATTACAACCAAGCTAAGAGTTTTCCTTCTGTGTGAAATCTGTTCTTTTCTAATGCTCTCTGATTGTAGAAAAATTTAACTGGTTTTGTTTGCGAGAGATTACTTTAAGTAGGAGCCTGATAATAGGAATCTGCAAAGGAGACCAAACTTCGCACTGTCAGAATATTTACATTTAGCCCTATAAATAGGGTGTTAATATTCTAATATCTGCAGCCCAACCTCAGAATCAATGCTTTACTGTCAAATGTGCATTTCAGTGCGCAAAATATGCAATATTATTGTTAATTGGTGCTACCAAATCAGGTGCTGGTGCCACATTTATAGGCCTTTTAAGGGCACAAATAATGCAGTGTGGCCCGTGCTGAAATAAAGTTTTACATCCCTTGCTTAATTTATCAAGATACATGTTTCTGATTTCGCTCCATTTCTAAAGAGATCAACAAATGGGACCTCAAGCATCTTCAGTTTGAGGTGCTTCAGTAGGTCTTGCTTTGTTGTCATCATGTTATGCGCAGGGCTTTGTTCGGCCATACTTGCCCTTGAGTGTGCCTGATTGCTTGTTTGAGAGTATTTGAATTATGTGAGTGATATAATAATTCAGTGTCACATTCTCATTACTAGTCTCTGTTTTGATTTATGTTACCAGATGTTATCTTTTTTTTTTTTTTTTCAGGTTTACTTAGAAACATAGTTAACAGTGTGAAAAGACCTGCATATGCACATTTAAAACAACAAACAATAACATCACGTGCTCTACCTGCGTGTGCACATAACAACAGAAATCATCATATTTGCTAGTCCATCAAGTAATTCAAGTAATCTCACCACTGTTGTTGCTATCCTCCAATTGATTGGGTTTAAGTTTTAGGGAAGGTGCTGCTGGCACTGAATGATGACCGCATTTGTCTGCACCTGTACAGTGATATGTAATGTTAAAGAAACATGTGAATTCCGACCTGATGGGTCACACTTCGGTCACATTATATCTATATGTCTCGGTTCTATGACCACAATCAGATTTTTTTGTGCACATACTTTGTTGAAAATATCACATCTGTGCCACACAGACTGGCAGATTTGGTTTAGGACCACTTCCACTATGTAGTGGGAGCGCAGCCTTCTATTCCATTTTATAATATATCAACAGGCCTCTTGCATGCATCATTATATTTCCAGCTCATCTATTGCATGTTACTACTGGATTTTTGTCCTTTTTGTTGAGGTTCAATCCAAGTTTGTGTTGAAGTGGTGTACATTTTTTGGAGTTATTATGTCTAATATGATATCTAGCTTTATACATTTTTGCCAGCTCGACTATTTTCTAAAACTCGACGTACTCCTTCAAGTAATGTGCTCTTAAGTGTATCAGAATAGGTATTATAATTTCTTTGTGATGTTCCTCACACAAATGCTAGTTTTATTGCAGTTAGTATTGACTTGATGTGCATCAGATTTTCCAAACAATATCATATTGATTGTTTTCACTGTAAGGTAACATTATTGCTCATATTGAACATCATAGATTTGCTCTCAGTATCAGCCAATTGAAAGGTACAGTTGACATAATTAGGCCTATAATGGAAATTGGCTTATGTTTATCCATAGTGTATTGATTATTTCTCCCCTAGAAGAATGGATACTCCAAAGTTCATTTGAGAATTGGTGAATTTTGGCATTGCCATGTAAAGTGAAATATTTATATTTTTGGGAATATTTACACTCGGTCACTTCATATGTTTTTACTGATCGGATGGCAATCTGATCATGAAAAGACTCAGGGTAAATGCCCTCCAAGGTGGATTCAAGACTGATATAAATCCGATCACTCAAACCACCTCCAGAGGTAATTTAAAGCAATAGTTCACCCAAAAATGCTGCATATGAATGCACACAAAGTGTTCCTTTCTGTTGCCAATGGTGACTAGATTTTAAATATTTGTTGCAATTATTTATTTTGTCCAATTTGCAACCATTTTAGTCGCAGTCTGGAGCCCTGAATGGGCTTTCACTGAATACACTTCCTTAGATTCTATCATTTTCTATTTTTAGTGTTGCATTATAAGTGTTTTAATGTTTTTAAAGATACAACATACTCTGATTAAATGTTTCCTTTCGTCAGTGTGCTGGCAGCAGTGACTGGTTCAGTGGCAGCGGTGCCAACAGCTGTCATCCCATGAGCTTTCCTCTGGCCTGAGCTGTGTGCTTTGGGCTCCGGCCTGGTTCATCTGGATCTCTGTGCTTCGGCACTGCAGTCATGGATCACCCCAGAGAGAAGGAGGGTGAAAGGCCAGTGAGGAGCAGTAAAGTGGCCCAGGGGCGCAGCGGGCACTCGCGGCCCTCCAGCTCCTCCACGTCCTCTGGGGTCCTTATGGTGGGACCAAACTTCAGAGTTGGCAAGAAGATTGGCTGTGGCAACTTTGGAGAGCTGAAGCTTGGTAAGGAAAGCAACTAGTATTGTACTTACTCAAAAAGTCTCAATGGAGCAACCTGAGGTGAAGGTTCTTGCTCAGAGCTCTGAAGTTCGAGCATTTCTCTCGTATTTGTTACTAAATTTTTCTGCGTGCGAATGTGAAAAATTATTTGGAGGCACCGGTGGGAGTGACACCAGACACCTACTCATATGAACTAATGTAGTACCGTCAGAATAAGAAATCCATAATACATATAACATCATATGCAAAATACTTTAAAAGTACTTGTATACTAGTTATTTTTGCATTAAAATAGCTGTTTTCTCATGACTGTTTTCAATGAGAGCTCGCTCTCTCTTGCGTGCGCATGCATCCAGAGACCAAGAATGAGTGAAGCCACATAGGCATATACCACATAAAGATGGTTTAAGTTCCTTGCTTGTTTATATGTCAAAGTGATGGACAGTGTTTTTAATTATCTATCAACATTTAAAAATTTTCGGTAAATGGCGGATGGCTTAAAAATGTGGCGCTCAGCTGACTACCACCCCTGGAGTCGTGAGTTCGAATCTAGGGCGTGCTGAGTGACTCCAGCCAGGTCTCCTAAGCAACCAAATTGGCCCGGCTGCTAGGGAGGGTAGAGTCACATGGGGTAACCTACTCGTGATCGCTATAATGTGGTTCACTCTCGGTGGGGCGCGTGGTGAGTTGTGCGTGGATGCCGCGGAGAATAGCATGCAGCATCCACACGCGCTATGTCTCCGCGGTAATGCGCTCAACAAGCCATGTGGTAAGATGTGCGGATTGACAGTCTCAGACGCAGACGCAACTGAGATTCGTCCTCCGCCACCCGGATTGAGGCGAGTCACTACGCCACCATGAGGACCTAGAGCACATTGGGAATTCCAAATTGGGGAGAAACAAAAATGTGGCGCTCGTGCACGAGACGTTGAAGAAAACGCCTAGACGCGACGCAACTCTCAAGGACGGCCATCTAGCGCATGTTTACATAGGGAAACTATTAAAAAAATGGCATGAATGCAAAACAGACATCTTCAGTAAAGAATGTGATGTAGTTAATGTTTGCTTCAAAGAAAATATATTGTTAACAGTATCATTTTCATGATGAGTAACGTTACCAACATTTAACAACATATTATAAAATGCTTAAGATATAGTTAAAACCTTAACTACATTCAAATAGTTAAGAATGTCTTGAAAGTTGAATTTCATATATATTTGAATGTTAATAAACTTTTAATCTGTTAAGAATTATATACACCTAATGTTTAGGGATGCACCATATAGTATCGGCAGCCTATGTATTATTGGCCGATAACCGGGAAAATCAAAATATTATTATTGCGCCGAGAATGGAATTACCGCAGATATTTTTGCCGTTTAATTTGTTATGATTTATTTGCTGGCTGTAGAGAATATCTCACTGCCTGTGGCTTCTCTCCTTCAGGCAGGGATTTGGGCAGCCTCAAGCGACAGTGTGCGTGCATACAAACAGCATGTCTGTATGAGTGAAAGCCTTGATCATGTTGCTCTGTGAGGATTATTTTAACATCTCTGCACCTTGTTACGTTGTTTTGGGGCTGGTTTTAGTCATCTGCTGTAAATAACGACATGCCATTTCCCACATTTTGTTTGTTTCATGAGGCAATAAAAGAAAACGCGACAAAAACATGAATGTATGTTACTTGGGGGCAATCGTTTTCATGTATTCATGAAACATAAACAGAATGTGGGAAATAGCACATCGTTACTTACAGAACAGCATTGTGAATTAAACAAGTCCAAACACAACCTAACATGGTACATTTATCTTGATATAACTCTCAAAGAGTGACTTGAGATGGCTAAAAACACTTGTTTGAGAGAAACTAATGTGCTTGTTGTATTTTACGAGTTGAGGCTTTTCTAACATTATGACTCTTAACTATTCGATATGTATGATGTTAACTATTCCCATTATGATTGTTGTGTTCATATTTAAGTTATACAGTGGAACTGTCACAGGTGAGCACTGTAATAAGCATCTGTGAATGAGACGTGCATAAGCGCAATTCGCGCACATACATAACACACAAAACACCACTGCTCTCGCAGTCTTGTTGATATCGTAAATATTACAGCCATGCATACAGAGATTAGGGTTTGTATTATGTGTTTTGTTGTTTAATGTTCGTTACATGCTGTTTATGGCCTTATTTTGGTTTATGCATTATTGCAGCTGTTAGAAGTTTATTATTCTCTCTCTGTTAGCGAGTCGTTAGGATTACTGTAAACACTCATGTAAATGGAAACCATAAAATGTTATACAATGCAAGTGTATTGTCATTTATTTCTCATTTAAATTAGCATTCCTCTGTAATATAGGCACATTTGTGGTTCATGTTTCTTCCGCCAAACCTTAAATAGCAGCAAGTCCAAATTCCACGCTTTTAAATGACAATTGTTTTTGTTTTTTTCAAATGAGAAGCTTTTAATGAATTAGCTGGCAGTTCCAGGTTAAAGGATTAAAAATTAAAGCTTTTTATATATATATATATATATATATATATATATATATATATATATATATATATATACAGGTGCATCTCAATAAATTAGAATGTCGTGGAAAAGTTCATTTATTTCAGTAATTCAACTCAAACTGTGAAACTCGTGTATTAAATAAATTCAGTGCACACAGATTGAAGTAGTTTAAGTCTTTGGTTCTTTTAATTGTGATGATTTTGGCTCACATTTAACAAAAACCCACCAATTCACTATCTCAAAAAATTAGAATACATCATAAGACCAATAAAAAAACATTTTTAGTGAATTGTTGGCCTTCTGGAAAGTATGTTCATTTACTGTATATGTACTCAATACTTAGTAGGGGCTCCTTTTGCTTTAATTACTGCCTCAATTCGGCGTGGCATGGAGGTGATCAGTTTGTGGCACTGCTGAGGTGGTATGGAAGCCCAGGTTTCTTTGACAGTGGCCTTCAGCTCATCTGCATTTTTTGGTCTCTTGTTTCTCATTTTCCTCTTGACAATACCCCATAGATTCTCTATGGGGTTCAGGTCTGGTGAGTTTGCTGGCCAGTCAAGCACACCAACACCATGGTCATTTAACCAACTTTTGGTGCTTTTGGCAGTGTGGGCAGGTGCCAAATCCTGCTGGAAAATGAAATCAGCATCTTTAAAAAGCTGGTCAGCAGAAGGAAGCATGAAGTGCTCCAACATTTCTTGGTAAACGGGTGCAGTGACTTTGGTTTTCAAAAAACACAATGGACCAACACCAGCAGATGACATTGCACCCCAAATCATCACAGACTGTGGAAACTTAACACTGGGCTTCAAGCAACTTGGGCTATGAGCTTCTCCACCCTTCCTCCAGACTCTAGGACCTTGGTTTCCAAATGAAATACAAAACTTGCTCTCATCTGAAAAGAGGACTTTGGAACACTGGGCAACAGTCCAGTTCTTCTTCTCCTTAGCCCAGGTAAGACGCCTCTGACGTTGTCTGTGGTTCAGGAGTGGCTTAACAAGAGGAATACGACAACTGTAGCCAAATTCCTTGACACGTCTGTGTGTGTTTGATGCCTTGACCCCAGCCTCAGTCCATTCCTTGTGAAGTTCACCCAAATTCTTGAATCGATTTTGCTGGACAATCATAAGGCTGCGGTTCTCTCGGTTGGTTTTGCATCTTTTTCTTCCACACTTTTTCCTTCCACTCAACTTTCTGTTAACATGCTTGGATACAGCACTCTGTGAACAGCCAGCTTCTTTGGCAATGAATGTTTGTGGCTTACCCTCCTTGTGAAGGGTGTCAATGATTGTCTTCTGGACAACTGTCAGATCAGCAGTCTTCCCCATGATTGTGTAGCCTAGTGAACCAAACTGAGAGACCATTTTGAAGGCACAGGAAACCTTTGCAGGTGTTTTGAGTTGATTAGCTGATTGGCATGTCAAAATATTCTAATTTTTTGAGATAGTGAATTGGTGGGTTTTTGTTAAATGTGAGCCAAAATCATCACAATTAAAAGAACCAAAGACTTAAACTACTTCAGTCTGTGTGCATTGAATTTATTTAATACACGAGTTTCACAGTTTGAGTTGAATTACTGAAATAAATGAACTTTTCCACGACATTCTAATATATTGAGATGCACCTGTGTATATATATATATATATATATATAAAGTTATCAGTATTGGCCACAATGAGCTGTGAATTATCTGTATCAGCCCAGAAATTCCATAACGGTGCATCCCTACTAGAGCCAGCCCGATATATCCTTTTTACAGATTAATCGTTGCCGATAGTTACTTTTTAAAACTATCGGTTATCTGAAAAAATCTATGCAGATAGTTGCCGGTATTTTGTATTTAATTTTTTCCCCACACTTTTTTTTCTTTATCAACAAACCTCATCTGGTGAAATATATACATACAAAACCCTTCATCTGGTGAAAATATAGGCTATAAAAAGCTTCATTTTGTAAATACTTATATTATTATGCATATAGAGCATTGTAACAAAGCCAAGTCTCTGTCATTTCAAAATAAGAGTCCTGATGTATTTTGAACTTTATAGTTAAGTCCCACGTTATGCACCAAAACTTAATTTCTCTGGTTATTATTGGGATATGTGTTGCACAATAAACTGCTTTTGGATTTTATTCATTTTGGGCACTTTTAGCCTCAATGTCTGTGCCCTTCATAGTAAGGAAAGACTAAGACAATTTTTGTATTATTCTATAAATCAATAATTTAAAAAAAAATATCGGCCGATTAATCGGTTATTGGCTTTTTCCAGCACCTTAGTTATCGGTATCGGAAAAATCCACTTTCGGTCAACCTCTTATCCCTAGATGTTCATCTAATCATATGTTCATAAAGGTGCTCTGTCAGGACTGATGTTGTTTGTTGTTGCCTGTAATGTTAACTGAAAAGGTTTATCAGAGAAGGTGTCTAATGTCCTTTGTTTGTGCATATTTTTCTCTGTGCCCCTAAAAAATTTCACTTGGGGGCACATGCTCTCCAAAACAAAAATGTTAGCGTAGAGCCCTGAAGTAGTATAGTGGCGAAGAAGTTCTTGGCCCAGCCGTACCCCACATCCTGAACCATTTTTATGTATAACAACAAAATATTTGGTCATTTATGTTGTATATGGTGTACCTTTACTATAAGGAAGAAAAGTTCAAGTGATGCACTATACATATATCGGTGACCATATCGGTATTGACCAATATTAGCTTCTTTTTTCTTTTGTTTTTGTTGTTGTTGTAAATATTGTTATCAGTCTGATTATAGTCTGATGTTGGAAGCAGATAATATAAGTTATAGGTTATTTAAACAGTATATTTTTCTATGCCAGGTTTTAAAAGTTTCAAAAATGGTATAAAGGTTTTCTTCTGTATAGTTAATATTTTAAATGCCTGAATTCACTTGGCTATCATATCAATTATGGACTTCTGATCAATTGAAATGGGTTTTTCAGTGGCCAATGGCAGTATTTAAGAGAGTGGGGTGCTGGTGACCAATACAGACAGGACATAATACAATTTAATGATGGCAGAATTGTCGAACACTTAATTGACACAATATGTCCTCAAACCTTACTAATAATTATAAGAGAAATAGTTTATTATTCACTACCGAAGCGATTGGTAAATTTTGAAACTGGCTTTTTTGTTATTCAGGCAAGCGGACACAGTTACTGGCTGATACAAATGGATGGACAAATATGATTGGACAAACTCCAACATATCATTTGATCATCTATCAGCCAAAAATCCTATATGTGTGTATTCCCATTTCATGCTTTCTAGTTTCTGTTTCAGTGGGTCAAACTTCGTCTATTTTATTTGTTTTTCAGGAAAGAACCTCTATACCAATGAGTATGTTGCAATAAAGTTGGTAAGTACAGTTATATTTACTTCTCTCTACCTAAAGCGATATGTTTTCCAGGTGTGTCAGACAGGAGTTTTAAAAGTAGTCATGTCAACAGTTACCTTGTTTAGTCAACTAGACCATTCAACATCTTATTTGAAATGCTCATGTTACATATTTAGTTAGCTGGTTTGTTGTTGTACTGTATATTGTGGACTCTGAATAAACACAACAAAGAAATCTTTTTTTTTTTTTTGTCAAATAATCCTTTAGGAACCTGTGAAATCGAGGGCCCCACAGCTACATTTGGAGTACCGGTTCTACAAAACATTAGGCAGTGCTGGTAAGGATGACCAACAAACTAAACTGCTCTGTGTTATCCTATGTTCATTTTAATTTCTTTTAATTTCTTTTGATGTTTTTGTATTTTTTCATGCTGTCGGTGTGTTTGCTTGAGCACATTGTGCTGGTATGTGCCCTTTACCTTTAGCCTTGATCTTCATATCCAGGTGCATGAATGTGTTTATAACTGCGCTCAAGGCTTTGAGTTTACTGTATTTATTGGCTCAGGGCTTTGTGATAGGGATTTTCTGTCATTTTTTGTGCTTTGAAGCTCACAGTTGCTGAGCAGGTTTTCTGTGCATGTTTTCTTTGTATTGGGTTGAGGATTTTTCCCCTCTGGAATATCTGATGTGTTGAGTCATAACTTCAGTTTACTTTACTACATCAGTTTACTTTACCATAGAGCCTAGGAATGTATATAAAACCTAAATAAAATTGTGCACATAGGATCATAAATGAACGTTTTGGCTCACCTACCAATGGCTGGTAAATTGAGAGAACTTAATGGCTATTACAAATCTTTGACTGACCATGAACTTCTGGCATGGATTGCACTCCATATATTTTGTTTTATTTAATATATATATATATATATATATATATATATATATATATATATATATATATATACATATACATACATACATACATACATACACACACACACACACACACACACACACACACACACACACACACACACATATATATATATATATATATACACATACACATACACATATATATATATATATATATATATATATATATGTGCAAGGTGTGTATGTGTGTGTGTATATATATATATATATATATATATATATATATGTGTGTGTGTGTGTGTGTGTGTGTGTGTGTGTGTATATATATATATATATACAGGTGCATCTCAATAAATTAGAATGTCGTGGAAAAGTTCATTTATTTCAGTAATTCAACTCAAATTGTGAAACTCGTGTATTAAATAAATTCAGTGCACACAGACTGAAGTAGTTTAAGTCTTTGGTTCTTTTAATTGTGATGATTTTGGCTCACATTTAACAAAAACCCACCAATTCACTATCTCAAAAAATTAGAATACATCATAAGACCAATAAAAAAAACATTTTTAGTGAATTGTTGGCCTTCTGGAAAGTATGTTCATTTACTGTATATGTACTCAATACTTGGTAGGGGCTCCTTTTGCTTTAATTACTGCCTCAATTCGGCGTGGCATGGAGGTGATCAGTTTGTGGCACTGCTGAGGTGGTATGGAAGCCCAGGTTTCTTTGACAGTGGCCTTCAGCTCATCTGCATTTTTTGGTCTCTTGTTTCTCATTTTCCTCTTGACAATACCCCATAGATTCTCTATGGGGTTCAGGTCTGGTGAGTTTACTGGCCAGTCAAGCACACCAACACCATGGTCATTTAACCAACTTTTGGTGCTTTTGGCAGTGTGGGCAGGTGCCAAATCCTGCTGGAAAATGAAATCAGCATCTTTAAAAAGCTGGTCAGCAGAAGGAAGCATGAAGTGCTCCAAAATTTCTTGGTAAACGGGTGCAGTGACTTTGGTTTTCAAAAAACACAATGGACCAACACCAGCAGATGACATTGCACCCCAAATCATCACAGACTGTGGAAACTTAACACTGGACTTCAAGCAACTTGGGCTATGAGCTTCTCCACCCTTCCTCCAGACTCTAGGACCTTGGTTTCCAAATGAAATACAAAACTTGCTCTCATCTGAAAAGAGGACTTTGGACCACTGGGCAACAGTCCAGTTCTTCTTCTCCTTAGCCCAGGTAAGACGCCTCTGACGTTGTCTGTGGTTCAGGAGTGGCTTAACAAGAGGAATACGACAACTGTAGCCAAATTCCTTGATGCCTTGACCCCAGCCTCAGTCCATTCCTTGTGAAGTTCACCCAAATTCTTGAATCGATTTTGCTTGACAATCATAAGGCTGTGGTTCTCTCGGTTGGTTGTGCATCTTTTTCTTCCACACTTTTTCCTTCCACTCAACTTTCTGTTAACATGGCAATTTGGCAATGAATGTTTGTGGCTTACCCTCCTTGTGAAGGGTGTCAATGATTGTCTTCTGGACAACTTTCAGATCAGCAGTCTTCCCCATGATTGTGTAGCCTAGTGAACCAAACTGAGAGACCATTTTGAAGGCTCAGGAAACCTTTGCAGGTATTTTGAGTTGATTAGCTGATTGGCATGTCACCATATTCTAATTTTTTGAGATAGTGAATTGGTGGGTTTTTGTTAAATGTGAGCCAAAATCATCACAATTAAAAGAACCAAAGACTTAAACTACTTCAGTCTGTGTGCATTGAATTTATTTAATACACGAGTCTCACAATTTGAGTTGAATTACTGAAATAAATGAACTTTTCCACGACATTCTAATTTATTGAGATGCACCTGTATATACACACACACACACACATATATGTATATATATATATATGTGCAAGGTGTGTATGTGTGTGTATATATATATATATATATATATGTGTGTGTGTGTGTGTGTGTGTGTGTGTGTGTGTGTATATATATATATATATTTATACATACATATATATACATATATATATATATATATATAGGTATATATGTATGTATGTACACTGTTGAGCCAAAACATTATGAACACCTGCCTAATATACTGTTGGTCCTCCACGTACCGCCAAAACAGCACAGACCAGCTGAGGCATGGACTCTACAAGACCCCTGAAGTTGTCCTTTGGTATTTGGCACCAAGACATTAGCAGCAACTCCTTCAAATCCTGTAAGTTACGAGCTGGAGCCGCGGTGGATTGGACTTGTTGGTCCAGCACATCCCACAGATGCTTAAATCAGATTGAGAACTGGGGAATTTGGAGGCCAGGGCAACACCTTGAACCCTTCATGTTCCTGAACCATTCCCGAGTAATGTGTGCAGTGGACAGGGGTCATCATGGGCACTCTGACCAGTCTGCGGCTACGCAGCCCCGTACGCAGCAGGGTGCGATGCACAGTGTGTTGTGACCCATTCCTCCCGTAACCATCATTACATTTTCTGTGACTTGTGCCACAGTAGACCTTATGTTGGTTCGGACCGGATGGGATAGCCTTCCGTGCCCTCATGCATCGATGAGCCTTGATCGCCCAACACCCTGTTGCCGATTTGTGGTTTGGCCCTCCTCGGACCACTGTCGGTAGGTACTCACCACTGCTGACAGGGAGCACCTCACAAGCCTTGCCGTTTCAGTGATGCTCTGACCCAGTCGTCTGGCCAGAATAATTTGGCCCTTGTTAAAGTCACTCAGGTCTTTACTCGTGCCCATTTCTCCTGCATACAACACGTTGACAATGAGAACTGATTGTTTGCTTACCATCTAATCTACCCAAAATTTGACATGTGATCTTGTCAGGAGATGATTAATGTTATTCGCTTCACCTGTGAGTGGTCATAATGTTTTGACTCATCTGTGTGTATATATACAGTATATGTACAGTATATATAGATATGAGAGCTGTCAAAATTAATACATTACCGCATGCAATTCATTTCAAATGGTTGTGTTCATTTTTCTTAATCACGATTAATGCATTTACCAATTTTCACATTAGATTCTGACATTTTATTAGACTTTGCGATGTGTCCAGCAGGGTAACGTTTAATGTTACTTGAATTGGTGCTATTTTAATGCATTTCTATCTTTATACTCTGGAATGCTTTGTGTGTAAAATGTTTATAAATGTTTCCCTAAGTCTAAGTGGGAGGTAAACTAATTGAAATATCTAGTGCTTGTAGTTTGCCTTTTCGTTGCAAAGGGCATTTAATCTCTTAAACCCTCATCCTTCCCAATATAAATATTTGCTATCCACTTTGCTAAAGCAATCGTGAAGCCGCATTTACATGATTTGCCGCTTTGAACTACACATGGAAAGCGCTTGCAGAGAATGTTTTGTGTTGCTTTTGGCGCTGGCACTGTCCACATAATGATACTTCATCTGAATTGTCTGCAACGCGATGCCAGGGAAATGCTGGTGCTTCTCTCCAGCGGGTCATGTGAATGCGGCTTATCACAAATCCCATCTGGGTTTGTTTTGTACACAAAAATTACAGTTAAGAGGTCCTTTCTCAATCACTTTATCTTTGACATGGAATTGCTGTTGTGTGTGTTTTTGTGGTGTGTGCATCAGTGTTATCACCCCGGACACAGCAAACGGTTCCGCCCTATTCCAACCAGTATTCAGCAGTCTCAAAGAGCTGAATAAAAAATAAGAATCTAATGAGAAACTTGGTAAATGTTGTCGACAAAAATTGGGGTCTTGTTGTGGAATAAGTGAAGCCGGAGCTGACGCCCAGCTTAAGCAAAACTTGCGTGTCGAGCGTCTTTAAAGGAAACACTCCACCGTTACATCTTTAATGCAGTTCTATTAATGCGTTATAGCTTTATTAAAGTTAAAATAATAAGGAAACTGGCATTTCTCTGTGCGGTCAGCGCCTCTTCTATGACGCTCTAATTGGCAAAACGCAGCTTTAATTAATAAGAGAGAGTTTTTTTGTTTTTTTTGTGAGTTAAAGATGGATTGAAGTGAAAAAAGGTGAGAGAGGGAAGTCTTCACCTCATTATACACTGCAACAAAATACGTTTTTGATATGTTTTTGTTTTGGCTTGTTTTCCAGTATAAATATCTAAAACTCCTTTAAAACAATGTACATTTACTTTAGCAGTTATACAGCAGAAGATTTTTTTATTTAAAAAAAAAAAATTTTTTATCTGAGAATATTGAATATAATACTTTTTTAAAATATTTTTATTTTTAATATCTAATAATCCTTTAAAAAAAGATGCATTGACCTGAGAAGCAGCATATAAGATATTTAGACTTGCTTTTAGAGAACAGATCTTGAATATAAGTATATTTTGTCTTTACTGCACTCGCAGAAGTATAACCAAGTGAAAAAATACACTTATATACAAAATACACTTATATTTAAGATACAATCTCTTAAAGCAAGTGTTAATATCTTATATATTACTTCTCAAGTAAATGTATCTTGTTTTAAGGATTTTTAGATCATTTTAAATGGAAAAAAGGACAAATACACTTGATAAAAGGATTTTTTGTTGAGAAATATTTACTGAATTAAACATAAGTATTTTTCCCTTTAATTCTGTGAATGTCATTTAGAGATATTTTTAAAAGGTGATTTTGTCCACTTTATTGTTAGCAAGCACGTATTATACAACCTTTTAAGTCGAGACACAAGCTGAATAGTTGGTTTAGAGCTAATGATTAATCGTGGCAATAATTGCCCAAAATATTCGAATAATCATTCTAATAATCGTTAGATTAGTCGATTATCAAAATAATCGTTAGTTGCAGCCCTATACAGTATGTTCACAGATTCTATGGCATTTAAACATACTTTTATTAAATTTTTATACCTGTAAAAATGTGTCAAATTAACTCGCAAAAGAAAATTAACATTTTAACATATATATTTAAATTAATAAAATAAATGATGACTAACCAAATAAATATATTTATAATTATATTTTAATGTTTGTTTTAATGTACCATATACCATGATTAATTGTGATTGGACGATGTTTTTTTTTTTAACTATGACTTGACTATAAGATTTTGGCATGTATTGCACTCCATATATTTTACATTATTTCATTAAAATAAATTTTTGTCTTTGACAGAAAAGAATGAGTTATCTGTTTAATTTACTAATTAGCTTATAGAATGGAAGAGGCTTATTGTGTGGGAAAAAAGATGCAATGAAAGTCAATGGTGACAGTCTAACATTTTGCCTAACATTTAATTTGGTGTTCTGTGGAAGAAAGAAAATCATAGCAGTTTGGAACAACATGAGGTTGAGTAAATGATTACAGAATATAATTTTTGGGGGGTAAATTATCCCTTTAAGTTTTGTTGTACTGGCTGTTGTATGGTGATTTATGGTTGTTACAAGTGAGATATGCATTCCTGCTGTAATGGTTAAGGGATTTGTGTTGCCTTGGTGTGGCTGTAGAGTTTGATTGGTTTACGCTGCACTTTGATTCAGGAAGTGACAGCTCGGACGTCACAGAGCAGCACGATGATTGTGTTACCTTGGTGAAACAATGCAAATGCTCCGCTTAGTTTCAAGTTCATGATAGGGCAGGGGGCGTGGCCGATGACACTCTGCTCTTTAAGATTCATGTAGTCATTCATGAGTCAACATATCCAAACTGAGCTTATTAGCATACAATTTTTCTTAGCAATGAAGAGGAAAAGGGAGGGACAGGTCTGTAAAAGCTGCAATTTCTCATAGCAGCTGTCAGCAAGATGGTGCCTCATGTCATGTATAGCCAGTTCCTCATGTTTGTATTTAATAGATAGCTATGCTAGATAGACATATTTCATTATCACCTAAGGGTAAATTCAGAGTGATTCATTGATTTGGATGTCATACTTTTTACAGTGGCCATGATAACAAGCACCGTTTCTGTGAGTGTCCCTTAGAGCTCTATAATGCAAGCTGACACAGATTTTGGGCCATATAAAAGCGGTCACCCGATATTGTTTTTCAATAGGTAATGCCTAAGCCACTTTCTAGCATGGAGGCCTATGGCTAATACAATGAAAATATGTACACAAAAATTAAACGGTTACTCTATATTTACTTATAATTCACTCAATATAATTAATAATAATTAATAATTTTCTTTATTTATCACACATTATACATTTGCACATATACAGTGAAATTCTTCTTTTTCCACATATCCCAGCTAGGCTGGGGTCAGAGTGCAGGGTCAGCCATGATACAGCGCCCCTGGAGCAGATAGGGTCAAGGGCCTTGCTCAAGGGCCCAACAGTGGCATCTTGGTGGTGCTGGGACTTGAACCCCTGACCTTCTGATCAGTAACCCAGAGCCTTGACCGCTCAGCCACCAAAACAACATGTGCACACTGAAGTCCAGATTTTGGTTAATCGACCAGCAGGCATGGTCATCGGCAGAGGCGATAATATCAAAACGGACAAATATTGGCCAAATAATCAGCTTGACCGATATATCGGTCTATCACTACCAAATGGCATAATGTCCTCAAAAATAACTAATTTGTGGGGCCTGGGTAGCTCAGTGGTAAAATACGCTGGCTACCACCCCTGGAGTTCGCTAGTTCGAATCCCAGGGCGTGCTGAGTGACTCCAGCCAGGTCTCCTAAGCAACCAAAATTGGCCCGGTTGCTAGGGAGGGTAGAGTCACATGGAGTAACCTCCTCGTGGTCGCTGTAATGTGGTTTGTTCTCGGTGGGGCGCATGGTGAATTGAGCGCGGATGCCGCGGTGGATGGCGTGAAGCCTCCACATGCGCTATGTCTCCGTGGCAACGCGCTCAACAAGCCACGTGATAAGATGCCCGGGTTGACTGTCTCAGACGCGGAGGCAACTGGGATTCGTCCTCCGCCACCCGGACTGAGGCAAAATCACTATGCGACCACCAGGACTTAGAGCGCATTGGGAATTGGGCATCCCAAATTGGGAGAAAAAGGGGGAAAATCTCCCCCTCCCCCCAAAAAAAAAAACTAATTTGAACTTGGGATGCACAATATATCAGTGACCATTTTGGCATTGGCTAATATTAGTGTTTTTAGTGTTGTTATAGTAATATTATTATTTATTTTTATTTGTTATTTTTTATTGGTATCGGTCTGATTCGAACAATCACATTTAGCTGCCTGATTTTGCTTGAATTGTGAAATTCTAGATTGGAGCCCTAGTGTGAACAAAAAAGCAAGCAAAGCAGTAATGGACTTCACACATCCACATGTACTTTTGCATCTGTCTGGGCAGTTCTATAATTATTGTTTCTGTTAATGTGCTAGTTGGACGTCTTTGATCGTTGGGACTAGGGATGGGCATTTTAGTCATTTTGTCTACTTGAGTACTTGAAGTGATTACTCACTTGACCGGAGATGTGTAACTATTTTTAATATGCCTCATTAAGCTGTCACACGCCTGATGTGTACATGCTTCTCTAGAGTGTTCTCTGCCCTGGAATGAAAGTCACAGTGTGCTGTGTTGGAGCTTGATGCTTTGATGACTCAGACCGTAAGGTACCGCCAAAAATCATGACATAATCAAAGCACAGAAATGCACCAGACTTGAGCACTAGAGTCACAGATGTATTTAGGACCAAGGAGGTTTGGCTTATATGTGTGGCTGCATATATTAACAAAAAATGCATTACATACAGACATGAATATGTTACATATAGACATAATGTAGTACATATAGATATGTTACATGCATAATAGATATCCGATAATAAAGGATAACATAATGTCTCACGCAACATAATGACCTTATGCAAACATACACAAAAAGACAGTAAACCATGAAATAAGCATTATAGGTTTGCATAGCATGTAACTTTAAAATTTATTATACCAATGAAATGTCATGTGCAGGCAGATAAGATCCGTTTTTAAATGGATCAGGATCATAGAATGAAAAACTATCTATAAGAATTGTGTGAAGACGGTTATACACGGATGTGGTTACCGTGAGTTCCCTATTCATTTTGGGATAGGGAGAGAGGCGGCAGGGGGGCTAAATGAAGACACCTCTGCTTGTCAAGCTTGTTCACGAGTATTAAATCGCATTTTCATGTAGGACTGTTTGCGGCACACACAGCGAAAGATAAAAATGTTTTATATTTATGACTCCAGCCAGGTCTCCTAAGCAACTAAATTGGCCCGGTTGCTAGGGAGGGTAGAGTCACATGGGGTAACCTCCTCGTGGTCGCTATAATGTGGTTAGTTCTCGGTGGGGCGCGTGGTGAGTTGAGCGTGGTTGCCGCGGTGGATGGCGTGAAGCCTCCACACTCACTATATCTCCGTGGCAACGCGCTCAACAAGCCACGTGATAAGATGCACGGGTTGATGGTCTCAGAAGCGGAGGCAACTGAGATTCATCCTCCACCTCCCGGATTGAGGCGAATCACTACGCCACCACGAGGACTTAGGGCGCACTGGGAATTGGGCATTCCAAATTGGGTGAAAAAGAAAAAAAAAATTTTTTTTATATTTTCATGGCTGCCGTTTGTCTTTGACCAATCACAGGTGACCATAATCAACTGGTTAGTCCACTTCATAACAGTTGGAAATCGCTCCCCATTCCCTGTTGCATTCACTATAAAAAGAATGCATGAATGAGTGAGTGTTTTCATTCACAATCATTGTCTACCCACTGATCAGATTTATTTAAGCTAAGTTCTATTCGTGATTAAACTATTTTATGGAGAAATAACAGATTTTATGGAGATACAAAAGCAATATTAACATAATATATTGTAATTGGGGAAGAAGGCAACAATAATAAATTTACTTTGGTCAAATGGATGCAAACAGTTTTAAATAGAGCCGAACTCTGCAGCATCCATCTATCCATCCATTTTTATCTTATGTAGGTTCGCGTTGTGAACTCGGCAGCATAAACTTTCTTTATTTCAAAGTGCACTTTCTTTCCCTTCGATCTGGCGAAGTACTTCCAAGTAATCGAGTACTCTCGCTGTTTTTGAAGCATCTTGTGCATGACTGCTTCATTTGTAAGACCCCGTGTCAAGTTGAAAGGTCATCAACTTTTAAAAACATCTCTCGAGACGCCTGCATTCTGTTCCATTGTTGTACTAATTCTAGCTCTTTTTTTAACACTAAAGCATTCTCTCTGAACACGTTCTTGCATCCGTCCGCACTGTTTTTCAATTGCTTTCCTATGTAAACATGCACTAAATGGATGACTTTGACTGTTGCGTCGCATCCAGCTATTTTTTCAGTGTCTTGTGGAGGAGCGGCAAATTTTTTAGGGACCAAATCAGGTAAAAAAGAACTTCTCAAAACATCTTCATTCTTTTCCATTCGTTGTGCTGCGTCTATTTTTTTTATCGCAAGAACTCATTTTGTCTGAACGGCCAATAACAAATCACAATGTTATCTGCCATAACATAAATAATTCTTTGCTTACTGTTTGTATTGATTTTGCTACGATTACGCCTCTCATCTACACTAGAGCGGCGTTTTCCTCCACCGAAAACAGGGCATTTAAAAAACACACTCCATTACTGCATACTTTGAAAAATGATGATGTTAGGAAACTGAAAACAGATTAGTGTGGATGTGGCTAATTGAAGCAGATCTCAAAGTTGTGTTTTTGTATGAGGTCAGATGAGGTTTGTATTAAGTGAGGATGAGGATGTAAATCAGGGGCATGTATGACGCCAGAGAAGACAGGAAAAGGGTGGCAGCAGCATCTGAGCAGCAGGTAATCAATAATTCAATACATAGCATTGCTAGTGTGTGCACGACCCTGTCTACAGGAGATGTCTTTGTAAACCAGTTTTGTGTTTATAAAAAGGGAAATCTGTGTAGATGTGTGCAAAGTCTGCGCTGATGTCACAGGCTATTCCAGAACTGCCTGATTGGAATATTCTAGTGTGTAGTCTACTTGTGCTTTATCTGGGGCCTGTATGTAGGCTGCATTGGTCTGTAGATGTCCTACAGAAGTCTCTGTGATGAATTAGCACTTTGGAAAAGGTGGCACTCTGACCATGAGAGTTTCCAGGATGTTCACTTAGCACTGTTATTGCACGATGTCTGAAAAGCAGTCGCTGATTAAACTGCCTGGCAGACGAGCTTGTGTAACTCTACACCGGTGACTTTGTCAGCTCTTTGAGAACCACACTGGAGTAATACTGAATCAGCAGGGTCCCACATAAACTATCAAGTCCTGACCCCTCACCAAAGGCTTAGGGGATACAGTATGTAGACCTTGATTTACTCAGAGATACGACTAGCCTGAAATCGTGAGGTTTTGCTTCCCCTTTCGTCTTCTTCCGTGCAACCCGACCCCAGAGGTCTACCCTTCCCCAGGCATGACTGCTAGATACTTCCATGATTTTATTCAATTTCGGTTGAGGAAGTCACGGATGCAATATCAAAACAATTTCCGATGCATCAAGATTTTTCATGGCATAAGGGCGCAAACCTTTTGACATAGATTAGGGCTGCACAATTAACCAAATAAATACCAAACTAATCATAAGTGTCAATTACAGCTTTCCATTTAAGTCTAATCCCATTGTGTCATGTTTTTTTTTGTTTTTTTTGCTGCAGTTTTGTAACCAATCACAGACATGTCCGTTGCTCTCTTAAAAATTCCAATGTTGCAATTTGATTTTGCATGTTACATATTAGTGTCTTATTTCTATTTGCAGGGTTTATACTGTCATGGAAAACCTGGAAATATAGGGAATTTCCAGGCCAGGAACAGTCATGTAAATTAATAAAATCTTAAAGTTGTGGAAATTTCAGTAACACTTTACGAGAAGGTTGTATTTTTGTTAATATTAGTTCATGTAATAGTTAACATGAAATAATAATGAACAATACTTTTACAACATTTATTAATTTTGAGTAATGTGAGCGCTAAATGAGACTTATTTTATTTATGTATTTATTTCTTTATTTTGATAATGTCCTTTAAGTTACAGTTGTACAGTATTGATATCGTCAAGTACCGAAAAGTAGGAAGTTGTAAGGAAGTGGTCTTCTGTAGCAAATTTGTAAATTTATTGCAAAGTTGTCTGAACAATTCATAAATTTGCACTGAATGATTAGTTAGAGAAATTTTCAGAATAACGATTATCCAGAAATCGCTCTGAACAAACGGTTTGTCTGCAAATAGCTCTTAATTAACAGTTTGTCCACAAATGCTCTGAACGAATGACTAGTCTGCAGATTGCTCTTCGCGAACGACCAGTCCGCAGGCCGCTCTGCGCGAACGACCAGTCCGCAGGCCGCTCTGCGCGAACGACCAGTCCGCAGGCCGCTCTGCGCGAACGACCAGTCCGCAGGCCGCTCTTCGCGAACGACCAGTCCGCAGGCCGCTCTGCGCGAACGACCAGTCCGCAGGCCACTCTGCGCGAACGACCAGTCCGCAGGCCCGCTCTGCGTGAATGTTTCTTTTATTGAAATGTCTTAAAGCATGTAAAATGCCATGCTGGGACATCTTGGTACACATAACATGATGACATAAAAGAACCGCTGACGTGTTTAGTTGATCCAGTGCATTGAAATGAACCATTCGAACTGATTTGCAGAAAGGAGTCGGACATCCCAACGTTAGAATATCTGAACATGGAGACTGCTTTCCTGAAGGACGACACATGGACATGCCCAGATATGTTTCTGCGAGAAGTCCGCTTTTAGTATCATTCAGCTTGATATCATGCTGTGATGTCACTGCCCTTTCAGCTCATTTGTATATGCTTAAAGGACGTGACATGCATAAGCCCTGTTTTCTTCTAGACTAAACAACTTTTTAGAAGGTCTGTGATATTAAAGAAGCTGTTGCAGAAATTGCACCATCAGACTGAACAATAGACAATATATTATATGACTGATGAGAGGGTGTTAGTGATGATTACTCATCTTCATGCACCACACCAAAGTGATGGTGTGATCAGTGCATGCTCTCTCTCTCTCTCTCTCTCTCTCTCTCTTATGCCTGGGCATGCGGCTCTCATCAATGAGCAGAGGAGTGACATCACTGGTCCAGAGATCAGGGTCCATCCCATCTGCTCAGATTAGCATGTTATGATTACGCACACAAGTCTCATATTCAAACTCCATTTGTAATGCTCTTATGGAGATACAATCAATGTCAGGTCTTTAGATATACCACATGCATATTTTAAATAACATCTCATGTTTAGTAGGGCTGGGTGATATATTGATTATTTACAATACATTACATTTTGGTGGTGCTTTACAATAAAACATCATTGTGAATGTCGTAATAATTTTAATGCTTTTTATTTGGACCTCAGATTTCTTTAAGATGGACCAAAAATACTGAGAGTTTGGAAGTTTGATTAATTTCCACAAGTAATTGTTTCAAACTGTTTGTTTCAGTGACTAGGTTTACATGGACACCAGAAAGCGGCTTATTGCGAGAAAGTTGTTCCCGTTTACGTGCACTGTATAAGCGGCGTACTCTTTACTTTTTCGCATATACATTAGGCTTGGTCAGTAAGCAGCTTTCTCCACAGCAACGTCATTTTCCCATGACGCTTGTGTAAATAACTGGGTATAGTTTACCGTGTATGTGCTTTTCCCACTGTACTCCCAGAAATGTTGAATTATTTCCACTGTGTTGACTTTTGTTGGGCTTCATTCTATGACGTTTGTTATCCGGACTGTTCATGCATATGCGCACACTTCATAAACCTGTAAGAACGGCGCTTATGCATTTACATGATCATATAAGCCGCGTTCTCCGGTAGAACCTAGATGCGTTAAACCGTTTTCTCTTAATCCCTTAAACGGCGTAAGGAAATCGGCATTCTCTTTTACAACTCTGGTTTTCGTAAGTGCATGAAAATGTGTTCACTGAGTCGGTTCATAACACTGATTCAAAGATTTGTTTGCTTCGTCACTCAAAAATGGGTCACACTTAAAGGAATGCTCCGGGTTCAATACAAGTTAAGCTAAATCTACAGCATTTGTGGCATAATGTTGAATACAACAAAAATTAGTTTTGACTCGTTCATCCTTTTCTTTAAAAGAAAGTGAATGGGGACAATGAAAGTGAATGTGGCAATGTTTGGAGGGTTTAATCACAGAAATGTGAAGCTAATAATTTTATAAAATCACACGTTAATTCTTTTGTTAAAATGTGTGTTTTATTTGAGCTGCAAAGTTCTTTAAATCGTCATGGAAACGAAGTTGTAAAATTGGCAATAACTTTACATGGAAAAGATTTGATTCACTAAAATCACATTTACACTCATATCCTTTGTGTCTTGTGGTTATACTTTTGAAGTGAGTATTTTAATGTTAAAAAATTGGCCCCCATTCACTTCACTGTAAGTGCTTCACTGTAACCTCGATATTTTGTATTTTATTTATTTATTTTTTTATAAAGAAAATGAGGAACGAGTCAAAATTCATTTTTGTGGTAATCAGCATTATGCCACAAGTTCTTTCGATTGAGCTTAACTTGTATTGAACCTGGAACATTCATTTAACAATAAAGTTTATTTGTTTACATTGTTATATGAATTAGGTATCATGAACTAAAAATGTATAGTCTTTGTTAATGTTAATTCATAAAAAGCAATTGATCATATTAGTTCATGTATATCTTTTATTTGCTATTTTAATTTGATGCAAAACCTTGTGGAATTTAAAATAATTTTGTTGAACATCTACAGGACAAACAATAAAGTACCTTATTATGTATTTATTAATGTTAACATACAACTTTTTATTTAAAAAATGTATTAGCATATTTGGAAATGAACATTAAACGAGATTAATCAGTGCTGAAAAGGTATTGTTCATTGTTAGTTCATGTTAACTAATGTTAATGAATACAACCAGAGAGTCTTTAGCAGAGACGGGCCACTTGTATTAAAATCAGTGGGAGAAATTGGAATGCCCAACAGTGAACGGATGTAGAAAGGAAGTCCCGCCTTACAGGTAAAAAAGCCAATCACCTTTTAGATACAGATATCGCCTGTCAATCAATTTGAGAACGCGCATGCACAATCTATACAAGCCAGGAAAATTGTGTATTTTCGTGTAATCTGAGGTAAAGCAGCACAATTTATGATACCAGTGTTGTCAGAGTTTACTGCTGATTTTAAATATGTTCTTTGATCGTAATCTAGACCAACCGTTTTGGAAATTTCGGTCTTTCCCCATTCAAGTAAATAGGAGCTGCAATTTCATGACTGGAAATAGCTTCACGGGAGCGTTCCAAAGATGGCCGACAGTGGACTGAGTTTCTAGAAAAACTTTGATACAACCATGTTGTAAATTGTTACCCAAATATGTTTACAGAAGTCCCAACATGGAATTTTTCATGCTTTTAAATGTTTTGTTATATATATATATAATAAAAAAGAACATTTTAAACTATCTTGGCAACAATGTCTGTAAGTTATGGTTCCTCTGATTTAAAAAAGAACACCATTTTAGTGGAAATACTATCCCTAAATTTAAGGGATGGAATAGTTTATAGACTGATTGTTGCAGACTTTCAATACAGTGTCTCTGAATGGTTATTATTTGCTGTATATGATGTCAACCGATTACACAAACTGATTTATACGTAATGATTTGTTTGCAGTAGAGATCATCCCTTTTAATCAGATCCTCTCAGGTACAAAAGAGAGAGAGAAATCTTTCATGTGGGTACACATTCACAGACATCACAGCAGTTTAGGTCATGTACAGCGAATGGACTGACAGACAGGAAAAACACATCACAGTAAAGATTGCTGTCTCACAGTGTTTTATGTTGGTGTGTTTTCAAACCAGAGACTCATGGTATTTCATAACTTGGATTTAGATGGATTGAGATGGATGGGTTGTGTTTGTGGCGCCACTTTGTTTTTGACACCACCCCCGTCTTCTTACCATGCCAGGGTTGGCCGAAGGGAGCTGACAGGAAGCCAGAGTTCTGGCGAGGCGTATTCCACACACAGGCAGATAAAACGGGAAGATAAAACGGCTACCCAGAACCCATACTGCCCCCATCTGCCAGTGTGACAGTGCTCGTTTCCCTGCAACCCAATAACTGGTCGGACCTTATCGTCCAATTTTTGTTGTTGTTTCAATGATGCTGTGGTGAATGTTTGTGCTGGAGTGCTCGAAGTAAAGTGGGCAATTTGTTAATCACGCTGCCCTAACCGCTGCATGCATGTGCGTGTGTGTTGTGTAGGAGTGGTACTGTTGAGGGCAGGATGTTCTAAAGGGAGGTAGAGCTCCACTGTCTCCGCATCCTCGAGCGCAGCTTTGTGAATGACATAACACCACCCCTGGTGCTTATGTAATACACATCCATCCTCTCAGGCTTTCTTTCTCTTTCTAGTCTCTCTATTTTGTCCCCTGGCAAGATTGAGGCTCATGTAACACTAAAGGTTTTGTGAACTTAAACACTTGTATCATCAGCGAGCTCAGTCCACTTAAATACACAATGAATTTGTTTCACTGACATGTTGCAGTGCATGACTTTTAACAGTGACCTGGTATCCTTTACAAAAAAGAGCTGTGGGGATACAATATTATAGATCATTTCAAGGACATAAACAATAACAAAGGAATTAGAACGCTACTGCGCATGTCTGACCCTGAAGCATTTCCGGTAGCAGCAACCTAGAACTGTCATAATAAAATGACTAGCACGTCCTTTTAGAGTCTAGCTAAAACAGAATAAATCAGATATTTGCAAAAACTGAAAATAAACAATGGGGTGTCATTAGCGGACACTTAGCTTTTAAATAAGACTCTGAGTCATCAAATGTTCTCAAGTACATCAAAAGTTTACCTGAAGTGAGTTATCTAGACGTGTTGATACTGAGCGTGTCTACGAGAATTGTATCTTAGCTCACAATTATTTCCTCAGCGTGGAGATCAGGAATATTGGATTGCTCCTGTTATAATCAATGAAGCCGTTCATTAAAGCTGTCTATGTGACCTGTTGAAGGTAAGGATTTATTTTGTAATGATATACTTTTCTTGTCTCCTTTCTTCTGGATAAAAGCGTCTGCTAAATGACAGTGTAAGTAAATTACTTGCGCAGCTTCATTCATTATAATGAGAGTGATAGTCACTTTTAGAGCTCTACCTCTCAAACTTACAGTTAGTTGGCATACATTTTGTTCACCTACCAGAGATAAGATAAGATGTATGCTACAGTTGTTATTACTGCATGTATCCATCCAGCCGTCTCATTTCACTGAAGCGTTGCGTCCATTTTTCGTTGCCTTTTTGGAGATCTAAACACTTTAATTTCTGTTAGTTCCAGGCATCCAGGGAGCATCAAGCCACCGAACAACATGGTCCATATTTTAATAATGGTTATCGTGTTAGCGTTGGTAACATTAATCGTGTTAAAGTAACTATGATTGAAGCGCCTCCTGCTGTGTTCCAGTCAGAAGTTATCCTTATGCCCTATTCCCTTAGAAGATTTTACCATCCACTGTGAGAGCTTTAAAATGCTAAAAGGTGTGGGGCTCAAAAATAAGGGTAATTTAGAACTCAATTTTTAATGGAAATTCAGTTTGAAGTGACCATACAGCATGACTATCATGATTGTTCTCCCTTCAAAGTGCCCTTCGGAGGGTGATTTATCCCCATTTGGAACGCAGTCTGAGTTTGCATCTAACAGGAAATGTTCAAGGAACAAAAAGATGTCACTTCCTTGAACCGTCTTGAAATGGTCTGTACAGGGTTGGGATCTAATGACATTTTGTGGTATTTATTTACCAAGGCAAGAATCAATAACCCAATGTTCAAACCTTTAACTCTAAGTATTAAACTTTAGCACATAACTCATGCTGCACCGTTTGTGCCATGTCCCCTTGACTTGCATTAAAAGAGGTACCCGAGCCATTTGTAGGGACCAGAATATCATAGAGACTTTAGGGTGGGCCCTTTTGACTTGGTGAGCAAGTGAGCAACTACCTAGAACACCCTTTCAACCATAAACCTTATTCATACTGGGCTCTTATCCCAGGATATTATGCATTCAGGATGCACATAAGCAGTTTTGTGCCATTCTTTGTTGGAGCCTTTCTTATTTCTTACTTTAATATACATTTTTATCCTTTTTTTTTTTTTTTTTTCATTTTTTAAATTTGTATCCCCTTTTCTCCCAATTTGGAATGCCCAATTCCCACTACTTAGTAGGTCCTCATGGTGGCGCGGTTACTCGCCTCAATCCGGGTGGTGGAGGACAAGTCTCAATTGCCTCCGCTTCTAAAACAGTCAATCCTCACATCTTATCATGTGGCTCGTTGTGCATGACACCACGGAGACTCCACATGTGGAGGCTCATGCTTCTCTCCACGATCCTCGCACAGCTCACCACGCGCCCCATTGAGAGCGAGAACCACTAATCGCGACCACAAGGAGGTTACCCCATGTGACTCTACCCTCCCTAGCAACCGGGCTAATTTGGTTGCTTAGGAGACCTGGCTGGAGTCTCTCAGCACACCCTGGATTCGAACTCGCGACTCCAGGGGTGGTAGTCAGCGTCAATACTTGCTGAGCTACCCAGGCCCCATACATTTTTATCCTTAACACCGACTAGTCAACTAGTTGTTCAAACACGCGACTGACTATACAATTACAGGTATAAAAAAAAAAATTGAAGTTTTGCATATCCCTAGTTTGATGACACAAAGTACTTCAAAGAATACCATGTTATTGCCATGTCATCAGTCCAGAAAACAATGGTTATACCATGGTACTTGTTTTTGTTAGGTGTTGACAGTCTTCCACTATCATCAATACAGACCCTCACTGTGATGTCCTTTAGAAAATACTTCCTTATGAGCAGCTAATGTTTAACCGCTTGTCATAATTTCCCATCATGCTGGCAGAACCCAACCACATCAAAAGGTCACACTCTCTTCTCTTCCTCAAGAAACTCTAGTACACTTCTCTTTTGTCTGTGGTTAATGTGTAGCTTTATAGTGTTGAACTCTGATATACCTCTGGACAGCGTTGATATCAGGACTTGACTCCCTGATTCTGGCTGGGAATCAGCTTGGCAACTGAGCAACCACTCAGGCATGATAAACCTCACTGAGACTCAGACTCACTGGACGTGCCCACTCATTGTCTTTGATTCTCTGGCTGAAATGGGGTTTGTGTGAGTGGTTAAATGTGCAGTGTGGCAGAAGCGAGACGTATCGGTGCAGGCTGGTGTATATGAACTAGAGGCAGCGAATCACATGGTTTCTCCTCTCCAGTCAGAGATCAGTGTTTGAGCATGTGTAGGTGGCCCCACTGTCAAACAGACTTTCTGGCAGATGGCACTTTGTTGGCGCAATGAGGACTCAAGTGGAACTGACTGGGAAAACTAAACTTTAGCAGTGTCCTTCATGCCTAGACCCACATCAAACAGAGAAGGTATTAAGCTCAACATAGTTGTAGCTGATTCGTTATAAGGGTGTCAAAAGAGGATTGTTTCAAGTTTAAAATCAAGTGGGAATTTTGGGATATCGCATAAAAAATGCTGGATGAAAACACCAAAATGCACATATAAAAAAAAAGGTGGATGCATGTTTTATTCCACTAGAACTAGGGATGGGCATTTTTGAGTAAATCTGTAGCCAAGTACCTTAACCTACAAAAAACAGAGTAATCGATTACTAGAAAATTAAAATGGCAGTTAAAATATCAAGTATGAAACGTACATGGAATTTATATTTTGTTTTATTCACAAACGTTACCAAGAATGGTTTTAAAATGATCTACAACAAGTTATAGTTTTCTTTTGGGGGAAAAAATTAATTGGACAATATGGGACATTACAGGAAATTACCGGAAAATTCAGCGTTGCCCATGGCATGCAAATGCACAAAGAAATAGGAAAATAAATTTGCGATATTTGAGTATTGTTTTTAATAGTCGACTAGCTGGTGCAGAAAGAGTGCTCAATTAGTCGATTACTCATGGACATCCCTAATAAGAACAAATGCACAAAATGGAAGTTATAACAGTTTTCATATATTCATTATATTCATACATGCATTACTAAATGAACATTGTGTCCTTTAATTCCCACTCACATGTTCGAGCCGCATCTAGCAGTGGAGTGCCGACAGAAAGCTTGTGAAAGTGCTAATCACTAGAGATAGAAAAAGACCAACCACCGAATTCGTGTTATGTGAAGTCTGAACACAAGATGAGTCATGCGCAGGCCAACAGTGCGTTCTATTCTCAGGGGTGTTACAACAACACACAATAAGCCGTGTAGGCTCAGCCTAAAACTACCCACATCATCCTCCGTAGAGGCACACAGTTTAGAGATGTATGCTTTGACATAAACATATATATTGCATTTTGTGGAAGATTTTTTTTAGAAGAATTGTCCATATTATCTGCTGATTTTAACGATAGCATTACGATAATTCTGGTTTCTTGTCTTCTAGCTTAATTTACGAGTGATCACAGCATTCAGTGATGTGAGGCAAAGTGCTAAGCCAATATTTAATTTACATACTTGGTCAATTTCGTCCTCACAGTGCTGCCATCTAGTGTCTGGGTGAACATATTGCTTTAATGATCAACTTGGGATCAGCATGGTGGTATTCTTTGAAGTACCTTGAAGTTCCATGTAAATACCATGGTATATCAGGGCTCAACAATAAGGATCGTCCACTGGCCTGAATATATTTATAATATGAAATTACGAGATTGTCTTGTGTTAGTCCTGGAAGTATCAGTAAAAATGCAAAAAAAAATCATAATTTTTCTGCAAATGTGTTTTTATACATTTTTAGCTGTCATAGAGTATTATTGCTGAAAACCCAATACTTTTTGTACCATTTTTGTCAAATATATTTAGTTAAATTATAATAATATACTAACATTTTCAAAGAAGGAAAACCCTTATAATCATTCAGTACAATGATATATTGCAACGTACCATGGTATTACCATCTGATACAATCACTCCACCATGGTACAGTACTTTTTCGAATGGGTCTTGTGACAGAATTTGTAAAACTAATTTGATAAAGTATTTTGATTCAATTTCACTGAGAGCGGAAGCATTAGGTCATTAAAGAGTTTAAACAATTTACATGCCTCGTGTAATTAATAAAGTTTTGTGTCTTTCTCTCAATCTCTCTCTTTTAGTTGAAGGTCTGCCTCAGGTCTATTATTTTGGGCCCTGTGGGAAATACAATGCCATGGTTCTGGAGCTGCTGGGCCCCAGTCTTGAAGATCTCTTTGACTTGTGTGACAGAACATTCTCCCTCAAGACCGTCCTGATGATCGCCATTCAGCTGGTGAGTGCATGGACTACTTTTTTAAAGGGGTCATATCCTACCTTTTTAATAATTATATGAGTTTTTTTTTTCCCTGAGGTTTACTTTTATTTAAATTGTTTGATACCGCTGGATTGGATCTGTTGAACACATGACAGGCCAACATTTTATGAAAGAGAGCCACAATAAAAGATGAATAGAAAATACAAAAGATACAAAAAATAACTAAATATGATAACATGATGATTGATATGAAAACGGTTCTTTTTTACTTTTGCAGTTCAAAACAACAGAACTCACATTTTATATGTATGTACTGAAAATGAGAAAACATTACAAATTAATACTATGCATATGTTGGGCAATTCCACGGAAGTGTCAACCACATCATGGAAAAATAAAAAGCTTTAACCAAAGACCTTTGTATAGTGTTATTATGGATAATGCCATTTAGACCGCTAGAGGGCGCTGCATGCTTACACATCGCTGACTGAATCACTGAATGCAGGCTATATTTTAAAATGCGACATTTTATGGTATAGTAATTGTGCAAGGCCATAATTTCAATTTCAATCTTAATTCAATCAGTCGTGCAGAATGAATGGATATCATTCCGAAGTCTCAAAAGTCAAAGTCTGCTGGTTTCAAAATGTTTTAGATAGTTTTCCTCATCATGTAGCCTATAGGTAAGTGCTGCTTTTACAACTGACATGTCTGTAACGCTGTTTCTTCCTCATTAAAGCTGCACTATGTTAGATTTTTTTTTTGGTTAAAAATGAACACATTGCCATTATTGATGGAGTACATCAACAATCAGTGTTCAAAACAATGTCCTTACCTTACCCCGATTCACTATGTTTTGCGTAGTGTATTTCGGGTTCGATTTGGCGCAAAATCGCTGGCTTATGACTTACATCCTTGCGTCATTACGTCATGTCTGCACACACAGGAAAGATGTGTCGCTGTCTCATGTTCCGGCTGGAGAAACTAACTATGCTGTTCAGCTCAGTTCAGTAACTCTCAGGACAGCATCGTTGCAGTCTAGATGGATATTTATCTGTTATGCGTTTGGCAAAGTTGTTTACCTGCTATAATGCTTGGATATGTTTTCTGGTAGGGTTGTTGAAGCTAAATATTGCTTGTCATACTTTTATAAATCGAACATTACTCAATGTGTTAACCGATCGCGATGTATCTACGTTGTCCGGTGAAGTTACTGTGACGTTTAATGTATGACTTCTGAAATTGACTTCTTGTAATTGTTATATTGCATATTATGTTTAAGTTTAATAAAGTATATTTTATCCCCATCATTATTGAATCCTCATTTTATGTTTTTAGTTTACAGTGTTATTGTGTGCATTGCTGTTGTAGTAAAATAATAAAGTCTTCTTTTGAACCATATCATGAGTTTAACCTCTAAAATTGAAAATTGTAGTACAATTCAAACATTAATAGTAGATAAAACACTTGAATAATCATATTAAGATATACTGGTGATGGCTGAGGAGAGTCCCCTGTTCTCTATGTGTAGTGTTCGAAAAGCGATTTAAGTGCAAAAATACATTGAAATATGTAAATAAGTGTTGTTTATCTTCATCATAGCAATTAATATTTCCGTTTCAAATGTTTAATCGTATAACATAATATCAAAATGAAAATAGCACGTTATGACTCCAGCTCCAGTCATGATCTTACACAGGTGATGTCAAGTTAAGCTAAAATTGGGAGATTCATCCGCCAGAAGAGTAGTGCTGAAACACGACTGACGTAATGTATTCTTCCACAAATTGCTTGCAGTTGAAAGATTCAACCACAGATGTCGCTAGAGAGCACAAAGTTACATAGTGCAGCTTTAATGTGAGAATGAGAAATAATAGAAATTAAATATTACATGTTCTTATGAGTGCAACCCTTTTAAGTATGGTGGCTTTTATAATTTCTGGATTGTGCATTTGAATTCACAAAGTGTATTACTAATTTTTACAAAGCGTATTACTAATTAATTATAAACCATTGGTTTTTCATATTATTTTCATGCTTATAACCGATATGTCAGTGGTTTTAATTAGGTCAGTAATGGGCCGATAAATATCAGCAGCTGATACATCGGTGCATCCCTACTTACAATGGTAGTAAAGTTATTTCGTGCTAAAACAGTCGTAATATACTTTTCCACTCCCTCTATGACCCTTAAAATTAAAGAAGTCAGTTTTTATTCTTAGTTAAACTGTTTATTATCATATTGCTGTTGCCACCATTTTCAGTGTCATTTATCATGTATAAAGGGTTTTAGTTATTTCGCTTTACTTTGGGCCAGAGAACACCCCTTTCCCATGGTAAAATCACTGTAATGCACAGCCTCTTGTGGCTTATTGCTTTGATTTGCACTGGGAAGTAACTTTTCTGAACCTTACAGTATGTTTTCATAGTATATGAAGCATTTTTATTTAATAAGATCTTGGAAAATCTCAAAAGAAATGACAATTTGAGTATCCTTATGATATGACTGTTTTAATTCACTCAACAGAGTCATTTTCAGTGCATTACATGAATAGCATTGGTTGGTTTATGCCTTTCAATGTAAGTGTGTGTAATGTGCATCCTGTGTTGAACTTCCACAGATTTCTCGCATGGAGTATGTGCATTCTAAAAACCTCATCTATAGGGACGTGAAGCCAGAGAACTTCCTCATCGGACGACAAGGAAACAAGAAGGAGCACATAATTCATATTATAGACTTTGGCCTTGCGAAAGAATACATCGACCCAGAAACCAAAAAACACATTCCATACCGGGAGCACAAGAGCCTCACCGGCACGGCTCGATACATGTCTATTAATACTCACTTAGGGAAGGGTAAGTATTTGATACCTCCCTAGTCTGCTCCTATAATGGGCTAAATTTAAATTTGACATGGAATTTAGCATGCCACAATCTCCGCCCTCTTTTGTGGCATTCTGAATCCACTAACCAAAAAGAACCAATGCCATGGATTTCCTTGTAAATACCTTGGTATATGATTATGGTGTTCATTCAGTACTATGGTATACAGTGGCCCTTAAGAAGTTTTTGGACGCTTAAAATGTGTGAATGTATTTGCATTATGTAACAAAATATCAAACCAAGTGACATATGTAAACAAATGGTGCTAGATTATTTATTTATTTTTTTTTAGAAGAAAGCTATATTTGTTGTTACTTTTAACCAACTGGTCCCAAGATCTTTTCTAGTGGATGTATCAAATCGGTTCCCCTCAAGTTCACACAGGTGTCCTAAAGTAACCACAGGTGTAGTTCATCACATTAAATATGCATATGTTCCACTAATTTTTGAGGTGTCCTATAGGGGGGCCTGGGTAGCTCAGCGAGTAAAAACGCTGACTAGCACCCCTGGTGTCGCGAGTTCGAATCCAGGGCATGCTGAGTGACTCCAGCCAGGTCTCCTAAGCAACCAAATTGGCCCGGTTGCTAGGGAGGGTAGAGTCACATGGGGTAACCACCTCGTGGTCGCTATAATGTGTGGTTCTCGCTCTCGGTGGGGCGCGCGTGGTGAGTTGTGTGTGGATGCCGTGGAGAATGGCGTGGGCCTCCACATGTGCTACATCTCCGCGGTAACGCACCCAACAATCCACGTGATAAGATGCGTGGATTGACGGTTTCAAACGCGGAGGCGACTGAGATTCGTCCTCCGCCACCCGGATTGAGGCGAGTCACTACGCCACCACGAGGACTTAGAGCACATTGGGAATTGGGCATTCCAAATTGGGGAGAAAAAAAACAAAAAAGTGTTGGTATATAATTTAGATGTTCTGTTGATTTGACCGTTTATTGTTATTTTGCAGAGCAAAGTCGGAGGGATGACCTCGAGGCGTTGGGTCACATGTTCATGTATTTCCTCCGGGGTAGTCTCCCCTGGCAGGGATTAAAAGTATGTTGAGTCAACGTACTAACTCAAACCGTTAATCATTTTGTTCATCAGAATGCCAGTACTGAGATGTTGATTTTCATTTTGCAGGCTGACACATTAAAAGAACGCTACCAGAAGATTGGGGACACAAAACGAAACACTCCCATTGAGGTTCTCTGTGAGAACTTTCCTGGTGAGGCGCCCTGAAAAGACACCATCTTATTCTCTTGTATCAGCTATGCTTAAATTCAACATGAAATCAATTCTGGAATTGAACGCCTACGCTTCACGATTCAATACATTCCTGATAAAGAAAATCTATTATCTCATCTCAGGTTCCTAGTTAGGCTTTTCTTAAAAAAGACCAAACAAAAAAGACTAAATGAATAAATAAATAAATAAATGTAGTTATTGACTAAACTTAATGAAAAAGAAAAGTGTATATATTTACAGTATATATATATATATATATATATATATATATATATATATAATCCATCCATCCATCCATTTTCTCCTGCTTATGCGGGTCCGGGTCACAAGGGCAGCAGTCTAAGCAGGGATACCCAGACCTCCCTCTCTCCAACCACTTTAGCCAGCTCTCCCGGGAGGATACCGAGGTTTTTCCAGGCCAGCCTAGAAATATAATCTCTCCAGCTTGTCCTGGGTCTGCCCCGGGGTCTCCTGCTGAATGGATATGCCCGGAATAACTCTACAGGGAGGCGTTTGGGGGGCATCCTAGAAAGATGTCTGAACCCCCTCAACTGGCTCCTTTCGATGCAGAGGAGCAGCGGCTCTACTTTGAGTCCTTCCCGAATGTCCGAGCTCCTTACCCTATACCTAAGGCTGAGGCCAGACACCCTACGAAGGAAACTTATTTATATATATATATATATATATATATATATATATATATATATATATATATATATATATATATATATATATATATATACAGTGGTGTGAAAAAGTGTTTGCCCCCTTCCTGATTTCTTATTTTTTTTGCATGTTTGTCACACTTAAATGTTTCAGATCATCAAACAATTTTAAATATTAGTCAAAGATAACACAAGTAAACACAAAATGCAGTTTTTAAATGAAGGTTGTTATTATTAAGGGAAAACAAAATACAAACCTACATGGCCCTGTGTGAAAAAGTGATTGCCCCCTAAACCTAATAACTGGTTGGGCCACCCTTAGCAGCAACAACTGCAATCAAGCGTTTGCGATAACTTGCAATGAGTCTTTTACAGTGCTGTGGAGGAATTTTGGCCCACTCATCTTTGCAGAATTGTTGTAATTCAGCCAAATTGGAGGGTTTTCGAGCATGAACTGCCTTTTTAAGGTCATGCCACAGCATCTCAATAGGATTCAGGTCAGGACTTTGACTAGGCCACTCCAAAGTCTTCATTTTGTTTTTCTTCAGCCATTCAGAGGTGGACTTGCTGGTGTGTTTTGGATCATTGTCCTGCTGCAGAACCCAAGTTCGCTTCAGCTTGAGGTCACGAACAGATGGCCGGACATTCTCCTTCAGGATTTTTTGGTAGACAGCAGAATTCATGGTTCCATTTATCACAGCAAGTCTTCCAGGTCCTGAAGCAGCAAAACAGCCCCAGACCATCACACTACCACCACCATATTTTACTGTTGGTATGATGTTCTTTTTCTGAAATGCGGTGTTACTTTTACGCCAGATGTAATGGGACACACACCTTCCAAAAAGTTCAACTTTTGTCTCGTCAGTCCACAGAGTATTTTCCCAAAAGTCTTGGGGATCATCAAGATGTTTTCTGGCAAAAATGAGACGAGCCTTAATGTTCTTTTTGCTCAGCAGTGGTTTTCGTCTTGGAACTCCATGCAGGCCATTTTTGCCCAGTCTCTTTCTCATGAACACTGACCTTAACTGAGGCAAGTGAGGCCTGCAGTTCTTTGGATGTTTTTGTGGGGTCTTTTGTGACCTCTTGGATGAGTCGTCGCTGCGCTCTTGGGGTAATTTTGGTTGGCCAGCCACTCCTGGGAAGGTTCACCACTGTTCCATGTTTTCACCATTAGTGGATAATGGCTCTCACTGTGGTTCTCTGGAGTCCCAAAGCTTTAGAAATGGCTTTATAACCTTTTCCAGACTGATAGATCTCAATTACTTTCTTTCTCATTTGTTCCTGAATTTCTTTGGATCTCGGCATGATGTCTAGCTTTTGAAGATCTTTTGGTCTACTTCACTTTGTCAGGCAGGTCCTATTTAAGTGATTTCTTGATTGAGAACAGGTGTGGCAGTAATCAGGCCTGGGTGTGGCTAGAGAAATTGAACTCAGGTGTGATAAACCACAGTTAAGTTATGTTTTAACAGGTGGGGCAAACACTTTTTCACACAGGGCCATGTAGGTTTGGATTTTGTTTTCCCTTAATAATAACAACCTTCATTTAAAAACTGCATTTTGTGTTTACTTGTGTTATCTTTGACTAATATTTAAACTTGTTTGATTATCTGAAACATTTAAGTGTGACAAACATGCAAAAAAATAAGAAATCAGGAAGGGGGCAAACAATTTTTCACACCACTGTATATATATATATATATATATATACACTAATAATAATTTTAAAAAAAATAACTACAAAAGTGGTTGAGGTTGCTCCCAATCCTGGTAACATATATTAAAATGAATTAGACAGAGGATTTTATTAAACATGAGTACAGCTTTGTTTTCCTTTAAGCAGTGTTAATCTCATCAACAAAATCACTGACGAAAATGTTCGTTGACGAATGTTTTTTTGATTTCATCAACGATAACAAATACGAGACGGAAAAGATGCGTCATGATGATAATTAAACGATTTCATTAAAGCATACTGTTGATGAAAATATGACGAGAAAAAATATTACAATATATTAACAGTGCAAGATATAAACAGAAGAAGAAACATTTAGAGATACATCTGTTTATAAGAAGAAGATATTAGATATGGATTCATCTGGTCTAATAATCCAGTATGTTGGGATTCCCCCGCTTGATGTGCGCGAGTTGAACACGGTGAACACCGGTAAAATGAACCGCTTTAAAACTGGTTAATAACCTCACTTAAACGTATCCTATTTATTCATGAGATGAATCACTGTATCCTCAACATATACACTATGTAATATTACAACTTGCGAATGAACAGGTGAACTTCAACTAAGTTACGCGCTAGTCATAATACGCGTAACTTGCATTGTAAACACGCTGTTTCCGTAAAAACGCGCTACATGCAATGCAATATCCTAAACTGGCTTAACACAGAAAATTACAACAGTCTCTAAAGCATGAAGAATTCAGAATACAGTAGGCTAACTTCTAAAGAGTGGCTAACACTTCAGTATATTCATTATATGCTATTATTTGGAGCTCGGGTTTTCACAGTAAGGACAGTTGTACAGTATTTTGTATGTGGCCTATCTTTTATATGTTTGATGCATATTTAAATTAATAAAATGCTTATTTTATTTTATAACATTTTTGTCAAAATACTAAAACAAAAAAAAAACTGAAAATGTATCAATCTAGATAAAATCTGTGGGAATTTATTATGCAAGCATTTAAAAACAAGTTTTGTGTATGATGAACATATACTGTATATATAAAAAAACGTAACTAAGCAAATTGTTACATTGATTTGGTTTATTGTCCATTGATTTTTTTTAGGCCTGGTTATGTAATGATTTAATATGATTTATTGTATTCACATGTTTGAGTCCCAACTATGATACAATATGTTGTCAGACAATATCATTGCATGCATAAAAAGCTGAGCTGCCTGCTTTGAAACAATTTAAGTTGATCTTTACCTTTTTACGAAAGTTTCTTTGTGTTTGTCAAATGTGAGTGGTGAATTTAAAATAACTGTCTTGTCTTGGAGCATAGAGGATACATTTTTATAACTTTGTCCTGATTTGTAATTTCAGAGGAGATGGCCACCTATCTGCGCTATGTCAGGCGGTTGGATTTCTTTGAGAAGCCGGATTACGAATACTTGCGGACCTTGTTTACGGAGTTGTTTGAACGAAAAGGATATACCTTTGATTACTCTTACGACTGGGTTGGCAGACAGATTGTGAGTTAACCTGCTTAGAAGGGCAGTTCTGGGCAGTGGTGGCTCAGCGGTTAAGGCACCGCCAAGATGCCACTGTTGGGCCCTTGAGCAAGGCCCTTGACCCTATCTGCTCCAGGGGCGCCATATCATGGCTGACCCTGTGCTCTGACATCAGCTTAGCTGGGATATGTGAAAAAAGTATTTCACTGTATATGTGCAAATGTATAATGTGTGACAAAACTAAAGGGTGCTTCTTCTTAGAAAGAATTTCTGCATTCCACTCAAGCTAGCTGTGTTCCAGAACCTAGTGAGCTGCCTTGCTGTCTAATGCCTACATAGACAGCCACTTGCATAAAAGGCTGCATCCTAACTTAAATGCAACCTAATAAGTGACTGATTTGAAATGCTCTACATAGGCAGACAGCAACTCAGCATGTCACACAAATGGCTCTTTAAGCTCTCAAGAGACTCTAGTCGCAATTGATTCAGATAGAATTTGATGTTTGCATGTTGATAAGCTAACGTGATGCTCTAATAAGCATGAAATGCACAGAATACACACAAATATTGGGTAAATAGTCTTTTTTTTTTTTTTATTAGACTGAACTATTTTTCTGTATTGAAAGAAATATATTTATTGTCAAAATTTCTCTTGACTCCATCTTGGGTGAATTCTTTTCTCCCTATGATATCTAAATATACTATCTAGGTAGGCAGCTCACTAAAACAGCTGTCTCTGGTTAGATTCATTTCTGGCTGTGAGTCTGATATTCAATATGTTTTCGTGTGTCTCTCACAGCCCACGCCAGTGGGGTCGGTCCACGTGGACTCAGGGGCATCGGCCATCACGCGTGATAGCCACGCACACAGAGACCGACCCTCCCAGCACCAGCCCTTAAGGAACCAGGTAATCAAGCCCTGCTCCTCAGGAACTTGGGACCATTAGGATTTTTTGCATCGCAACATTATTTTCATGACAAATCTCATATATTACAATATATTAGATAGAATGTTAGATCATCCATTCTGACCGACAATGCCAGGAATGTTAGATCCAGTCTCCCACTAGACCTCTCTCTCCATGAGAAGATATCCAAATATCAGTTCTCTTTTACATCTAAAACTAGTCAACTTCAGTAGCTTATGTTAAAGGGATAGTTCACCCAAAAATGAAAATTCTCTCATCATTTACTCATCCTCATGCCATCCCAGATGTGTATGACTTACTTTCTTCTGCTGAACACAACTGAAGAATTTAAGATTAATATCTCAGCTCTGAAGGTCCACACAATACAAGTGAAAAGTGGCCAGAACTTTGAAGGCCCAAAAAGGACATAAAGGCAGCATTAAAGTAATCCATAAGACTCCAGTGGATAAATCCATATCTTCAGAAGCAAGATGATAGATGTTGATGATTAACGGATCAATATTTAAGTCCATTTTATTATAAATCTCCACTTTCACATTCTTTTGTTTTTGGCGATATGCATTCTTTGTGCATATCGCCACCTACTGGGCAGGAAGATAATTAATAGTTAAAAAGGACTTAAATATTGATCTGTTTCTTATCCACACCAATCATATTGGTTCAGAAGGTATGGATTAAACCACTGGTGTCTTTTGGATTACTTTTATGCTGCCTTTATATGTGTTTTTGGACCTTCAAAGTTCTAGCCACCATTCACTTACATTATATGCACCTACAGAGCTGAGATATTCCTCTAAACATCTATGTTTGTGTTCGGCAGAAGAAAGTCATACACATCTGGGATGGCATGAGGGTGAGTAAATGATGAGAGAATTTTCATTTTTGGGTGAACTATCCCTTATCTCTTCACAACATCGTCCTGTGACATTGAAAACCTTGAAATGGAGACAACTCTTTATCTCTAACTTGTGAAGAAGACAATACAGCACACTTGAACAGAAATAATGTGTCGCATGAGAAAGAAACTACAAAAATAAAATAAAAAATGTAATATCAAAGAAACAAGTGACGTAAAACACAGATGTATATTTGCTCTCTTGAAAGTGCACACACACTCCGGTTCCCATTTAAAAACTCAGATCATTAGATCCATCAATAATAACTCTCTTTCTCATTATATTATATTGCTTCAATTGAGGTATTTACAGGTGCATCTCAATAAATTAGAATGTCGTGGAAAAGTTCATTTATTTCAGTAATTCAACTCAAATTGTGAAACTCGTGTATTAAATAAATTCAATGCACACAGACTGAAGTAGTTTAAGTCTTTGGTTCTTTTAATTGTGATGATTTTGGCTAACATTTAACAAAAACCCACCAATTCACCATCTCAAAAAATTAGAATATGGTGACATGCCAATCAGCTAATCAACTCAAAACACCTGCAAAGGTTTCCTGAGCCTTCAAAATGGTCTCTCAGTTTGGTTCACTAGGCTACACAATCATGGGGAAGACTGCTGATCTGACAGTTGTCCAGAAGACAATCATTGACACCCTTCACAAGAAGAAGAAGCTGGCTGTTCACAGAGTGCTGTATCCAAGCATGTTAACAGAAAGTTGAGTGGAAGGAAAAAGTGTGGAAGAAAAAGATGCACAACCAACCGAGAGAACCGCAGCCTTATGAGGATTGTCAAGCAAAATCGATTCAAGAATTTGGGTGAACTTCACAAGGAATGGACTGAGGCTGGGGTCAAGGCATCAAGAGCCACCACACACAGACATGTCAAGGAATTTGGCTACAGTTGTCGTATTCCTCTTGTTAAGCCACTCCTGAACCACAGACAACGTCAGAGGCGTCTTACCTGGGCTAAGGAGAAGAAGATCTGGACTGTTGCCCAGTGGTCCAAAGTCCTCTT